>NW_020664587.1:1950293-1969332 GCF_002925995.2 Terrapene triunguis | reverse complement strand
GTACTGGCCTTGCACCCTAGGCCAGTGGGCCTGCAGGGTCCCACCTCTCAAGGAGGGAGCCAGACAGGGCGTCTTTCCCCAGGAATGTTCCCTAGAGGCCAGAGGTAGAGACAGTAGCCAGACTATGTCCAGACCCAGTTGGCTTGAAAAGCATATGGGATCCAAAGGTTGGGTTCAGTACAGCAGACTGGAGACCATCCACTTGGAGGACTCAGCCAGGGCTGTAGCTGTGCCCTCCTTCATTATAGAACCATAGAAGATCAGGGTTGGAAGAGACCTCAGGAGGTCATTTAGTCCAACCCCCTGCTCAGAGTAAGGCTGGCTGGAAAAATTCCCTTGAAATATTTTTTCACAAGTGTTTCCTAATTTGTCAAAATCCAAATGTTCCCCCAAGATGATTCCGTTTCAATGAAGTCCCTCTGGAACTCTGCCTGGTTTCCTGTCAGCTCGCCCGTCTGGTGGGCTGCCCTGAGGTCAGGGCTCCATTCACGTTCATGGAGAATTTCAAAATTTACGGGGTTTTGTTCCAAAGTGGAATGAAAACAAACCCCTTCCCTGCCCAGATGTAATGATCTCTAAGTATCACTCTCTTTGGTTGGTGTTGCTTGGGGCACTGTTGCTCTCTCCAAGGAGGCCAGGTACTAACCAGCTCCCTTGGATCAAGATGGAACAATCCAAGCAGAGACCTGCCTTTTCCATGGGTCAAACACAGGCTGCAGTGGAGAACTCTGAATCGCACGTGGCACTTTAACTTCCTTCATCTATGGGGCTTCCATGGCTTCTCAGTAATTCCATGCCTGGGGAGGAAGATGAAAGTGTCTCTGAGCTAATGGAAGTTTGGCAGCTGTGGAGCTCACTTCATGGCTGCAAATTCAATATAAACTTTGGGAGATGTCAAGAAAAGTCTCTGGTGCATCAAGATGAAATAGTTCTTAAAATCACAACTACCACTCATGACCTAGATGGCAATCTCCCAGCTAGCCAGTGTGCAGGATACCAGCAGGAACAGCTCAGCCAAAGGACAACCTGGGAGCATCCTTTGCATAGCTGAGAATCAGCTTTGCCCAGAGAGCCGGGGAGTCGTTTGTTTACAAGTAATGAATCATGAAACAGCAGGAATCTAGCTAGCCAAGAAAAACTGGGAGCTCTGCAATTAACAATGGATGTGCTCAGGTGAATAACAATTGAGTTGACAACAATACAAAGCAGACGACAGAGCAGTCGGAGCCAGAAGTGTTGCAAGACTCATTTTTATAAACCACAATTTTTCCAAACGACATTTAGTCCAAGGCCAATGTTTTTTAACTTTCAATTCTAGAGGAAGAGGCAACAAACCCCATTTAACACACACTTAACATGCCAAACACCGGGCAGTATGTAACTAGTGCTAAGCTTATGAGTAATGCAAAGCAGCAAAAGGCAGGAATTCCCTCTCATGAATGGATCTGTTCTTGTCTCACCCCTTGGGCCAAGGATGCAGCACATGCTGCATGTGGCTACTGGGCTGAGCTATGACGTCTTCTTTTTTCCCCTTGGAATTACACTAGGGATGAAATCTCCAAACGTGCCAAAGAGATTTAGGGAACTAAGGGATACTGGAAAATGCTGGTTTCAATTGAAAAAATGGCTGTCCTCATCCCCCCCAGTTCTCCCTCTGTCCATCCCCAGCCCTCAGCTCTGCTGCTCCTTGCTCTTGCATGCAGGATCAAGACTGGAAGAATAAAGTGCAGGGAAATGTTGTCTCACAGCACTGAAGAAAGTGGCTAAAATTGCTCCCCAAAGTCCAGCCAAATCTGGCTTGGGACAAAAACCTTTTAGGAAAAAAATAACAAGAAATGTTGCAGAACTTGAGTCAAGTTAGACAAAAAGGCCTGAACAATATAAACTCACCTGAGCAGTATAAACTTGTCTGAGCAGTATAAACCATCTGAAACTAAGTTAAACAAGCTGGGCGCAAGCGAACAATATACGTTTTGATACATCTAAATGTAAGTGTCTACATCTAGGAACAAAGAATGTCGGCTACGCTTACAGGATGGGGGACTGAATCCTGGGAAGCAGGGACTTGGAAAAGGATTTGGGGGTTGTGGTAGATAATCAGCTGAACATGAGCTTCCGGGGTGATACTGTGGCCAAAAGGACTAATGCAATCCTGGGATGCATAAACATTGGAATCTTGAGTGGAAATGGAGAGGTTGCTTTACCTCTGTATGTGGCACCAGTGTGACCACTGCTGGAATACTGTGTCCAATTCTGGTGCTCTCAGTTCAAGAGAGATGTTGATAAATTGGAGAGAGGTCAATAAGCCACAAGAATGATTAAAGGATTAGAAACCATGCCTTATAGGCTATGTCTACACTAGCACTTTTGTGGGCATAACTTATGTAGCTCAGGGGTGTAAGGTCTCTAGTGTAGACAAGGCCATAGAGACAGACTGAAGGAACTCAGTCTATTTAGCTTAACAAACAGAAGGTTAAGGGGTGGCTTGGGGCACGTCTTCACTACCCGCCGGATCGGCGGGTAGTAATCGATCTATCAGGGATCGATTTATCGCGTCTCGTCTAGACGCGATAAATCAATCCCCGAACGTGCTCTCCGTCGACTCCGGAACTCCACCAGAGCGAGAGGCGGAAGTGGAGTCGACGGGGGAGCTGTGGCCGTTGATCCTGCACCGTGAGGACCCGAGGTAAATCGATCTAAGATACGTCGACTTCAGCTACATTATTCTCGTAGCTGAAATTGCGTATCTTAGATCGATCCCTCCCCCCACCCCCACCCCAGTGTAGACCAGCCCTTGATTACAGTCTATAGATACTGTGACAGACCCAGACCAGTGGGGTACAGGAGTCTGGGCAAATATACTGGTCACTGGATGAGTAGTTTTCTGTTCCCTGAGTGACCAGAGCACGGGCTGCACTAGAGTAATCAGGAACCTGCTAGAACCAGTTAAGGCAGGCAGGCTAATTAGGACACCTGGAGCCAATTAAGAAGAAGCTGCTAGAATCAATTAAGGCAGGCTAATCAGGGCACCTGGGTTTGAAAGAGGAGCTCACTTCAGTTTGTGGTGCGAGTGTGAGGAGCTGGGAGCAAGAGGCGCAAGGAGCTGAGAGTGAGAGGGTGTGCTGCTGGAGGACTGAGGAGCACAAGCGTTATCAGACACCAGGAGGAAGGTCCTGTGGTGAGAATAAGGAAGGTGTTTGGAGGAGGCCATGGGGAAGTAGCCCAGGGAGTTGTAGCTGTCATGCAGCTGTTACAGGAGACACTATAGACAGCTGCAGTCCACAGGGCCCTGGGCTGGAACCCCGAGTAGAGGGCGGGCCCAGGTTCCCCCCAAACCTCCCAATTGACCTGGACTGTGGGTTCTTCCAGAGGGGAAGGTCTCTGGGCTGTTCCCCAACCCACATGGTGAATCTCTGAGGCAAGAAAATCCGCCAATAAGCGCAGGACCCACTAAGATAGAGGAGGAACTTTGTCACAGTACCGACATGGGAACAAATATTTAACAATGGGCTCTTCAGTCTAGCAGGGAGGGGTATAGCATGATCCAGTGGCTTGAAGATGAATTTAGACAAATTCAAACTGGAAATAAGATGTAAATTTTTAAGTGAGAGTAATTAACCATTGGAACGATTTCCTTAGGGTTGCGATGGATTCTCCATCACTGACCATTTTTAAATCAAGACGGACTGTTTGTCTAACAGACCTGCTCTAGGAATTACATTGCGGAAGTTCTCTGGCCTGTGGTGTGGGTCCCTTCTCCTCTTAGAATCTATGAACCTATGAATGCAGGGCCCATTTGTCTCCAGGGCCCTTTCCCATTGGTTTATGTACAGTGAAGTGGAGCATTCTAAACCCCAAATTTGCATGTCCCCTAATGACAAGCACCTGAAAACCTCATTCCTTTCATCTGTGAACGTAAAATAGAAAAGCCTGGAGCTGAAATGGGAAGGGGAAAAAATTCTTTCTCCTCTAACCCAGGAGGGGCCATACAGCTGTGGGGCGGACATTCTTGTTTGCATTGTTAAATGGCCTTTTGCCTTCACCTGCAGTATTTGCAGGGTGCATCTGTTTGCATGACAAAATCCTGCATTTGCATGTTCAACCGGTGTAGCTCTGAACATAATGCCACTCGGCATAAATAATTTTCTTCTGAGCACATAGCCAGATGCACCAGGAATGTTGCTGGTACACGTACGAAGGTCAGCTGAAAATTTAGCCCTCTGCATCTTTTATAATAAGTCAAACTAGTAATTTAAGCAAATGGAGCAGGAGTCTTTCTTAGACATCCAGAGCAATTTCTGTGCTGGTGGCCTTGTTTGTCATGAGCTGAACGCAAAAGAAACACACTGAATTCTATGTGTGATCACACCATGTTCAGCTGCACTTTTGCCCTTTAGTTGATCTTAACGGAACCATGACTGCTAAACTAGTGCCAATCCTGGAAGTAGAGGCAGAGGTCATGGTGGGTGAAATCTTTGTTCCCCATTGTTTCCAATTGTTTCAAATGTGGTATTTGCAAGAGAGAGAAGATGCCATTTGATGCCTGGCATAGCAAAGATCCCCAAACCTTTTGCTCACTCTTTCTAATTTGGCTTTATTTCCAGCCCCTTCGGAGCCTTCTTCTTTACATCCTCTCACTGGTCTCTTAAGAAACATTAGACACTGTGGCTGATACAAAGCTAACCTGAGTGATTTGTCCGAAGGGAAAGTTAAACTAAGGGGGGCTGTTCATTGTGCCCTCCAGCAGGGCAGTGATGCCCCAGGGGAAGGGGGGGGAAGCTGAGCAGAGTGTGAGATGCAGGGGCCAGAGCAGTTTTGGGGAGGCAAGTGGGGACTTTCCCCGTAGGGGATAAGCTGCTGGTAGTCAGCGAAGCAAAGGTGATTCAGGACAGATCAGGGCTGGGCAAAGCCCTGGGCAGAGGGGAGAGTGCTGCCCAGGGCAGGGAAGGACCCAACCAGGGGAGCAGTGGTTAAGATGGCATCAGGCTCCACCATCCATCCAAAACCTTACAAGCAGGAAAAACAGAAGTTCCTTGCCACCTTCGCAGTCCTGACAATGCTGCCAGTAATGCTCCTCCACTGGAGGCTACCTTGTGTGATAAATACCTCCTCTTCACCCAGTGCGCACTCTAAGGCAGACCCTTACCAGCAGCCTGAGCAACGTTCTGGCCAAGTAACTCCCTACACATATGGGATGTGTGACGGTCAGATGTACCCATCTGTGCTACAGGCACATCTGAGGTTCAACATGAGCCGGAGAGCCTGATGCTGATGTCATGTCAGTCCCCCGAAGGGCGTGAGAGGCAGCCAGGTGCCTCAGGAAGGTGTTTGTCTCTAAAGCGTTTCAAAGATACTCAGGTAAGTACAGCAAGAGCCACTCACCATAGTGATGACATAACCTGGTAGCTAGAGGGACCCTCCATGAAGGAACCTGCCTCATCGCTCACTTCCTGAACTACTCTGCAGCCTCCCCATGCTCCTGGAAAGTGGATACAGCCAGGGTAGCTGCAGCAGCAGGGTGCATGCCCACACTGCAGTCGCAGGTCTGCCTGCTGTGCTCCCTGTTCCCTACTAGTGGGAAGCATTTCTCTCCCTTTGAGCTCCCCAGAGTGTGACACCAGACACCTGAGAGCCAGAGTGACAAATGGCTGAACCGTGAAACATGCAGGTTCGGTGCATCACAACATACGTTACACAGTGGAATGGGTTTTAAGTTCACGTGTGTGAAATAAACAAACCAATTTTTAAAACACTGAAAAATAAAGGGTATGATATGCAGCCATAGCATTCTCCAGCGGGGTCCTGGGCATGTCCCACCAGCTGCAGGAGCAATCGTAAGGGGCTAGTTAGGGCAGCCACAAGAGAAGGACTTGACTTGGTTTTCCCCTGTGGGTCAGATCAGGACTCCTTGGCTCTGGAAGAAGGTGCTGTTTAGTGGTTGAGATGGGATCACCAAAGCATCATCAAAATAAAGGCAGCATGAATGAGTGGATAATATTGTATCTCCCATGTTAGGGTCTGGGGTTCTGGGTTTGCAGTGGCCCTGTGTAATTACTCTGGTAACGTATCTATACAATGGCATGAGTCATGACCAATCACAACTGCCTGCCTGCTAGGGCTGGCATGTACAGCCTTGGTCAGCAATACGGGTGGCAAAGTGCATGTGTGATGGCTGACACCCTGGTGACTGAACTGTGGATCACCAGAACTGGAAGCATGAGCTGCTACAGCTGGTCTAAAGAACCAAGGCTCACTAGCCGGGCTGTAATAGCCTCATGTCCTCTGTGGATCAGGCACAGAGAGGGACCTGTACCACACTGACCAGTGGATTACAGTCAGCAGAGGAGAGATTTGAGCTCCTGGATGGCAGTATGGGGGCAGCTCTTCCTTCCCCTCATGCCCTCAGTGACAGTAGGGGGTTACGATATGTTGTTACTACAACATATGGCAGATTAGGCTTGGCGTGGTTCCATTCAGTTATGAAGAAATAGGGACAGATGATGAGACAAACAAACCCCACATACCTTTATTTACTATTGTGCTAATCAGCACGCCAGGAGCAGCATGAGACGCAAAGCCCAGAGTTTGGGAGATTTCTTGCAAAAGGGTCTGAGACAGTCCAGTGACAAATTCCAGGAAGGGCTGATTTTGGAACTCTTGTTATTCATAGAATATCAGGGTTGGAAGGGACCTCAGAAGGTCATCTAGTCCAACCCCCTGCTCAAAGCAGGGCCAATCCCCAACTAAATTCCCAAATAGCCCCCTCAAGGATTGACCTCACAACCCTGGGTTTAGGAGGCCAATGCTCAAACCACTGAGCTATCCCTCCCCCCAGGGATAGTCTTGCTCTCTCTCTCTCTGGCAAACAACCCTGAACAATTCAAATCATGCGTTTGCCATCTATGTTTCAGTGCGTCTGACATTTTTACAAAATAAAATTGAAATTGAAACCTCCGCCCCAGCCTTAGCTGCAGCAGCACAATGTGCTGTTCAGCTTCCCAAACAAGTATGGCTGGGTCTGGCTCTTCATCCCAGCCCCCCACTCTGCTCCAAGGGCTGCACTCGCCCACACAGGTAATGCTCGAATGTGCGCCCACTGAACTCGTTGGAAGAAATGCCCACTGAGCTCTATGGGAGTTGGTTGGGATCCAAACTATCCACAGACAAATCACCATGAATAACTAGCTAATTACAATGGATTTTCCACATGTGCTGACTCATAACATTCCAAGGTGATTTAACTTTACGGACAGGGCAGTAAAAACTCGTTTTTGACCTAGAGAAAGACTAAGAAATAGACCAAAGTCGAACTTTCAAACACGGGTTAATTTTTGATAAACTGGAACTCAGAAATGGTTGGCTGAATTTTCTTCAAGCTTTGCAGAAACTTTTCCTTTTAGCATCAAACTAAATCTGGCCCTTTTCAGGCCAAATGTATTTGTCAAGCCAAAGTCACAGAGTGGCTAAGATAGAAGTTTATAAAAGAAGGTGTTGCAATCTTAACTCTGGCGAGACTACTGACTCTTCAGGCTATAACCCCAATGACAGGTCTTGTACTGTAATGCATCTCATGGAGACAAGACTATTCACCTCCAGAAACTATCATGGTGAGAATGGCATGGTACTTCCTGCCATGATAAAGGGGAATATTGTGCTCCTTCTTTGTGGAGGCTCATCATTTTTATTAGGTGCTTTATGTTGACAATGTGTTGAATATTAGAAACAAACTACAGGTGTCCTGTGTCCTGAAGCCTATACAGTCAGAACTAGTTCTTTATTCTTAACCCTTTTCTCCACCCCAGTTTGGAAAATGGTTGTGCTTCATGTGAGCCCTGCAGAGACTCAAAGGTTGAGGAAGCAACAAAGAGTCCTGTGGCACCTTATAGACTAACTGACCTATTGAATACCCACTTCGTCAGACGCATGTGGTGAAAATTTCCTGAGGCAGGTATAAATACGCAGGCAAGAATCAGTCTAGAGATAACGAGGTAAGCTCAATCAGGGAGGATGAGGCCCTCTTCTAGCAGTTGAGGTGGAAAAGCTGCGTCTGAAACTGGCACAAAGTAGAGATGGCAGAGATGGTGTTGCATTACTGAGCCACCTACCACCCCCCTCCCCCAAGGCGAGACAGTGGTGACACCTGGACACAGATCCACCCCCAAACAGTGTGTACTCCTAACATGGACAGACCTTACTCTCCTGGGACAGGTACGTGAGAGGGCTGTCTTGTCCTCTTAATACTTTGGTAGCACTTGTACAGCTTGTCATGCCAATACAGTCTCTCAACTGAGCTGCACTGAATGAGCTGTGAGCAAAGTCGTCTTTTGACTTCTAAAACAAGCACCTTTGAGCTGGAAAAGTCACTGGGAGATGATAAATGTGGATCCCGAGGACGCGTTCTGTGCAGACTCGCTGTGACTGCACGTTGCAGACCTGACAGCGATAAAGGAATTAGCCTCTTGCAGAAGTAGACCTCCATTAGCCCCAAAATGTTAGATGTAACAGATTGCCCTGATAAAGGAAGAGATAAGGAGCAGACAACTCTAACATAGCATCTGAAATAGCTGAGCCTTTGAAATGCTGCCATATGAATAGATGCGACACAGGAATAGTATTCTGGTGCCACAAGGTGACCCACTTAACAGGCTTCCGTGGTCACTGAAAGCTAGAAATGGAACGGGGGAAATGACTACAATCAATTCACTTTGGTGAGGAAATGGTACAGAGAGCCCAGTGTCTGCCTAGGCTGTACTGGTATCTGATTTCTTTCGCATTCCTTTTCTCCACAATATTTGGGGCCATGCTATACTTTCCCTGGAGAACACGGCCTTTTACAGCTTTGTAGTATGGATTGAATGGAGTGGTCTCTTTGTTCTACATGTAACTTAATTGTCTCTGGCACAGACCACTTGGGGGACCCTTAGCAGGTTTCATTGGCATATTAGAAAAATAGGAATCGCCAGACTGGATCAAAGCCGAGTTCCATCTAGTTCAGAATTGGGGCTCTGAGGGTAGCCAGTAGCAGCTGCTTCAGAGTGAGTTACAAGATACTCCATAGTGGACAATTGTGGAATAGCCTGTGCACATTTTTTTCCCTACCCCCATTAGTTAGAGGTTAGTTTATGCACTCAGCAGAAGAGTTTATGTCCCTTATACATTTTTATTCTATCACGGGTAACTGTGGATGTTCTCTGTGACACTGCACCCCATATTCTTCATAGTGATATTATTATGATATGATTATGGCATAAATATGATGCATTTTGTACAAGATGGATCATGTGAGGTGTCATTGGAAAAGTTATGATTTGTCTAATATGATTATCCTATTTGTATGCATGCATCATTTTTGTATCTGAAGTTATGAATATTGACTATGTATCTGTATTTCACATGTTAGTCACACCTGGGTGACACACACTAGGCAAGATGCTTCCAGTCTAAATAGCTGGTTGTGAAGGGCCCATTCAGGGTAATGGGCCATTAGTGAAAACAATAGGCCCCAGGAGAAGTTTATCTCCCCCTGGTGAGCTTTCCTGTGGACGTCTTGGCCTGTAAGTAATGGCTGCTATAACTCTGCAAGGGCATGTGACCAGCCCACATGACTCTGGACTCCATTTGCGGGCCTGTATTTTTCCACAAACTGGGCTGGAAACTGTTTTTGAAACAAAAGGTTCCTGCCATATGCTAAAGCTATATGAGGCCGGGACTGACATCACCTGTTGTTCTTCACTCCCCCACAACTCAACACCCGAGAGACGCTCTGAAAGAAAAAGATTTGGAATGGGGGAGGGGATCCCAAGCTGCAAAGCAAATGCAACTTGTCCCTTAAGAATCTGCAAGCCTGCTTGTAACATCAGCCAAGGTGAGAATTTGCTAATTCATTTCCTATTTTTCTAGTAACATAGGCTTAGTTTGCGGGTTTGTTTATTTGCTAGGTAATCTGCTGTGATCTGTTTGCTATCACTTATAATCACTTAAAATCTAACTTTTTGTAGTTAATAAACTTGTTTTATATTTTAACCTAAACCAGTGTGCCTTTAAGTGAAGTGTCTGAGGAAAAATCTCAGCTTGGTTACCACAAGTGTGCATATTCCTCGCCACATTGAGGGAGGGATGGACATATTAATGAGCTTACACTGTACAGATCACTGTGCAGTGCAAGATGATATAATTTTAGATTTATACTCCAGAGGGGGGTGCATGCCTGGGGAGCTGGGAAACTGTCTGGGGTCTGCTGTTTGCACTCAGGTAGCCCAGTTTGGGTGAGTGGCACCACCTGCTGTCGTGCTGGGTGATAACAGGGCCTGGGTGAGGCTGGCTGTGTCGCCAACCCAGTTGTGTCTTAGGGTATGTCTACACTACGAGAGTAGTTCGATTTTAGTTAAATCGAATATGTGCAATCGATATTAGAAAGTCGAACGTGTGTGTCTACACTAAGGACAGTAATTCGACTTTGTCAGTCCACACTACCAGGGAAAGCGTCGACATTGGAAGCAGTGCACTGTGGGCAGCTATCCCACAGTTCCCGCAGTCCCCGCTGCCCAGTGGAATTCTGGGTCGAGCCCCCAATGGCTTCTGGGTAAAAAATTGTGGCGAGGGTGCTTTTGGGTAACTGTCGTCATCCGTCAGTCACTACCGCCCTGCCTCCCTCCCTGAAAGCGCCGGCGGGAAATCAGTTCGCGCACTTTTTGATCAGTGACAGCGCGGACGCCACAGCACTGCGATCATGGATCCCGCTGCGACCATCGCTGCAGTTGTGGCCGTTCTCAACGCCTCGCACCTTATCATACACCTTTCCCAGAGGCAGATGCAGAGAAATCAGGCGAGGAGGCTACGGCAGCGGAGTGAGGGCCTGAAGTCGGAGAGTAGCACAGAGCTGTCAGAAACCACGACACCCAGCGCCGAGGACATCACGTTTGCAATGGGGCATGTGGATTTTGTTGAACGGCGATTCTGGGCCCGGGAAACAAGCACGGACTGGTGGGACCGCATAGTGCTTCAGGTCTGGGATGAATCCCAGTGGCTGCGAAACTTTCGCATGCGGAAGGGGACTTTCCTGGAACTTTGTGAGTTGCTGTCCCCTGCCCTGAAGCGCAAGGACACCCGCATGCGAGCAGCCCTGACTGTCCAGAAGCGAGTGGCCATAGCCCTCTGGAAGCTTGCAACGCCGGACAGCTACCGGTCAGTCGCGAACCACTTTGGCGTGGGCAAATCTACCGTGGGGGTTGTTGTCATGCAAGTAGCCAAGGCAATCGTCAAGGTACTGCTGTCAAAGGTAGTGACCCTGGGAAACGCGCAGGCCATCATAGATGGCTTCGCTGCGATGGGATTCCCAAACTGCGGTGGGGCTATAGATGGGACTCACATCCCTATCCTGGGACCGGGCCACCAGGCCAGCCAGTACATCAATAGAAAGGGGTACTTTTCAATGGTGCTGCAAGCACTGGTGGACCATCGGGGACGGTTTACAAACATCTACGTCGGATGGCCGGGCAAGGTTCATGACGCTCGCGTGTTCAGGAACTCTGGTCTGTTTAGACGGCTGCAGGAAGGTATTTACTTCCCGGACCACAAGATAACTGTTGGGGATGTGGAGATGCCTACAGTGATCCTCGGGGACCCAGCCTACCCGCTAATGCCCTGGCTCATGAAGCCCTATACTGGCGCCCTGGACACAGAAAAAGAACTGTTCAACTACCGGCTGAGCAAGTGCAGAATGGTAGTGGAGTGTGCTTTTGGCCGTCTCAAGGGGAGATGGAGAAGCTTACTCACTCGCTGTGATCTCAGCGAAACCAATATCCCCATCGTTATTGCAGCTTGCTGTGTGCTCCACAATCTGTGTGAGAGCAAGGGGGAGACCTTTATGGCGGGGTGGGAGGTTGAGGCAAATAGCCTGGCTGCTGATTACGCCCAGCCAGACAGCCGGGCGATTAGAAGAGCCCAGCGGGACGCGCTGTGCATCCGGGAGGCTTTGAAAGCCAGTTTCAAGGCTGAGCAGGGTACCCATTGACTTTTAAGTTTGTGGACACAGAAGCTGAACTTGCCCCCGTTTCTTTACCCAGTTGCCGTCGACTATCCTCTCCAATTACATACCCCCTTCACCCCCTTCCCAAAAAATAAAATCTGTTCTGTTTTGTTCATGGACACCGTTGTCTTTATTACTGTTTTCACGGGAATGTTTTAAACCTGGGACGCAGACTGTGGCGGGGAGCGGGTTTAGGGTTGTGATGCAAATGATGCTTCTAAACTCCAGGAATGACAGGCTCCGCGATGGTGGACTGGTTGTTTCAACGGAGCCTGCCAGCCCTCCTGGCCGGGACTGCGTGTATGTGTCGGCTATGTGACTGTCTTGCAGGGGGAGGAGGGTTACAGATCCCCTGCTGCGCGGCTCTGTGATCCAGGGTAAGGACCGCTGCATAAGATCTGTAACTGCCCTCCCCCGCCACCAAGTCACAGAGCAACACCACCGCCCCCACCACACAGAACATGAAAACCACCTCCCAGACTGACCAGGATAACTAGTCACTGCACTGTATATGTGCCCTGCTGCTGCACCTGCCCCCTGCTAAAGGTGACTGTCCTGTCCAATGACCAAGGCCCTTCCCCCCCCTCCAGACAGACTCCCCTCCAAAAGAAGAGGATGGAAACAGAAATGAACAGAAACGTATTCTTTATTAACAACCGCACATGGAACGGGGGGGTGAAACTTGGACGGGGTCTTGTGTGAGGCGGGTAGGAAAGGACTTTTCAAATTTTGGGGAATGAGAGCCTTCTAGTGGTAGAGCAGTCCGCAGGGGTGGAGTGAAATTTTTCCCGGCCCCTTCCACCCCTCCGTGTTTGGACTTTGGGTGAGGGGGGTATGGGACTTGGTGGCGGGGCAGGGCAGTTACAGAGAGACTGCAGCGGGGCTCTCTCCTCCTGCCTCCGGTCCTGCAGAACATCCACAAGGCGGCGGAGCGTGTCCGTTTGCTCCCTCATTAGTCCAAGCAGCGTTTGAGTAGCCTGCCTGTCCTCCTGTCGCCACCTCTCCTCCCGTTCAATGTTTGCCCGGTGCATTTGGGACAAGTTCTCCCTCCACTGTGTCTGCTGGGCTGCCTGTGCTCGGGAGCATTCCATTAGTTCAGCAAACATGTCTTCCCGTGTCCTCTTCTTCCTCCTCCTAATGTGCGCTAGCCTCTGGGCAGATGTGGCTGTGGGAATTGGAAAAAGGGAGTGAATTCCTGAGACAGAGCAATGTATCTGTGAACAGAGAACATAGTCTTTCTCTGTGAACAAGACCATGCAGAGCACCTATCACACGCGCACTGAGGACAAGGTCGAATTTTCGGCCCTCGCCTACAGTGCCTGCGGTCTTGCTGTGGCGAGCTGAGGAGCAGGGCAGGACACCGGACTTTGTCTAGATGGCAAACATGGTAAGCCGTAGACTTGTGGCCGCTTAAAACTTTAAGAGTGGCACTGGCCTCCTTTCACATAGAAAGCAATGCGAGTCTCTGCTGGCAGCAATCCTGCAAGCATGAACTCTGGCCCTGTCCCAGCCCCTCGCGGCTGTAAACCGCGTGGCTGTAAACCGGCGGTTGCAGTTCTGTAAAGGGACGGGCAAGCAGTCCCAATACTAACTTTCCCCTACCTAATTCACAGCAGGGAGTCATGCCTGACATCACCCTCCTGAAGGTCTCCGAGAGCCAGAAGGAGAAGATGCTCCGGGACAGCCTGCAGAAACCGGGGCCATTTGCTGCACTGCTGTGCAAGGCCATGATCCCGGAGTACCTGCTGGCGTTGTGGCAGGGAAACGTGTCCTACCACGGGGGGCCTAATAAGCTGTCCCTGCCCAGGAACCTGCTGATGAGGCTTGAAAAACACCTGCAGGAGGTGTATGAGGAGTTCTCCCCGGAGGATGTCGCCTCGATCCCCGGTTACATTGACCAGTTCTTGGCTTAGGTGCCCTTGGAGGGACAAATGACTGCAGGGTTTTGGGCACTATAATCATGAAGCGGACATTGTGAGATTTTTTTAAAATGGTTCGGACTATATATTGAGGCGCCCAAAGACGGAGTAATCATGATACACTTTGCACTGATTCCCCTTTTGTTTGACTTTCCTGTTTACATGTTTTTAAGCACTTTACCCACTGTTAATATTTTCAATCTTCCTGTTTTGTTGCAAATAAATGTTTACATGTTTTAAAGCACTTTAGCTACTGTTAATATTTTAAATATGCCAGTTATGTTGTAAATAAATGTTTGGATATTTAAAACACTTACTGCTTGATCCTTCCCCTGAATCTGTGTCTGGGGTAACGGCTGGGGAGGGTTGGTAGGGGATCTCTGTCAGGGTGATGAAGAGCTCCTGGCTGTCGGGCAAATCAGCGTTGTAAGCGCTGTCTACTGCCTCGTCCTCCTCATCTCCTTCCTCCTCTTCCCCGTCCGCTGAGGAACCGGCCGCGGACAATATCCCATCCTCAGAGTCCACGGTCAGGGGTGGGGTAGTGGTGGCGGCCGCACCTAGGATGGAATGCAGTGCCTCGTAGAAACGGGATGTGTGAGGCTGGGATCCGGAGCGTCCGTTTGCCTCTTTGGTCTTCTGGTAGCCTTGTCTCAGCTCCTTGATTTTCACGCGGCACTGCGTTGCATCCCGGCTGTAGCCTCTCTCTGCCATGGCTTTAGAGATCTTCTCATAGATCTTTGCATTCCGTCTTTTGGAGCGCAGCTCGGAAAGCACGGACTCATCTCCCCACACAGCGATGAGATCCAAGACTTCCCGATCCGTCCATGCTGGGGCCCTCTTTCTATTGGATTGCACGGCCATCTCTGCTGGAGAGCTCTGCATCGTTGCCACTGCTGCCACTGCTGCTGAGCTCGCCACGGTGTCCAAACAGAAACTGCGCTTCAAACTGCCCAGACAGGAAAAGGAATTCAAATTTTCCCGGGGTGTGGCTGGTCAGAGCATCCGAGCTCGGACTGCTGTCCAGAGCGTCAACAGAGTGGTGCACTGTGGGATAGCTCCCGGAGCTATTACCGTCGATTTCCATCCACACCTAGCCTAATTCGATATGGCCATTTCGAATTTAGCGCTACTCCTCTCGTTGTGGAGGATTACAGAAATCGATTTAAGGAGGGCTCTATGTCGAACTAAATGGCTTCGTGGTGTGGACGGGTGCAGGGTTAATTCGATATAACGGCGCTAAATTCGACATAAAAGCCTAGTGTAGACCAGGCCTTAGAGAGGTGCAGCGGTTCCCACAGCTCCCAGAGTGCACCCCAGGGGTGACAACCTGTCACATTCTCATGTTTGGTATAAATGTCCAGTCATTTTTTCTAATCCTGCCAAACTCTGGGCCTCTAGAATATCTCATGGCAGTGAGTTCCACAGGCAGTAAGTTCCACAATTGTGCATTGTGATATTTTTTTTCTTTTAATTGGTTTTTAATTTGCTGCCTTTCATTTAATTGAGTGTCACCTTGTTCTTGTATTATGAGAAAGTATGAATAGGAGCATGTGGCTGATCCTCCCCCGCTGTTTGGCCATGCTTGCAATGCCATACGCTCCATTTGATGTCGTTTGTCTGTAATGCAATAACTTTTGAACAGTGCATCTGACCAACTCAAAGATTTCAGGGAACATTCTAGGCATCAGTGGGCAGAACTCTGTTGACAGGGGGGAAAATCAGAACACTGACATGGTGCCTGGTGGAGAGAATCTGAGCCCGTGGCGTGGAAGGAGAGGGGAAGGGGGGCACACACAACCCCTGGCATGAGGAGAGGAGTAGCAGGAGTCCCTGAAATAGAGGGGGGTGGGAAGGTGGCCCACAGGGAGCTTGTGGGAATGAAGAGATGCAAGGAGCCCCTGGTGTGTGCAATAAGCTCAAATGACACAAAGTGTGTGACCCCCTGGCTTATATACTCCGATTGTCTACCTTCTGATTGGTCTCCTCTCTGAACTATTTAGTCCTAGCCTTTCCAACCTCTCCCCATGGGGATGGCTTTCCAGCCTCTACTAATTACAGGTGCTCTTCTCTGCAACCCACCTTTTATTTTCTTATTTCTCTTTTGAAACAAAGTGGCCAGAACTGAACTCAGGTTTAAATCCGAGAGGGCCAGTAAATACTCTACATGATGATCATTCACATGCAGTTCAGAGGGAATTACTGGAGGACTTTTTTCATGAATCTTCAGACTAGTCAGAGTTACTCTTGTCAAACCCCCTCCCATATTCGCTTTGTGGGATAATACTTAATACTGCTTGTGCAGTAACTAGGTATTAGCAGATGATTTTCTGACAGCTTCAACTGAGCTAATGATGATTTTACTCTGTGCTTATTATAGCATGAGTAGAAGTCATGCAAATCATATCGTTCTAATGAATTACAAATATGCATCATTTCATTGGAGTAATTGAATCAGGGGATTTGCATGGCAGAAACATGAGGAACCCATCCTATACACATCTCCAGGTATGGCATCCTGGCAGTGCTTCTGTTTGCAGCACTGGGTGACACAGCAAAGATGAGATGCCTGGGAAGCTTGTGGATTCTATCACAGGGGCGGCCTGTTCATGAAACCCTGTAGTACAAACTAGGGTTGCCAACTTTGTAAACCCTGAAAACCAAACACCCCTGCCCTGCCTCTTCCTCCAAGGCCCCACCTCCTGCCCCCCCCGTCCTCCCCCCCCTTGCTCCCCACCCCCGCCCCCATCACTCACTCCCCTTGAGGGGAGCTTGGGGAGTCCAGCTGAGGTGTCCCCATGGCACCATGTAAAGCAAGTCCTGAGCAGCTCAGAAACTGGGTTTGGCCCTCACTGGTTTGGTGGCTTCTCTTAACTGTCCCCTTATCTCCTGAGTCAACAGTCTGAGACTGGATGCTGTGAGAACAGGTGACCTGGACAGATTTCTCACACAGGTATACCCAGTCCTGGCTGGAAAGTGGAAGTAAAAAACTCTTCCCCAAACATTTCAGAACTTCAGAAAAGGTTCAGCCCAAGCTCTCGTCCAGCCCATTGAAGTCAATGGAGTCTTTCCTACTGGGCCTGTATGGACAAAGGTTTAGGGAACGGGTCAGCCACCCCCATTCTAAGCACTGGTTAGGAAACATAAGCAGTATCACAGACCCAGGTCATTGCCTACATGGCAAATGGAAGTGAGAGGCATATAGCTATGCAACCGGTGTGTACGGGAATTGCCCACTGCTTGAATGAAGAGTCATTTCCTATTGCTCCTCTCTCTCCATGAGCCCCAGTTATTACTTATAGCCAGGGATCCTTTTTTTCCATGATAGAAAACCCCCAAATTCTCTGATTAAAACCCCCCCATAGAAATCCGTGTTTTTCCATGATTAAAATTAAACGTTGAACTTTAGTTTCCCTAGCCACGATATACAGTGGAACCCCGTTTAGCTAATCTCATTGGGATCGGGGCCAGGTCGAATACGCAAAATGCAGATAATCTGGAAAATGGGTGAAGAGCTTCAGCCCCGTGTGGCAGCACTTCCGGCTGGAGCTGACAGCGGGAGCCCCACCGCCAGGGCTGAAGCTCTGTGCCCATTCTCCAGATTATCCGAATTGTTGCTTATCCAATTTGGCCCCAATCCCAATTAGATCAGATAAATGGGATTCCACGGTAGTTAATAAATGTTTTCACTTTTTCACAGAATGTAAAATCTAAAGATTCTCTGAATAAAAACCCAAATTCCACATTTTTCCGTGGCAAACGGATTTCTAGGATCCCCACTTATAACACATTTTAAACAGAAGCCCCTCAATGAAGTAAAATACTAAACTATTCTCTGTTTTATTAAAAGCATTTCCTCCTGCCTTCATAGGAGCCAGCCCAGATGTTACAACGGGACGTGTTTGTCAAGAACAGGGATGGAGAAAGCCCAGCAGTCAGGCTGAATGCAAGGGATACCAGAGCCCATTAGGACGACATGATGCATTCTGCCAGGACTTCTAACCTCCCCCCAGCTCCACCCTCGGCAAAGAGCCTAGATGCCAGGTAGATACAGACAGAAGGCAAAGGCACTAACTTAGGACTGGACTATTTAGGGCTAACTGCTGGAGTCAATGGATACTGACCCATACCCTGTGACGGGGCTACTGACTTATGTCACCCTGACCCAGGTCATGTGACCAAGGCCAAATCTAGAGTTCAGCTTTTGGCTGGCACTTCTGCGTTCCCCTCACTTATTACAGTCACCCGCACAACGAATTCCCTGAATTCACAATCAAGCTTTAATTGTCCTTGTTTTGTGGACTCAGTACCACACAAATGTTCATACAAATGACAATTAATGATATAAGTGTTGCTGCCAAAGGGACGGCTATACAACAGAATTTGGCCCTATGCAACAGCCCTGAATATTTCAGAATATTTAGGTACTCCTGTGCAAATACAGTTTCCCAGAACTCTCCCATCACTGCTGCCAATTCTGAATCCTTCTGTATGTCCCAGAGCCGTTATCTGAAGCCCAGGAACCGTACCCAGATGAGCATTGAAAGGATGCAGGGGGAAAATTCATATGCCAGGCGACTCATCTGAGCAGATGATAAATGAAAGCAAGTGCAGGAGGAATATGTATAAGGCTTTGAGATACCGAGGGCTAAAGAACTGGCTTGTTCTGATGTCACATTGATAAATCATGCATAAAAGTATCTTCTGGTGCAGAAAGCTGGATTCAGGGGCTGATCTGTAGGCATCAGCTTTGAACATTTTAAAACTGACCAAAATAAATCCCCTTTTTATACAACAGATAATTATTCTGTGGAACTCACTGCTACTAGAGCTCACTGAAACCAAGAAGACTGTAGCATTCAAAACGGGAGTGGAGACTGATGTGCTCATTTACACCAGATAGAGTAGACATGTGTAGAAGGGATATAAACCCTTCTGTTGAAGACAAGCCAAGCACTAACTGATGGCGCTTAGAAAGAACAAGGACAGGGATGGGCAAGGGCTGGCTATTCCACAGCTGTTCGCCCTGGGTATCTTGACCTTCCTTTTGTAAGCGGGGGAATGGTCCCGCTATTGTGGGGAACTTTCCGGGCTT
>NW_020664587.1:1838642-1950283 GCF_002925995.2 Terrapene triunguis | reverse complement strand
CTCTGCTCCCAGCACACGATCTGCTCTCCCTGGGCTGCGTCTCTGGCTCTGTGGCTGCACCTCTGGCCCCTCTGGATCTGGCACGGTTCTGCTCTCCAGCTCAGCCTGGGCCCCTGCTTTCTCCTTAGCTCGGCCCCACTCAGTCTGACCCAGGCAATTCCAGCTCACACGGAGGACGGGACCTCCCTGGCCTCCTGACCCTCTGATTAGCCTGCCCGCCCTGTCAATCAGGCTGATCTGGAGCATTGGCCTCTCGCCATTGTTCCTGGGGACTGTCAGTCTCAGGCTCCTGATTTGCCATCGACCCTTCCCCTTTTAGTACTGGGAGCAAGCCAATCAAAACACCCCCACTGAATGTTAGTAAGGGGGCAACAGTCCCCTTACACTTTGAAGCATCTGGTGCTGGTCACTGTCAGGGTTGTGATTCTGGACGAGATAGACTACTAGTCTCATCAAGTCTGGCCAAGGGACGATTATCCACTTGACCCATGAGGCCCATGCCCAGGGGCTGCAGCCAATTGGAGGGCTCCAGAAAAATGGGTGCCCTGGGCGCCCAGTGGAGATCTGCCGTGGAATGGCAGGGGAAGCCCCAGCAGCAGCCCTGCCCTGACCCCGGTGCCCAGAGCGCCAGGCAGGCAGGGCAGCTTCCTTAGCAGGTTCTCACCCTTCACTCACAGACTGTTTCTAGCTCACACTGGTGATCATGTTCTTGATGAAGTCTCTGTGGCCAGGGGCATCGATGATGGTGATGTAGTACTTGGTGGTCTCGAGCTTCCACGGGGAGACTTCGATGGTGATCCCACGCTCCCGCTCGGCCTTCAGCTTATCCAGCATCCAGGCGTATTTGAAGGAGCCCTTCCCCATCTATGTGAAAGGAGACAGACCATGCCCCTGGCCTCTGTATGTTTAAAATCCCAAACTCTGCCCCTTTCTCCCATCCTCCCACCCACCAAACAAATATAAAAACCCTGGAAGGCAACAGTACAAGGTGCGCTGTTCCCTCGCCCAGCCTCTCCTGGAGCAATTGAGGAGCCTGGAGACCTAAACGCCTGTCTCCCCCTCTAACTTCTCTCATGCTCCAGCCTCTGAGCCCATGTCATCTTGGTGAAGGCTTGAACCCAACCAGCCTGTTATTGGAACAGCTCCTCAACAAGCCCAGATGGCTACAAGGTGACACCCGGCCGGCTGGCTATGGTGCAAATTACCCACTTAGAACAGGATTGGATGGCATCTATTTTACTGATGTGGCTGAGTAACATAAAAGGGGGGACTGGCTCCAAAAGAGCCCTGTTACCCGATCCCCACATTCAGGTCCTCGACAATCAGCCCCAGCGGAAGGTGGGAGAGCAATGACCCCCCAGAATCTTGGCCACTGGAATCTTCCTGGGTCCCTAGAGACATGTGTAGTTGTATTAACATGTGACCAGAATCCCAGGGGAGCCAGCTGAGGTCATTCAATTAGGGTGAGCTGCAAAGACTGGGGCAGGCAATACCCAAAGCTGGTGGATATTCCAATACTTAGATTTACCAAAGCAGCTTCTATTATATCTCACTGGTTACTCAGAAGTCAACAACACAGTTCCTTTAAAGTAACCCAACCTCAGGCCTCCACCTAGACATCAAGTCAGATATGATGAGGATTTCTGAAAATCTTATTCATCATATAAAAAAGGTTCTACCAATCCCGAAGGATCAACACATTACCTCCCAGGTTAATGAATATTCCAGATCTTACCCAAATACATGCTTACAACCAATTCTTATTAACTAAACTACAATTTATTAAAAAAGAAAAGAGAGTATAGGTTAAAATGTCAATATACACAGAGACATAAGTACAATCTTGAGCTTCAGATTCATAGCAGAGATGGTGAGCTTTGTAGTTACAGAGTTCTTTTAGAATTTAGTCCATAAATTGTAGTCCAATATCATATTCAGGGTGTTCCAGTTTAGGACTGGGATCTTAATCTTATGACTCAAACTTCCCCTGATGAAGCTTAAGCAAATCTGAGATAAAAAGGATTGGGATCCAAGGGTCTTTTATACAGTTTTCTAGCATCCACTTGACCATACAGTCCTGGGTAAACAATAGGCTTTTGATGTAACCTTCTGTTTCCTAAAACTCACCGGTAATTAACAACATAGATAAACATAAGATAATTCATCCATTAAGCAGTTTATCACAAACTTTAAAGAGACATATAGACAATGACATTATTACACCCAAGATTCATCTAAATGTTAATATTCCCTTTTGATCTCTGAATCCATAGCTATAGTGACAGACAGGAACTGTCTATTTACATGGCTAGCATCTAAGTTACACACAATTAGTATCACCTCTAATTCTCTAACAATACAGGTTTGCACTTCAAAGTTCTAGCCTACTTACCATGGAATGGCCCTAATTACTATTTGCATATTTTCCTAACATGACTTTAAAGGTTGGCTCTGGGTCATTCAGCCTGCAAACTGCTTCACCCTTTCTGGCCGTGAGTTATATTTTGTATAAGATTCATTGCAATTATATTACAGTGGTAGCAATAATGATTTGCATGGTTATATTTTAATTAGACAACATCACATAACACAAATAAGAAATGACCAAATATCCATCATGCATTAGAGTCGGAGTGATTGCCAGGGTGAAAGGCGGCCAAGTGTCTCATCTCTGTGTGCTAAGAATTTGTGGTGAGATCAACTAGCTCTGTGATCTAAGCATCACCTTCAACTCCTGCCCTCCCTAGCAAAATCAGAGGCATTTTTCCTTATGATTACACCTACACCTAGCTCTCTCCCTGCTGATGGAAGATTGGCCCGGGCCCTGGCAATGTCATCGGCCAGATTCTGCTCTCATTTCCACTGATATCATAGAATCATAGCATCGTAGTGGATTAGGATTGGAAGAGACCTCAGGAGGTCATCTAGTCCAACCCCCTGCTCAAAGCAGGACCAACACCAACTAAATCTGTAGTGGCTCCCACATTGGCATTACCCCAAACAGACCATTGGTGGATTAGCCACTGGGCCGATGCGGCCAATTGGTGGGCCCTGGAAAAATGTTCCCTGGCAGGGGCAGCCAGGGAAGCCTCAGCGCCCGGACCCTGGCTGTGGCCTTGGGACTGGAGGAGTTCTAGCCCCAGGCTGCGGCCTTAGGGCTGAGGGAGTTCTCACCATGGCAGGGGTGGAGGGACAGAGCTTCGCTGGTCTTGGGGCTGCAGTCGGGGGGACAGGAAGGAGAAAATGGGTTGCGGGCTGCAGTGGGTGGTGGAATGGGTGGGACTGTGAGTGGAATGGGGCAGGGCTGTGGGGGGAAGAGGCAGAACGGAGTGGGATTGTGGGTGGGGCCACAGGTAGAAGGGCAGAACGGGGGTGGGGCCACAGGCAGAAGAGATGGGGAGGGGCTGCCCATTTGCTCTGGCCCAGGGCCCCACAAAACCTTAATCCACTTTTGAGTCTGGTACTTCCTACATTTCTATCACCTGGCTGTCCTGGGGCATATCTGGTAGGACTGGTTGGAATGTTTTAATCAAAACCAATTTGAAGGAAAATTGGATTTTTGACTGAACAAATGTTTTTGCAGAAAGTGTCTGCTTTCTGCAGAAGATTTAGAGTTTGAATCAAAATATTTTCATCCAAACCCTGAAAAGTGTTGGCTGAAAATTCAGTTTTTGATCTTTTGATGGGGGTGGGGGGGGGCGGGACTCATTTTCACAGATATTATCCCTGGGTTGGGGAACCCCATTTTACAACCAGTTCTGGTATCAGACTATTCACGTCCTGATCCAGAGCCCACTAGGGTCAGTGGAAAGACTCACATTGACTCCAATGGCCCTCTTGTCCCCACAAGCCCATATTGCTAGAGAGGGTCCCAAGGGGTTTTCCCAGGACATTTTGACCCTAAGAAATTAAAGAACCACATTTTGAGCAAAAAATGTATTTCAGGAGGGACGGCTTGGTGAAAACACTTCAGTACTAAGCAAACTTCCAAATCCCAGAATAGGAACTGGCAAGTGATTTTATGCTAAATCTCATGCAAAAAAACTGTTCCCATTTGCCCAGCTGTAGCTAATGCTGTTTGTAAACAGCTGGAGTCTTTCTCCTAAAATGCCTCTCTTATGCCTGGCTGTTAATTTGACAGTGCTGAGTAAATGTAGTTAATGATGAGATGGCATCATCCTGCTATCAGGTTGTGGCTGCAAAGTCATTTAATCGCATGAATGGGGGAGGAGCAGAAAGAGCTGGGAGCTGTGTACAAAGGCTGCGAACCAGCTCAGTGAATCTTCCTGCAGCGCAAACCTCCCTCCCCTCCCCTCCCCTGCCATCTGCCAGGATCCCAGTAAATAGAGCACAAGGCAGTAGCATGTTTCAAGGCTTCATCGACAAGGGTTACATTGACCTAATTAGTCTCTCAAACAAATGGGGGTGGAAAGAACCTAAAGTCTTCTGCAATGAATTCTCTCCACCTCCTTTTGCTCTGCTGGCCCCAGGGATACATTCCATGCAGGTGAGTCTGATTGCAGCAATATTTGAATTCTCATTCGGATACTCTCCTCTTACTCTCCTTCCAGGGATGCCACATGCTGTCTTCTGACCTCATTAGCTTCCCCTCCTGTTTCTCTTTCCTGCTTCAAACTCCTTAGCCCCATTGATGTGCTAATTACTCTACAAAGTTGTCTGCAGGAATTTGCTCTGCTCCTGTGAGCTAGGGGTGAGGAGAACTGGGGACCTGGAGTCAAGAGGGGTGGCTGGAGTTTCCTCAGAGAGATGCATGCTGGAAGTTGTCAAAATACCATCACAGAATTGGGGGGTGGGGGGAGACCTTTGTTAACAAACAGTTGCTGTTTGAGCCCACATGCTGGGTCCTTGCCACCCACTCTCACCCTGGGGCTTGGCAGCAGGTCAGTGTGCTCGTGCACACTGGGGATTGGAAACAACTTTGGCTCTCGCTCCTGGGACAGTGAAGCTCAGCTGTATTATGAGGCTCTTGGCCTCCAAGTAGGAGGGTTAATTAATTAATTAGTTCAATAGAATCATAGAGGATTAGGGTTGGAAGAGTCCTCAGGAGGTCATCTAGTCCAACCCCCTGCTCAAAGCAGGACCAATCCCCAACTAAATCATCCCAGCCAGGGCTTTGTCAAGCCGGGCCTTAAAAACCTCTAAGGAAGGAGATTCCACCACCTCCCTAGGTAATCCATTCCAGTGTTTCACCACCCTCCCAGTGAAAAAGTTTTTCCTAATATCCAACCTAGACCTCCCCCACTGCAACTTGAGACCATTGCTTCTTGTTCTGTCATCTGCCACCACTGAGAACAGCCAAGCTCCATCCTCTTTGGAACCCCCCTTCAGGTAGTTGAAGGCTGCTATCAAATCCCCCCTCACTCTTCTCTTCTGCAGACTAAATAAGCCCACTTCCCTCAGCCTCTCTTCATAAGTCATCTGCCCCAGGCCCCTAATCATGTTTGTTGCCTTCTGCTGGACTCTTTCCAATTTTTCCACATCCCTTCTGTACTGGGGGCCCCCAAACTGGACGCAATACTCCAGATGTGGCCTCACCAATGCCAAATAGAGGGGAATAATCACTTCCCTCAATCTGCTGGCAATGCTCCTCCTAATACAGCCCAATATGCTGTTTGCCTTCTTGGCAACAAGGGCACACTGTTGACTCGTATCCAGCTTCTTGTCCACTGTAATCCCCGGGTCCTTTTCTGCAGAACTGCCGCTTAGCCTTCGGTCCCCAGCCTGTAACAGTGCATGGGATTCTTCTGTCCTAAGTGCAGGACTTTGCACTTGTCCTTGTTGAACCTCATCAGATTTCTTTTGGCTCAGTCCTCCCATTGCTTTGTGCAGGGCAGAGCTTTCTATGACATCCAGCGCTCTTCTGGCATTGAGCAAAATCAAGGAGGCCAGATGATCTGGAGATTTCATTCGTTTGCTCCCAGGTGGATTCTGCAGGGTTTCCCTCTGGCTTTCTGGTCCCCGACACAAACCTGACTCTGTCTCCGTCAGCCTGGGGAACTCTTTGCCCAGGCTTTGCGCTGAGCTGTTTGGGAGATTTTTCTGGGCTGAACCCAGATGGGAAAGATTGGGTCACCCTGACTGCAGTATTGCACTGAGCTGGACACACCTCAATGTCAGGAGGCTATTGAGAAATCGGAGGGAATTCAGATAAGGGCAATAAAAATGAGCATCTTTGTCTGGGGTGGCAGGGTGAGGACAGGGCAGGCAAGAAGGAAGGATTAATGTTTAAGAAAAAATTAACAGGAAAGAGCCATATCCTGCTGTCCTTTACATTGTTGTGAAGCTGGAGTAACTCCCTTAAAGCCAGTGGAGTTAGAATGGTGTAGAACTGGTGTGAGTGAGGTAAGGGTTAAGGCTCAATCAGTATCACTTGGCGAGAGGTGAGAGGAGAACTAGGCTTCATAACCAGGGAGAACAGGGTGGAATTAAAAACAGGAACAATCAGGGTGACTCTCAGGGGAAATGTCCTGTCTGTGTTTTTATAAACTCGAGACGTTAAGGCCAGAAGGGAGCATCATGATCATCCAGTCTGACTTTCTGCACCTCACAGGCCACAGAACCTGTGCACTGAGGGGGTCCAGAGCCTCTCAGGGGAATTGGTGAGTTGCTTGAGACAGTTAAACTGGACTGGACAAAGTGCTGGGCAGTTTGCTGCAGGGGAAAGTCCTGTGAGGACGCTGGGATGGGCTAGAGCTAGATCACCAAATAGGCCTGCCTCGTGACCATGTGATTTCAGAGTTGTTGATAGAGGATCCTTTCCCCCTTCTGTCAGCCACTGGCTCCGTTCAGTGATTTTGCAAGCAAGACTTCTATTTCAGCTTTCCTCAGGGCTCTAGTTCACAGAGGGGCATAATGTATTTGTTAAACAGCCTGACAGACTCAATAGGGGACCCCCCCCATCTTCTTTGGATGCTTTTCTTGAATTTAATACTTGTGTTTTACACTTCCACTGCGTAATCAATGCTGCCAATTTCTCTGCAGTTTTTCCCCTTACTTTTATTTTGATGGTGGTGTTGTGCTGTGTAGTCTCATTTCAGGGGAGCCTTTGTCTGCCTTTCAGAAGTGGATCAGCTTTTAACGGTATTTGAAGAAATGTCCTTTCCCCTGCTGTTCTCCAGTAAGTATTACCTTTTTGTGCATTCCCTCTAGCTTAATTCCTGGGCTAATAGGCCTCCTGCCACTTTCGCTCCTTGAGAGAGGTTTTTTTCTTTTTTACCATATATCGCGGAAAAGCAAAAAGCAAATGTTACTCTTCTGGCTGCACCTTCTCCCATTCACGTCTCACCTCTCATCTTTTGTGCCCTCCTTTTGCTTTATATTCTCTTCTGGGACAAAAACTGGACCAGCCCCTCAGCTGGCATAAGCTAATGGTGCTTCACTGGTTTACACCGGCAGAGGAGCTGGCTGTGTGTGTTAGTTCTGGGCCTTTCCTTTTCTTGCATCATTTCTATTCTGCAGAATTGTCTGTCCCTTCTTGTTCTGTTGTTGCTTTCAGTGCATCCCATAGAGTCCTGTCTGAAATGGTCCCATTGGCACGGACACTGCAGTATGTATCAATTATGTCATCTGTTTGTTGTTTACTGACAGGGATGCAAGCAAGGGCAAAATCCAACCAGGGAGCAGAAACAGACAATGTGACCGATGCGTCCAATCAGAACCAACTGGATTGTGAATTTCAGATATCCAGTGCTTGCACCAAACTGCTCACATGCAACTTACATACTAATATCACTGGCAGCAATTAATGGCAAATGGCTTAGAGTGAACAATGCCTGTACCAAGTGTTCTGTCCTTCTGGAATCTCGTCTCCTTTGGCTCTTTCTTCCATCTCCCCACATCTATTCTCATCTTCTCTCACCAGATCCTCGCATAGGCTTCCCGGCCACTCCTTCTCCCCTGAACACTTTGCCCAGTCTCCTGGCTTTTCTCTCCCCTTGTATCCCTTCCCGCACATGCAGATCACCTGCCTTGTTCAATTCCCCACTTCCCTGGCAGGTCTGATCCCATTGACAGTTTCTGATCCTCCCCCTCTGACAGCTTTGGTCTCTTCTGCTTCTCCTCCTGCATAGCCATAGCCATTCAGGGAGGCAAACAGATGTGCTCTGTGACCTCCCAGCTCTCTGCTCATCTGCAAGTGCTCCAGCTTGGTAGCATCTCCACTACATATTAAGAAATGAACTCTGAGTGAGCAAAGAGAGTTAGACTGAAGGCCAGGAAGAGCTTTCTCGCTGACATAGCTCCTGGGACATGGAAAGAGGTGTCAAAGCAAAGAGCTGAATCTATGAGCATCACAGTATTCAAGCCTATGTAACCCTTCTGGCAGCAACAAGGGGCCAGGTTCAATATCCAGGGGTTCCTTTTCAACAATAAAACACAGAACCAGCTAGAGTCCCCACTTAGTAACCTGGGATAATTACACACCACCCCCTGGGAGCCTTTATGAGGAATACTTTCCCTCTCACAAGCAGAGTCTGAGTGTAGCAAAAAAACTTTTAATAAAAGAAGGGAAGTAACCCAGCATTAATTTGGGAAAACGCTGCAAGCAGGGTTCATACACATAGAATCATAGAAGATTAGGGTTGGAAGAGTCCTCAGGAGGTCATCTAGTCCAACCCCCTGCTCAAAGCAGGACCAATCCCCAGCTAAATCATCCCAGCCAGGGCTTTGTCAAGCCGGGCCTTAAAAACCTCTAAGGATGGAGATTCCACCACCTCCCTAGGGAACCCATTCCAGTGCTTCACCACCCTCCTAGTGAAATAGTGTTTCCTAATATCCAACCTAAACCTCCGCCACTGCAACTTGAGACCATTGCTTCTTGCTCTGTTATCTGCCACCACTGAGAACAGTCTAGCTCCATCCTCTTTGGAACCCCCCTTCAGGTAATTGAAGGCTGCTATCAAATCCCCCCTCACTCTTCTCTTCTGTAGACTAAATAAGCCCAGTTACCTCAGCCTCTCCTCATAAGTAATGTGCCCCAGCCCCCTAATCATTTTTGTTGCCCTCCGCTGGACTCTCTCCAATTTGTCCACATCCCTCCTGTAGTGGGGGGACCAAAACTGGACACAATACTCCAGGTGTGGCCTCACCAGTGTCGAATAGAGGAGAATAATCACTTCCCTCGATCTGCTGGCAATGCTCCTACTTATACAGCCCCATATGCCGTTGGCCTTCTTGGCAACAAGGGCACACTGCTGACTCATTTCCAGCTTCTTGTCCACTGTAATCCCCAGGTCCTTTTCTGCAGAACTGCTGCTTAGCCAGTCGGTCCCCAGCCTGTAGCAGTGCATGGGATTCTTTCTTCCTAAGAGCAGGATTCTGCACTTGTCCTTGTTGAACTTCATCAGATTTCTTTTGTCCCAATACTCCAATTTGTCTAGGTCACTCTGGACCCTATCCCTACCCTCCAGCATATCTACCTCTCCCCCCAGCTTAGTGTCATCTGCGAACTTGCTGAGGGTGCAATTCATCCCATCATCCAGATCATTAATGAAGATGTTGAAGAAAAACTGGCCCCAGGACCGACCCCTGGTTCACTCCGCTTGATACCGGCTGCCAACTAGACATCGAGCCGTTTATCACTACCCATTGAGCCCGCCAATCTAGCCAGCTTTCTATCCACCTTATAGTCCATTCATCCAATCCATACTTTTTTAACTTGGTGGCACGAATACTTGGGAGACCGTATCAAAAGCTTTGCTAAAGTCAGGATATATCACATCCACCGTGAGCAAAAGAGCGACCCCAGAGTAAGTTGGGCAGTGTCCTTTTGTCTCAGGTTCTTAAGTCCAGCAACTAAAAGTTCCTTTAAAGTGCTCCTCTCTGCTCCCTCTCCACACCCCACTCACAGTGGTTGTCCTTGGTCAGTGAGGACCTAGGGTTCAGAGGTTCATCTGTGAGTTCGCCTCCCACCTGAGGGTGTGGGGAGAGAAAGAAAGCACCTTGCTCATTCTGCCATCGAGTGCATGCTCTGGCTGGCCACCCTGCCAGCCACTGCACTGCATGCAGTCACCTTCTGCTGCCACCTGCTTCTCTACTGTGACCTCTGCAGGTCAGTCTCTGAGGTTCCCTCCAGCTCTCAGTAACTGTCAGCTCTTAGTGGGGAAACTTCTTTGCTGAAACAGGCTGGGCAGAAAGGCTGTCCCACAAGGAGTGATTTCAGCTCTAGTGAGCACTTAACAAAACAAAAGACTCCTAATGGAGCCATACTTAGCTCTGTCTTTGAACAGTGGGGGAGGAGCAGATTTAAACTGTGCCTAGTGCTCTGAGATCGAGCCCACACCTCCTGGCAGGGACACCTGTCCCCCCCCCCCCTTACTTTCACAGGGGTCTGCATCCAAGCCCTCGGCTTAGTGAGTTCAGTTCAGCTGAGGGTGACTCCTCAATCAGGACAGGCTAAGCACAGTTCTGCTCCCCTTTACTCATACAAAAATGTTAGCAACACTGATAACATTTCACTACCTCTGCACTCAGTAACTAAAGTGATTTGTAACCCAACACCAGCCAAAGTTGATCACTTTGAGCAACACTGCTCTATCTGCTGGATACCTATGGAGAGTAGGTGTGTTCATGTAACTACAGTCTGCTCCTGAAGTGTTTTCCCCTCCCAGCTAGTTGTCAGTGGAGAACTCATTCAGACCCTGCTTACACCTAGAATGGCAGAGTCTGTGAGGACTTCTGTCTGTTCCCACTAGAAGGCAAGTTTGTGCTGCTGGAAAATCAAGATATGAATTAAATGTATGAATGGTTCTATCCATCTGGTGCCGCTACTGAGGATCCAAGGAGAAGTACACACGTTGAAGTGTAAATGTTCCAACCACGTTTCTTCCAAAGTGACACTGTTTGTTCTGTATCCTTTCCAGGGTTGCTGTGATGTTCCTGACTAAGGACATAGGCACTGGGGTGGGGGAGTACTTTGGCCCCTTACTAAAACTTAGTGGTGGGGGTTGGCGGCTAGCTCCCAGTACCAAAAGGAAGAGGGAGGGTCGGTGGGAAATCAGGACCCTGAGACTGACAGTCCCAGGGACAATGGGGGGAGGCCAATGCTCCAGGTCAGACTGATTGACAGGGCGGGCAGGCCAATGAGGGAATCAGGTGGCCAAGGGGGTCCCATCCTCCGGGTGAGCTGGCCTGGAGCTGCCTGGACCAGAACAGGGCCGAGCTAAGGAGAGAGCAGGGGCCCGAGCTGAGCCGGGGAGCAGAGCTGTGCCAGAGGGGCCAGAGAAGCAGTCCAAGAGGCTGGAGGCAGAGCAGCAGCAGAATGCTGGGGCAGAGTGGGGCTGGGGCTGGGGCTGGGGCTGGGGCTGGGGCTGGGGCTGGAGCAGTCCAGACCTGGGTGCAGTGAGCAGCTGGAGAGAACGAGAGGGACCCTGGGCAGAGGGCCCAGTGCAGGGAGATGCCCCCCAGCCAAGAGGCCCTGCAGGCCAGACTTGGGGGGATTGTAACCCTGACGGGGCAGGGGCGACGCTGGGAAGAAGGGTCCTGCCACCTAGAGCCTGAGGTCGTGTGGCCACCGCCAGAGCAAGTGTCCGACCCGCAGCGTCTCTGCAGCACAGCCAGGGCCTGGGCAGGGGCCTGGGACGTGTGAGTAGGGTTACCATATCTGAACTTTCAAAAAAGAGGACACTCCATTGGGGAGGTAGCCCCGCCCCCTAGCCACTCCCTCCCACTTCCCGCCCCCTGACAGCCGCCCCAGAACCTCCAACCCATCTAACTCCCTGTCCCTGACTGTCCCAACCCCTCTCCACACCCCTGCCCCCCTGACAGCCCCCCCCCGAACTCCCGACCCATCCAACTCCCCCCCGCTCCCTGTCCCCTGACTGCCCCCCTTCTCCAACTCCCTGGCCCCCTTACCGAGCACGTGTCTGGCTCCGCACCCCAAGGAGTGCCCCGCCCCGCCCGAGCGCTGCCGACCGGCGTGCTGAGGCTGTGGAGGAGGGGCTCTGGCTGCCGCTGCCAGCCCCGCCGCCACGTTCCCTCACAGGAGCACAGTCCCACTCCCCAGCGCTGCCGGGCGGCGTGCTAAGGCTGCAGGGGATGGGAGCCGGGAAGGGGCTTTGGCTGCCAAGGCCCCAATGCGCGCGGAGCTTGGCTGCCCTGTCAGCTGCTTTTCGGTCGATAAATAGCTGACCGGGGGGAAATCCCGGACATTTTTAGATTTTTAGAAATTCCCCCCGGATGGCTATTTAAAGAGCGAAAACCCGGACGTATGGTGCCCCTAGTGTGAGGAACAGACTGAACTGCCCTGACATTCCAGAAAGGCTGGTTGTGACGTCCCCGTGCCACAGAGCAGGGTTGTGTGTTTTCCTTAAACCTTTCCCATTTTTCCTTATTTTTTAAAGTGATTGCTGTTTAATAAATTGTATTTGCTTTGAGCTGTATGCAATGATCAGTGGGTCAGGGAAGTGTCCAGTGCAGAGAGAGCACCCGGAGTGGGGACACCCTAGCCCCTGCCCTGAGTGACCACGACAAGGTTGGGGGTCAAGGCCCCAGGAATCCTGGGCCCAGCCTTGTTGGGGTTCCGAGGACTCTGCCACACAGGAGAGTGGAAGGGGAGCCCTCGAGGTCAGGCAGGCCTGTGGGTAAAGGAAGTGGGAGCGAGGACTCTGATCCTTTCACTAGCCCGTTTCACCGGGAAAACCCGGTGTATAAACCCGGAAAGTTCCCCACAATAGTGGGACCATTCCCCCACTTACACTTAGGAGACTGGTTACTGACTAGCTGAGAAGGGAAACATGTAGGGCCGAGACTACCACAGACTTGCAGACGTGCCCAGAGGGAATTTGGGAGCAGCTCCAACCTCCCATTTCTACGCAGAGCTGGAGCTCAGCACATGCTAAGGAAGCCAGATAAGAATATCTGCTACATGACACTGAACTGGTGCCCTAGGTGTTTGTGAGCCTGTACTTCCCCCTACACTGTTCATCTGTCTTCTCCTATATCTGCTATAGGGGATTGGTTTCTGGATGCCAGACTTCACAGCACCTAATGCTCCTAGGCTAGGTAATGCAGATAATTAGTCATCATCCCAGGACCTGGATTCCAGCAGCACATTCCAGAGCAGGACATTCATCTTGAGGTTTTAATATTTTTTAATTTTGAATATTCACCATTCATATTCATTGGGCATCATTTATCTTTTTTTCTGAACAACCCTTCTCCACCACTGGAATCCCTGGTAGCTGTGTAGCCCAGCCCCATCTCCCTACCGTGAGAAAGGCAGGCCCACTATAGCCAATGCACCCTGCCTTGGTATGGAAAGGCAAAAGTTTCTCTCTCCATACCCCTTTTGGGGCCATCTGTGAATGCGCTGTTTGTGACATGCAGACATTTTTGGCCTGGGCTATAACATCTCACCCTCTAACCTCCAGGCATCTCTAGATTTTGATTTTTGTTTTAAGGAAGGCAAGAAAATTGTCCTTTTAATTTTTTCTTTCATTCCATGTAAACCACAATAAGTTCAAAGAGGTCAATGCCAAACTAGGTGAACCATCATGAGTTACAGCTGTCAATCTCCTCAGCTATACATAGAATATATACAGCTTCTGAGGGATCTCGATGGCTTCTCAGAAGCAGGAGAAAAGTGCCCTTGCTGCATGATAGGGGCCAGACTGTGGCTAGTGCTAGCCCAGGTCTGAGAGATAGCACTGGGAAAGACTCTAGGGACAGACACTGCGCTTGGAGAAGCTCAGGAATTGCTCCTTCCTACCATGCTCAGGTACTGAAGACGCACCAAGCTCCTTCCAGCAGATGGTCCTTCAGTCTATCAGCTGCTGCATACATAGGGGCACACTGCCATTAGGCTGAAGCCCCATCTCCTACTTTGCAGCCACAATCTGTGTCTTCTGCAGACGCAAATGTAAGCTAGCTACACCCTAGGCCTCCCACACCCTTCACCCCCCTGGATTTGTGGCCTGCAGTTTGAGGTGCAGCAACTCATGTTTTCAACTACAGTTGAACTGCAGCTGCAAAAGTGAGGGTGCACATTTTGCTGATGCAGGCTGCGCCTACAAGAGAGAGGCCACCAGAGGAAATGGGAGGCCAGGCAATAGGTTTTCAGGAGACCAAAATGCCCGGCTAGGGGGGAGTTTTGGCACAGACTCATCACCTTTCTCCAGGGAAGTCCTAGCGGGACATATATGTGTCCAGTCACCTATATTGTCCTGCCCTGTATGAAGTGTTGTGCCTTGGCCCCTGCCCTTAGCTTTTCAGGAAAGATCCCCTTCCCTGAGACTGAACAGATTAAGGGGATTAGATCTGGGTGAATGGCAGCATTCAAGAAATTATGGGGCTTGAGGATGCACAGTGGCTCCTGGCTAGGCTTTTCTTGGCATGCATAATACTCCCCCTTTTGAGACAGTGCATCAGCCTTACCATCTTTGGCCCCTAGGTGGTAAGGTGATGGTAAAGTCAAAGCAGGAGAAGAACACAGCCCAGCAGAGTTGCCTCTGGTTCAGTGCTTTGGCCTTGCATAGATGTTCAAGGTTTTTGTGGTCCACATAGACCTCTACTGGATGATGAGCTCCTTCAAGGGAGTGACATCACTTTTCAAAAGTGGCTTTGATTGCCAGGAGTTCCTTATCCAAGACCTCATAATTTTGCTCCGTGGCAGAGAGCTTTCTGGAGTAGTACATGCATAGGTGTACTGACTGTTGGGGGCTGTCCCTCCGAGAAAGGACTGTCCTGATTGCCACGTTGGACACGTTGGCTTCCACAATAAAGGCTGGTGTGGGGTCTGGGTGTACCAGGATGGGAGCAGTGATGAAAGTGAGTTTGAGTTGTTTGACAACATGTTGGATTTGGGGGACCATATAACCTGGCATTTTTACAGGGGAGGGCAGTCAAGGGCGCTATTTGCCCTGAAAAGTCTGTGATATGACACTGATAGAAATTGGCAAGTCCTATGAAGCATTGCAGGTCTTGGGTGTATCAACGCAATGTCCAATTTTAAATGACCTCCACCTTTTTCTGATACATCCTGATATCTTCTGGGGACAGGATAAGCTCTAGGAATGCTGTGGTGGGTTGGTCAAAAATGCACTTCTCCAACTTTGCACATAGGCCATGTAGCTGCAGTCTCAGAATGGTTCTAACGTGGTGAGTGTGCTGCTCGAGATTTTCTGAGAAGACGAGTACATCGTCGAGATAGATGTCTATGTATTGATCCACGATTCCCAGAACGCATTGTTAACGAAATGCTGGAAGATCGCAGGAGTGTTCGTCAGTCTAAATGGCATCACTAAATACTCAAAGTGAGCATAGTGGTCCAGAAGGCAGTCTTCCATTCACCCCCACGCCACACCATACAAGGTTGAAGGTCCAGTTTCGTAAATAGCTGAGCAGATCTTATGTGGTCCAGCAGTTCAGAGGTTAGAGCTAAGAGATCTCAGTTCCTGGATGTTACTTGGTTCCATGCCTGACAGGCCACACAAAGGCCTAGGGTCCTGCCCTTTTTGACAAAAAGGGCCCAAGCTTGGCAGAGTAGATAGATTGGCAAATAAACCCTTTCCTTGATGGACAGATGCCAGACTTGCCTGGGCTCAGGGGTCTGGCCTGACAAGGATGGGGGAGGGATGTCGTGGGTAGGGCAACTGCAACATCCCCTTTTTCTCCTCTCCTCACTTGCATAGCCAGTGTTTAAGATTGCCAGTTTCTACATGGGCTACCTTGTCCTTGACCTCTTCCTGGAGCCCCCATCGAACCGGATAAAGCTGAGACACCTCATTCCATTCTGTGTCAGTGGTAAGCCATTGAAAACACACAGCATGTAAGATAGCTGGGCCCTGTCCCTGTCCAAGCATCCACAGGGCAGTTTCAGCCAACCGGGTGCGGGGGTGCGGGGGTCATCAAAGATCATCAAGAAAGCTTGGAGGAAAGTGTTCCAATCTGACAGCACCAGACTGTTTTGATCTAACAAGGAGGATGCCCAGTTGAACACGTCTCCAGTCAAGACACTGATTACCAGACCCACCTTGGCCAGGTCCAGGGAATGGGTCCAGGGGCAGAGCAAAAAGAGGGGTTGGCATTTACTAAGGAAGCTTCTGAATTTTTGTTGGCTTCTATCAAAGCGCTCAGGCAGGGGTACTATGGGTCTTGTTTAGGAGGTGGGGCCACAATCTGCGCCAGGAGTACAATCTTTTCTTCACATGAGCAGCCCATGTGTTCCCAAAGGACCTGATTATTAGCCAACCTGAGCCACCTGAGCCTGCAGCATGTGGTTTTCAGCTGGAAGATGGGCAACCCACTCCTGCAGTTTTGGTGTCCCTTGTAATGCACTGGGTAGTGGTTAGCCTGCCACTTCCATTCCCCCCCTGGGCTGTTTCCACAGTGACGTTAGGTGTGTGGTCTGTGAAAACAGTCACAAATGGGGTTTGGGCAGTCAGGCCTCATGGTCAGAGCAGTGCTGGTCAGAGGCCAGGAACAGCACCAAAGAGCAGAGCCAGTCAGGAGCCAAGAGTCAGAGCTGGATTCAGGAACCTGGAGTCAGAGCCGGGATCAAGAGTCCAACCGCAAGCCAAGAGGTCTGTCACTAAAATGGGAGGGGAGTCCACTTCCTGCTGGACTTAAATAAGGTGCCTGAACCAATTGGGGCTATGAGGGAAGCTGTCAGTCTGCACTTTTGAGGCGGTACTTCCCGTGGTATTTATCTTCACAGGGCCTACGCAGTAATGCATGCAGCCCTGCCATGGCTGCCAGGTAGTAGCACAGAGGCATCAGCCATCCACAGACACAGGGTCCAGTCCTGTCTCCTCAGAAGCTCACATTGGGTCTCTGTGCCTCAGCTGTAGCATATGCAGTACTTCCTCATGTGCTAGGTCCGGGAAGGTCCCAGAGTGCAGATCAAAGCAGCAGACTGCTAGCATCACTAGGGCTAACAAAGAACCGGTGCTCTGTCTTGGGAGGGGAACAGAGATTTGTGGTTATGTCATAGCCCCACTTCTAGTGTCTACCTGCTAAAAGTGATGTATATTATGTGCCCTGCTAATAGGGCCTGATCCAAAGACCATTGAACTCAATGGAAAGATACTCACTGACTTTAATGGGGTTTGGATCAAGTCCATGTTGTCTGTGCTCTCTATAGCCACCACCTGGCGTGATCCTGATGTTCCCACATTGAGTAGCTGACTCTGCCAGGCCTGGGATACGATATTGCAGCCACCGAGCATGCTTGCTAGCAGCACACTGGGTACTTTATCATTTGCCTGGCCTTTATTAAATATGCAGAGTTTAAGTACACTCAGCTAGACCAACAAGTTTATTGTCCTCGGTTCCATATGGACAGAAAACATTAATCCCATAATATGATTGGATTTGCTGTTCTTTAAGACCTTAGACTGTATCTGCTGACTTGCCCCATGGTGATTATTGAGTGTTGACAGGCATTCCGTACAGTTTTATGTGCTAGTTCATTTATTTGTTTAGTTTGCTCACTGCAAAACATTGCAATTTAGTGACTGGGAAAGTCACAGACAGCGTATGCTCTTGTACAGCACAGTGGTTTTTAATGTCTTTTTCTTTTTGTTTTGCTTGTTTACCTTCTAACATGTTTTTCTTGTTTTTTAAACTTCCACTTCCTCTTCCTTTCCCCTCCAGCTGCTGATGCACTAGTCCAGGACATAAGCAGTTCTGCAGCTTCCCCATGGGGCGGTGCTCACGGATAGGTGCTTGTTTCTTCTCCTGATCTCAGCCCTGGGCTCCAAAGCTCCTGTGTTAGTGGCAGTGACTATTATTTATTAGAGATCAAGCTAAAATAAATGGCTAGCGCAGATTTCCCAGGGAGATCAGGATGCTTCCTGATAAAAGGTTCCCCCAGCCTGCCCTGCCACTGATCGGTGGTTAGGAAAGTCATTGAATGAGAAGCTCAGCTAAAGAATCCTTTTGTAATAATAATATATGGAGATATACCTATCTCACAGAACTGGAAGGGACCCCGAAAGGTCATCGAGTCCAGCCCCCTGCCTTCACTCGCAGGACCAAGTACTGATTTTGCCCCAGATCCCTAAGTGGCCCTCTCAAGGATTGAACTCACAACCCTGGGTTTAGCAGGCCAATGCTCAAACCACCATTGAAATCAGTGGAGACAGAGCAAGATAGACACTGGCAATGGAAGAGTCCATGAACATTTTAATGTTAGGAGCTGGAGTCTAGGTCTCATTGAAAGCCAATGAGGCTTAAATGACTACGTCACTGAGGCACTTTTGACACTTTACCCTATATCTGCAGGTCCTGCCAAGGACAATACAATAGTGATTCCTGAAGGACTCTCAAAATTCTACTCAACAGGGAAACTAACATTCTCAGAAATCAGTCTAGGTTCTGATACTACCCCAATTACCATGGAATCTGAGAGGTCCTTGGTAACAGATGGTATCTCCCAGAATCTGTCTGCCTACATCATATTTTTAGAACACCCATCACCATAGTATTTAAGAATAATCTAAACTCAGATCATTGTGTCTCCTGGGCAGACACATGGTTTATAAACTGGGACCCACATATGGGGTCTAGCCAGCTCGATCCCTGCCACCTGTGATGACTGGTGGATACACACAAATTTACTTAAAGATGAATGGGCTAGTCTTGACTGGACCTTGGAAGGAATCTTCCAAACTTCAACTAAATACAATGTGAGCTGGTATTCAATGCCCTCTGGGTTCCCCAGGTGAAGGTTGGGGCCGAGTGGGAGAGGATTGCTCTGTATCTGTTATATAGCTTCTCCTTCACTGCCATGCAAACTGCCTGGCTGAGATAGCCTGTTTAGATCAATGATAGATCACTGATTTATGGCAACAACAGGCACTGGACCTAGGCACTGAACACCTAACTAAAAACTTTCCTAGCAACTCTTAGGCTGGGTTCTTCTTGCAGAACTGGTGCATTCATGGTAGCTACGGGCAGCCCATGGGGAGAAGTTGGCAGCGGGCAATTCATTACCTGCAAATCTCTTGCCACTCTTCCATTTTGTATTTCAGCTCAGCTTGTATCTTTGCCAGATGGTGGAATTAAATATTTGGTTTCCCCTCAGACTCTCTTCATTGCTGTTTGGCTCCCAGACAAATGAAACTGCTCCCTTTTTGGAGACACATTAGCTTTTTCAAGATTACAAACTTTAACGACTTCCAATTCAGGAGTATTGATGTAGACGCCAATTCAGCTAACAACTTTCCTTTGGAGAATCAGCGAGTCTCTGTAACTTGTCCGAGTTAATTACCGAGAATGCTACACTACTCACAACAGAGCTGCACACTGCTTCACCACTGCAAAGCTGTGAAAGGATGGAGTAGAGTCCTTTTGGGTGTGTATGCATGTTCTCAGGCAGCCCTTTAATGGCTGGGACCAGTGAAAGACCAGGAGCACCAAACACAGCTTCCTGAGCAGCTGAAGAGGCCATTGCAGAGGGACGTGTTTAGAGAACAATCTGTGGCCATGTGATCAGCAAGCCATTGAGGTTGAGAAATAGTGGCTATTGACAGCTGTCCAATGAGAGACAGAACAACCCTCTTATCTGTGACGAGGGGTTCATGGCACCTCTCCTAACCTCCACCCTACACATCTCCAATTCTGCCTTTTGCACACTGGCGGTGTGTCATTGTCACTGCTGGTTCAATGTATTTAACAGTCATTGATTAATGGTAGCCTATGGCCCCTCTCAGGTGCCAAGGGCCATCAAAAGAAACAATCTCTTTGGACAGGGGCCATCTTTTTGTCCTGGTTTGCACAGAACCTGGCACCATGGGCTCTTGGCACAGGACTGAGACTCCTAGGTGCTATTATAACAGAGGTAACAAATAATAATAATGAATCAAAGTCTCTTAGCAGTGCACTAGCGTGGCAGTGCATCATTGCCGCTCTCCCATGTGGGTGTTCCCCAAATGAAGAACTTTTCCTTTCCGTGTTAATTCTCTCCTGCCAGCCGTCTGGCCAGCTGCCTAGCTTCCTTCCCTTGACCCATGGCATGAAGGGCTTTCGCTTGAAGGACTGGACTCGCTGTACATTTCAGGACCAGAACTGATGTTTGGAAATCAATAGCAGGTGTCTCCATGATGACAGGTGAGTCATTTGGAAGCTGGGGCATGCTGGGGAGAGCTATTCAGGGTCCTTTATTCAGCAAGGTTCTGGAGGCTGCCAAGAAAATGAGCGAGGAGATAGCAGTTCATTGGCTTAGCCAGAGGCCACAGCATCATGGCATAGATGCTGTAGCAAACAGGAACTCACCCGTCACGCTCCATGAAATCCAATAAATACTGGCCACAATTCCAATAACCCTCCTCAAAATAGGACAGACTTCCTGTCCTTAGGCCATAGCTTATTGGCTTAGTGCATTGCTGCGCTTGTCTTCAATGGCCTGTGAAATAAGGATGAAACTGCTCAGGCATTCGGAGCCCTTTGGAATGTAAGGGGTTCTGGGAGGCAGATGCTTTTCGAGCTCTTTGACGTGGATCGCATAGCAATGGGGGGAGAAGCAGGGAAGGTGAGAAAGCCAGGTGACTGAAAAGTAGGTGCAGATGGGCAGGGGACATGGATGAGAGGGAGAGATGAGTACTGGGATGGACCGGGGCTCTTTCCTGGATGTGGATCAGATTCCAATTATTTCAGAAGACTCCAGGAATAGCCAGAAAAGCCCAGTGGCAGCAATAGAGGTAAGGGGTTGTCAGGGCCAGACCATGGGCAGCCGAGTGGGGTATAAATGCCTAGCTGTATTCATTAGAGTTGGATTAGACAGATATGTCAGCAATGTGGGGAAAGAGCCAGGTTAGTGCGGGGATGCGTGTGCAAAGGCCTCCCATCTGGGGTCAGTTAGCTAATGCCTCCTCTTGAAATGATACTGGTGCAACCGCTCCGGGAATACTGAACTCTATTCCTGGGCTCGTTTACCAGGCGGATATTGACAAACTGGAGGGAGTTCAGAGAGGAGGCGAGAATCGGCGGGATTGATTTATGAAGAAAGATTAAGGGATAGATTATGTCCAGCCACTGGCCTTGTGCATCAGGCTGTGCAGACAGTGTGTGGAAGGACCTTTCAGCTACTGGCCTCCCTCATAATGGCCCAGCATCATTGCAGCCACTGCATCGTAAGGGGCATAGGAACTACTCTGTCCTAGCATCTCTGGGGGCTCAAGACATTGCAATGGAGTCACAAGAGCTGAAGGCAAGGCAGGGCCACAAACTCACTGCATGATATGGGCCAGCACACCTAGCTAGGCATGAAGAGGGAAGCATGTTGCACACTTCCCCTGTGCTCTTGGCTAGGCTGTACCCAATACCTCCCTGTGACAGAATATACCCCTGTGTTCTCACCCTACACACTGTTGTAATAGTGTTTGTACAAGGTATGCCTTGTGAGCAAGCATTTAAAAACTCATAATTTGTGGATCAATGTTATCGTTACCAAATGCACATAGCAGCGTTATATGTGAAGTTATAAACGGAGATCATGACTAAAAGTAAATCTGGGGCGCTGCGGAACCAGTTCCTCAGACAAAGGACAAGCTGACCCCCCAGCCAGGTGTAAACAAGGCTGATGGGCCATTACCTGCTAAGTGGCCATGCTTTGGCAGGAAAGGGGGCAGGGGCAAAAATCTACACTTTAGCATAGAAACAACATGGAGCTTCCTTCCACACAGATGGCCTGTCGCCTTGTTCCCGGCTGGAAATGCTTCTCAAAGGGGGGACAGAACTATAAAAAGAAGGGACAGACACTCCAAGACACGCCCCCCTCTCTGCCCATCGCATTCTCTGCATCTGAAAAGACAAAGGAAGCAGCCAATGGACTCTGGGGGAGGGGCCAGAAAGACTGCTGGAGCATGTGGTGAGAAAACTTTGTTTTGAATCTAATGTTTGTAATAGGTTTGTTATGTTAGGCACCAGTCAGCATTTCATCTTGATTTTTCTTGTAACCATTTCTGACGTTTATGCGTCATTACTTGTACTCACTTAGAACATCTCTCTTTGTTGTTAATAAACTTGTTTTATTGTTTTATCTAATCCAGTGTATTCAGGTTGAAGTGTCTGAAGAACGATTTGAAATAAGAAGCTGCCATATTATTAACTTACAGAAATAACGGACTTAATGTACATGAGTTGTCCGGGAGAGGGCTGGGCAGTACAGGACATGCATTTCTGGGGGGAAATCTAAGCATAGGGGGTATGCTGGGATCACCCTGCAGTATAACCCAGGCTGGTGAGAGCTGGGTGTGACTGGCTGGCTGCAGACATAGCTGGGAGTGACACACATGCTGGAGGCTGTTTGTGAGCAGTCCAGACTGGTGGCTACAGCAGCAAAGCAGGGCTGTAAAGGGCTCCCCAGGTTGGAGGGCCGGGATGACACAGCTACTCATTGGTCTGGATTGTGCCCTGATATGTCACACTCCCCATGCTCGCCCAGGGTGGTGGTGTGGCTCTTCACCATCCACCCTGTACTGCAGCACCTGCCAGGCAACGAGAGCTAAAGGGCATGGGAAAAAATTCATATCCAGAGAGACTGAAAAGATTGAGGTGAAGAATAAGAGGGGCCATGCTGAAGCTATGCAGAATGGTGCATGGTGCAGAGAAGTTAGGTCAGGGGCTGATAATGCAGGAACAAGGGCACATTCAGTGAAATGGAAAGGTGGTAAAATCTGATCTAAGGAAATAAACACTTTTTCACATATGCACAATTAGCTTGTGGAATTCACCACCCCAAGATTGCCTGGAGGGTAGGCGCTTAGCGGGCTTCAAAAAAGCAATCAGGCATTTCTATGAACATCAAGAATATCTGGGGTTAGAACTGTAAATAGTACAAATAATGACAACAGAACCCCAAGTACTGTGGAAGGGACCCCCTCCCTGGACCCGATTCAGGCAAACCCAACGTCTAACTAAAGGAGATTAGGAGGAAACATCCATGGGGCAGGTTATCTCATAACTGCCTACTGCAGGCGTCCTGCACCTTCCTCTGAGGCAGCTGTTGCTGGTCAGACACAGGATACAGGCCAGGTTGGATCCCTGCTCTCCTCTGGTCTGGGATCTCCTGTGTTCTAGAAATAGCTGAGGGATGTAAAGGGCAAGGAGGAAGGTATCCAGAGAGATGCAGGGGATGTAACTAGGAAGACTGGGATGAGGAGAACAACAGGAGCACTGATGCTGATTGGGCCAAATCCATCCAGCCCTTCTCGCTGCTGCCACTGAGCCACTGCTGCTCTGGGTGAATATTGGCTACTGAGCACTGTAGGGCCCGTTTTCAACACTTTATAGCACCTGAAACTGGTGAGGGCAGTCGTAGGTAGCAACAATGGCTGCAGGCAGCAGGGCTGAGAAGTGTCAGGCAGTCTCAAGGACTCGCTACAGCAGGCCATTTATGTGTTAACAGGCAGCGATGTCTCTTTGGGCACCGATGAAAATCTTTGAAATGAAATATAACAATGAATCCAAATGACAGAAAGAATCCCCATCTTACCTGCTGAATGAATGAGACTCTCCACCCAAACTTCCAGGGTTTCTCTCCTCTAATGAATGTTAGACATCAACTTGCTCGTTCCTTGCCCTTCTGAAATGCAAACAGTGGTGACCTAAGCACGTCCCATGTGGTTTTGTTCTCTTCGGGGGTCAAGCTTCATTATTGTCGGGTCGCAGGGTCTGTCTTTTCATGAAACCGTCATTGAATTCAAATAATGCAGCTGTGAGTTTTATCATTAAGTGATCAGCAACTATGTAGGGGGGTTGAGAAAATAATGTCCATTTCAATTAGGTTTGCTCAAATCCATTGAAATGGGGGACGGCCCATAATGCTTTCAATTATTCCTAGCAACCAAATTAAATTTATACTCGCCATCAAAAAGTCAGCATTTGCCAACAGCTGCCAGACATTGCTATCTGTGATTACCACAGTTGTTATCATTGCATGTGGAGTGAATTAATTCACATGCATCCTTTAATCTGCAGTTGGTTTTTATGGATGTCATTTGCTCATTTTTTAAAAAGTTCCTTTCTAGATGCAGGATTTGGAAAATATGCCCCGATTCAATGTATTATGGTGCAGGGAAATCCTATAGAAGGGCTTTGGGCTACAGGGGAAAATCAAAGCATTCTCACATTGTTTTCTTTTAAAGTCAGCGGCAGCAGCTTCAAGTAGTGGGAACTGTCTGAGCAGAATGCAAACAGGGGACATTACTTCACAAACTCACAAGAGCTCAGGTCCAGATCTTCAGACGCTCAGCACCCATGGTTAGGGCCATATTTCAATATGCTCGGGACCCAGCAGATTCCCATTGTGATGCTTTAGGCCAGATTTTCAGAACAGCTCAGCACTGACGTATCTGAAATGCAGAACATTTTTGAAAATCTGGCCCTCAGTACAAAAGAAGAATCGGTACATGCAGAATCCTCATCAATCTCAGAGGAAGATGAAATCACACGCTTGGCTTCTGGTAGCCTTGATGCAGCAAATGAAAAGCATGAATAACTCATGACCACCTCTTGCAGGGAAATCACAGCTGATTCTCCTATGCTACATAAGTGCAGAGTATCTGTATTGTCCCTAGAGCTTCATCCACACCTTTCAAATGACAGGCTTCGTGCACAAAGCTCCCGGAGCCAGCAGCAGTTACTTGGTATCATCTCAAAAGAAGATTTCCAATCCTGCCAAAAGTGAGATGGTGAAGAGACACACAACCCAGCCTGGAGGTCTCTGGTCAGGGTGTAGTGAAGAGAAACAGCCTAGCAAGCTCACCCAAGGAAGCAGCATGTGCTCCACCAGACAAACAGATCCTTAGAGCCAATGCAAAGCCGGCATGTAAAGAAGGGCAACTGCTAATGCTGGGGTTACATGTTAACAGACATCAAATGCTGCCTTCTTGGAGTTCCCCTTCCAGGCTAGCTGGAGCATGCAGAGCCAAACAGCTTGACCAGTGTTCAGATAGACCAGGTACATATGTCATTCACTGGTAATCAACTAAGCAACAAGATGGTTCTTGCTCCTTGGGCTGGGCGTCAACTCCTTCCTCAGGGTTATAGCTGTGGATATTCCTGATCCCAGATCTGTTTCCCTGCTGTCACAACACTGGGATCTTGCAGATCCCTGATGAGGCAGGAGCTCTGGAAGTTTTCACGACCATAAAGCAAACAGGCCACAAATTCTAGGGCTGGATGCAGGCTCCCGGGGCAGGGACCAGCTCTCTGTCCTGTGTTTGCACAGCACCTCACACCATGGGGTCCCGGTTCACAACTGGTTCTCCTAGAGGGCTACCACAGCAAAAATAACCAGTAATGATGATAGTAGATGCAGACAAAGCAAAGGTCACCGATGAGGTCAGGATGAGCAGCAGGAAGAAAATGAACAGGAGTACTTGTGGCACCTTAGAGACTAACAAATTTATTAGAGCATAAGCTTTCGTGGGCTACAACCCACTTCTTCGGAAGAAAATGGTTTGTGAGCTTTGTGTAATGCAGGCTGACGTCATGAACACGCCAGGCAATTTTCACAGCTGAGTTGTGCCATTCATTGGCCCGGTTTCATGTGACACTCAGAGACTTCAGCTGCAAAAACACTGAGCGTAGGTTCCGTTGTGGATGAGTCCAGAGATATTTTTTTTTCATTTATTGAGGAATTTAAAAATTATTTTTCACCTTAACTTTGCATTAGGTGTTGAGTTTTTCGTACTTAATTTCCTTGTAGTTATTAATTTTTTTTTTTTGCCTTTTTTTCAGCTACATTTCCTGTGTTTACTCAAGTCAGCACTGAAATGGTGGTAGTATTGCTGTGAAGGTCACATGACCTAGGGGTAACTGAGCTGCGGGAGGGGTTATTGTTTGGCTGGGGGAGGTTATTATCTGTAAGGCTGGGTTAACCCCCTTAATGCTGACCTAATCCTGTTAACCTGGTACCACAGATATTTAAACTGTGAGAGCTGTAAACAACATGGGAAAGGAGAAAAACTTAAAATATGTTTTTAAAATGAAAGCTTAGAAGCTAAAGGAAAGTGCAGGAGAAATGTCTGAAGCCCTCAGTTCAACTGTGCTTCTTAGAATGTTTCTGTTTCTTTGTTCACACAATGGTGTAACCCTTGCCTGCCATGCACTCTTCGAAAATGGATTTATTTAATTCATTCATTTATCTGGGTGTTTACAAATGCTAAAAATGTTCGCCATTAATATCTGAAAATGGAGCCAAATTTAATTAATTAATTTAATTTAATTTAAATAATGAGAAAGTATTTGTATTTCATTCAGGCAAAAATGGAGCCCTGCTGTTATTATCATTAATTTGCACATAGCAGTCCCAGCCGAGATCAGGACTCCATTGTGCAGGGTGCTGCATAAACACATAGAAGAGAGATTTGCTGCTCAGAAGAGTTTATAGTCTCAACAGAGAAAGGAAGGATTATTATTCACAGGTGAGAACTGAGGCACAGGGCAGATTAAGTGACTTGTTCAAGGCCACACAGAAAGTCTGTGACAGAAACAGGAAGTAAACCCAGATCTTCAGCCTAGTGTCTTAACCTCAAGGCCGCCCTTCCTCTGTTAGAATTAAAATGTTTCAGTGTTCATGAGTAATAAAGCAAAGGAAAGTCACCGCCAGCAGCATGTACCTGCCCATAGGGTCTGGAGTAGGGTTACCATATTCAAACATTTAAAAAAGAGGACACTCCACGGGGCCCCGGCCCCGCCCCCGGCCCTGCCCCAACTCCGCCCCTTCCCCTGCCCCAACTCCGCCCCTTGTGAGGCTGGCAGGGGAACAGGCCAGGAGAGCCAGGTGTGCCCCCAGATTCTCTTCCGAAGCACCCAGCCCTGTGGTAGGAAGTGCTGGAATGTAATGCAGGCCAAGGGGCATCAATTGGCAGTGCTCTCCCCCCGTACTGCGCAGGGGATTTGGGAGGTTGTGGAGGCAGCCTTGTAGGAGCTGTGCTGTCAGGGGTTGGCAGAAGCTGGTGGGGCCAGGCAGCGGCAAGGGGCACTTTTGCTCTCCACAAGCATTCTCGCCAGCAGAACTCCGTAGCCCAGCTGTACATGAGTGAAGGGACAAGGTGGGGGAGGTAATGTCTTTTATTGGACCAACTTCTATTGGTGAGAAAGACAAGCTTTCAAGCTTACGCGGAGCTCTTCCTCAGGGCTGTGTAAGCTCAAAAGCTTGTGTCACTGATATCCTGGGCCCAAGGCATGAGGCCGTGTTGCTTGTGCCCCGTTCTCAGGACGATGCCATTGATTCCAGAGTCATTCTACCACTGAGTTCCCTCGTTTATGCTTTTGAGACCATATACTTAACGCCGGGTGTATTCTGCTGTGTTGATTCTACTCTGCTTAAGCCCCGGAAGCTAATTCTAGAGTCCAGGGCTCTGCTTCTGGTATGCTTTCCTCCTTATCAGAGAGAAAGAGAACGAATGAGGGACTTTTGTTTAAACATGAGAATCAGGACCCCTGGGTTCTAATTCTGTGTCCACACCAGACTGTCCTTGGCCAGTCACTTAGGCTGGTATTTTCAAAGCAAAATAAGGAATAGAGGTGTCCAAATCCCACTGAATTTCAATCAGGTGCTTCATTCCCTTAGGCGTCATTGAAAATCTCAGCCTAAAGTCAGGATTTTCTAATGTAGGTGCATTAAATTTGGCACCTAAACTCTTAGTTGCAGAGCAGGGGCCACAATTTTCAGTGCTCAGCACCCAGCAGCTCCCCCGGGAACAAGTGAGCATCTTCTGTGGCACTAGCCTCAGTTTTTATTTCTTGTCTCTGTACTAACTGCTGAGAGTAACTCACCTACTGCCCTTCCCACTCATTAACTCCTCCTCACAGGTAGCATCAGCCCATTATCCTCACAGCCGGAGTTATCCTTCCCCCAGGTACAGTCTGGCACATTCCTGAGCCCCCTCCTGCTTCACGCCCTCTCTGCTCATCTGGCATTGCTTTGCCGCTCCTGGGGGGACGCTTTTTGAATCAGTTCAGCTCTTCTGCCAAGGGAGAGCACAGCGCGTCTCCCTTTAGCATCTATCTAGGGCAGTGCAAGAGTTCCTGAGAGGTGTGTTGAGAGCACTTAGCATTTCAATTAAAGCTACTGAATATTAGTATAGCAACAGGAGAGTACTCCAATTACCAGCTATTAAGTGCTATTAATGGCTGGTGCTAGGACATGGGTTTTGAGCTGATCTGGTGCATAGAAATGGAGTTTAGCATTCAAACAAATGAAAGGAGATGTGGCAGGGCCAGTGGCAGGGAGGACTTGGAAGCAAATTTGTGTTAAAGTGATTTTCTCATAGACTCCCAGTAAGCATGTCTGGCGTAGAGGTGAATGGGGTGGCAGTTGGCTACAAGGAAGTTTGGAAGCCAGGTGGTTTGAGCAGGGATATTTGTCATTAAATGGAGTTCTGGCAGCTGTGGGGCTAGGTGGTGGGTATGGGAGGGAGCTGCCAGTTTGAAAAAATATCTCCTGCTGGCCAAGGTGAGCATGAGATGATGACATTGCTTGGGACCTGAAGGGTCTTATGCTACATTTAATGTCCTGTGCCAGGCAGCCGGAGTTGGGGTCTGTAATGGGGCTCCACTTACCATGCTGGTGCCTCCTGCTGGCAGTCTGGGGATTAGCTCCGCAGGTCAGTACACGCTCCCCCACTGTCTCGTCTGCTCTCTGACCTGCGTCACGCCAGGGATTAGGGTGACCAGACAGCAAGTGTGGAAAATCGGCACGGGGGTGGGGGGGTGGGGTAATAGGCACCTATATAAGACACTGCCCCAAATATTGGGACTGGCCCTATAAAATTGGGACATCTGCTCACCCTACCAGGGACAGAGAAGTCCTTTTCATGACCCGGTCCTTTGGCTGTGCCACTCTCTTTGGTCTCCCCTTCCGGGGTTTCGTATGGCCATCCAACTGTCCAGCCATTTCCCCAGTGGCGATCAGGGAGGACCCACGCCCACCCACTATTCCAGGTCCCAACCCAGGGACCCTCTCCACTGCAGTCACTTACTACATTTCTTTACTTTGACTATTGCTGCATTTCACTGGGCCACTTCCTCATGGCCACAGTGCCTTACTCAGTCCCAGCAGCCCGTTAAATAAAGAAGTGTTATTTACTCCTTCTCATAACACAAGAACTAGGGGTCACAAAATGAAAATAATAGGCAGCAGGTTTGAAACAAACAAAAGGAAGTATTTCTTCACACAACACAGTCAACCTGTGGAACTCCTTGCTAGAGGATGTTGTGAAGGCCAAGACTATAACAGGGTTCACAAAAGAATTAGATAAGTTCATGGAGGATAGGTCCATCAATGGCTATTAGCCAGGATGGGCAGGGATGGTGTCCCTAGCCACTGTTTGCCAGAAGCTGGGAATGGGTGACAGTCAGGGGATGGATCATTTGAGATTACCTGTTCTGTTCATTCCCTCTGGGGCACCTGGCATTGGTCACTAGCAGATTAAGACAGGATACTGAGCTAGATGGACCTTTGGTCTGACCCAGTATGGTCGTTCTTATGTTCTTATGTCCCAGCTTCTGGTAGTGAATATCTGCTTAAGCTCAGCCAGAAGTTATGGGGTTGCTTCAGGAATTACTGAGTGAAATTCTCTGCCCTGTGTTATGCAAGAGATCAGAATCTAGATTATCATAATGGTCCCTTCTGGCTTTACAATCTAGGAATCTGTGAATCTAGAAATCCTGCTTCTGTGTGTGTGTCACGAAATTCAAATCAGCAACAATTCCAGACACAAAAGAATTGCTAGAAACGCTCTGGGACAGATGCTCAGCTGGTGTGAATTGTAAGACAATGGACTTCAATGCCGCTATGGTAATTTACACCACATGAGCATATGACCCATTGAAAATAAAAACAAATATACCCTCTGCCCCATTGTTACTGACGTTGGAACTGACCAAAGGCCCTGGAACAGGGAAATTATCTTACCTCTGTGTTTGGCACTGGTGCTACTGCTGCTGGAATCCTGTATCCAGTTTGTTAAAAATAAATTAAATTATGGAGCTATACCAAACTCATAGAGCTGGAAAGGACTCTGAAGGGTCATTGAGTCCAGCCTTCACTAGCAGGACCAAGTACTGATTTTTGCTCCCAATGGCCCCCTCAAGGATTGAACTCACAACCCTGGATTTAGTAGGCCAATGCTCAAACCACTGAGCTATCCCTCCCCCCTTACTCAGAGAAGAGCCACAAGAATGGTTAAAAGGTTAAAAACCTGCCTTATAGTGACAAACTCAAGGAGCTCCATCTATTTAGCTTCAAAAGGAGAAAGTTAAGGGGTGACTTAATTACCATCTATAAGTATCTACATGGGGAACAGATATTTACTAATGGGCTCTTCAATCTAGCAGGAAAAGGTCTAATATGATTCAATGGCTGGAAGTTGAAGCTACACAAATTCAGACTAGAAATAAGGTGTAAATTGTTAACAGTGAGAGTGATTAACTTACCAAGGGTCGTTGTGGATTCTCCATCACTGGCAATTTTTAAATGAAGACGGGATGTTTTTCTAACAGATCTCTCTAGGGATGATTTGGGGGAACTTCTATACATAGTCTGTGTTACACAGGAGGCCAGACCAGATGATCACAATGGTTTCTTCTGGCCTTGGAATCTATGAATCTATGAAACACACTGCATAGGAGAACGCGGTGCATGGCTGCCCACTGCTGGCTATTCCACCCCCCCTCAGCCCAGCTTTACTAGTGTGTGAGTCTCCTTTAACAGACAAAAGACTTGCTCAGCTCTTGCAGCCAGAGGTCACTGGCTGACTAGAGTCATTTCAGAGGCGCTAACTCCCTTGACTTGTTACCACTCACTAAAAATAAACCTCATTTGCACAACAGGAAATTGTAGCTTTTGGCCTGCGATTGTTTTTAGGAATTGAAAATATTTTCTGCTGATGCTTTTAACAACATGCAGCTCATCCTAAAGCTGCTCAGGGAAAATGATTTTAGCTCAATCAGGGTGAACTGAAGCCCTGTGCCCTACTTAGCTGGCGTGCATATACTTGTCAATAAGTGGGACACTCAATAACCTGCGATCTGACAGCCTTCAGATCCTGTATGGAGAGACGTCAATCATCTCGGCTTACATTAAACACCTTCCTGAGCATCTGGGCCATATTACAATATCCTAGCAGCACCAAGTTATAACCAACGCCACACGTGCTAATCCCCTGATCCTGTCTCGTTCTCCTTTGAATGGTCCCTGAAGAAAAAGAATCTCTTCTCTGAGCATAAGAAAAATGTAAGCTGAGGAGTGGGGGGAGTGGCAAAGAGTCTCTTCCTGCTGCATTTCGAACACATTGTGGATTTTGCAATTGATTGGAGTGTATGTTGTATCGCAATGTTTACTGTCAAATATAATAATAATATGACAATATACACATTAGCTATCAAACATAACTAGAGCTGCGTGGAATTTTTTCTAGTGAGACTTTTCACCAAAAAAATGCAGATTTGGGTAAAAAATTTTTGTTAATTCATGTCAATTTCACCCAATTGTTTAGACTGAAACAAACAAACAAAAATGCTGAAAAAATCAAAATGTTTTGTTTCAACATTTTGATTTTTCCATTCAAAAGTGATTTTTTTCACTTTCAATTTCACCTCCATTTTATTTTTTAAAAAGGTTTCAAAAAGTTGAAAACAAAGAGAAACATCAGTTTTTTAATTGTTTCAGTTTGCTAAAAAAAATTTTTAACAGATTTATTTCAGGCTGACCTAAAATGTTTGGGTTTCCCCCACTTTTCAGTTTGTCCAGCAAACAGAAAATCAGTTATTTGCACAGCTCTAACTATAACCATCAGTCTCCACTGAAGTTTTGCTTATTGCTTCGTTTGCATTTCCATATTCTCCCTGACCAGAGGTGAATTAAGATTTATTGGGGCTCTGGGCACAAAGAACATTTGGGCCGCACTAGCAGTGGGGTCCCGCCCCCTGTTCCTCTCCCCCGCCCACACCCCGCCCCCTGGCCAGGCCAGAAGCCAGAGCCAGGCAGTAGTAGGGTGACCAGACAGCAAATGTGAAAAATCGGGACAGGGGTGGGGGGTAATAGGAGCCTATATAAGAAAAAGACCCAAAAATCGGGACTGTCCCTATAAATCGGGACATCTGGTCACCCTAGCAGTAGTAAGAGCCAACCAGGGAGCCCCGGCTGCTGTCGGGTGTCCCAGACACTCCTCCTGCCCTGGGCAGTGCGCCTCAGGGAGCAAGAACACGGGGCGGTGGCTGCTCTCAGGCACCCCAGCCCCCTGCCCAGAGCTGCTCCCTGCACGGTATTCTAAGCGGAACATTCTAGTCGCCCTTTCTTTCCTCTTTCTGTGGAGATGGGCCTGCCAAGTCCGGTTCCTGGTCTGGGGTCTGGTTCTGATGTCGGTTACACTTCACTTTGGATTGGGCATGAAAGGTCAAAATCTCAGTCCTGTTAAAAGCAATGGCAGAGCCTCTGTTAAGTTCAGAGGGAGCAGGATAGGACATTGCTTTTGTGCCTTTGTTCAGACCTGACCGCTGGGACAACACCCTCTTCTCAGACCTCACCAGCTGAGTCTTGGGAGATCCCTCCTCCTATGCATCTTGACATTGTCTGGCCAGTACTGGCCTCTGCTTGATTGCTGGGTTACACCCCTCTCAATTACAATCTCCACAGCCTGTCTTGGAATAAGAAAGGGGTTTGCCCTGGGCCATGGGTCGCATTGCATTAGAGCTAGGCACAAATATTCCATCAAAACTTTTTTATACAAAAAATGACCATTTTAATGTTCTGTTTTGGTTTTTTTTAAATAACAGAATCTTTTTTTTTTTTAAACCTAAAACTGGAAAATGTTCTGCTTTGGGTAATTTTTTTCAGTTTTTAAAAATCAAAAAATGTTTCCGTAAACCAATGTTTTCACCTTTTCAATAAAAACCTGGAAAGTGTTTGCAAAAAAATTTTGATTTTTTTTTCATTTCCTTCACAAATTTTCCTGGAAAATATTTACCATTTTCTGACCAGCTCTGTACTCCACACTCTTCTGTCTGCCCAGCTAGTGGGGTAGACAAAATCACTCAGGCTATGTCTTCATTGCAAAAAGATGTGTTTTTACATCGAGATTGCTAACCTGACATAGCGCTCTTGCTATAAAACCCTAGTGGAGACAAAGTGCTGTAGCTTTTACTTCCAGGGATCTGTAGCTAGTTGAGGTCAGCTCCCTGGGTGTGGGGCATTGTGTTGACATTGACTAGCTACATCAAGGTAAAAACTATCTGTGCCTTGTCTCCACTAGGATTTCACATCAAGATAGAGATCTCAGTATATTTATTATTATTTATTGATTGTATTCTTATAGCATCCAGGAGCCCTAGTCATGGTTTAAGATGCCACTGTGCTAGGCACTGTACAACAGAACAAAAAAATAGTTCCTGCCCCCACAAGCTTATAACATAAGTATAAGACAAGAGACAACAGACAAATACAGACTGAGAGGGGAGTTCAAAGGCAGTAAAAACAACTGTTTTAGCATTGCAGACATAGCCTATGACAGCGACTCTCTTTGGGTGCTGTATCTTTGGGAGACACTGCTACTTTCTGTGTACATGGGAAAGTTGTGCCGCTTTAACTCAAATAGATTGTTAAACCAGTTTAGTTAAACTGGTGCAAACCTCTCTCTGTGGTCAGTCTGATTTCAGTTTGAGCAGCCTATTTTGGTTTAATTTCAACTTGTTCCCAGGCAACATAAACTAAACTGAAAAAGCCGCTCAGATTGTGTTTTCACTGCAAAAAAAGTTGTGGCTTGACACAGATGTGGTGAATTCGAGATCGTTTTCTCAATGTAAAATCCTAGTGGGAACAAGGCCTCAGTGTAATTAGTTGAGGTCACCCCATATCCCCCAATTGGGGTTTAGCCCTACTAGCTACAGCAAGGTCAGAACTACCTGTGCCTTCTCTTCACCCAATATAAAGTGATCCTGATATCAAAACACACCATTTTTGCCATGTACACATAGCCTTAAACTGAAATAAGAGCACAATACTGGAGTTTGCACTGGTTTAACTAAATCAGTTTAAATTCACTCCTTTAGTTAAATCAGGACAACTTTTACATGTAGACAACCCCCAGGATTATTATATTGCCTTACATTTGATGCCATCAAAGAATTAATCAAAACCAGCAATTTATTGACAAGGGAACACATGCAGCGTTAGGGTTACTGCAAGGCCAAGGGCTATGGTTAGGACATATTAAAAAATAACATGAGTGAGGCAAATGGAGACCATAGGCTCTTCCATAAGCTGTGGCTTAATAAATTGATGATCTAACCTCTCCATCAAAGGGCATCTCCTGTTGTCTTATCCTCTCACACCACTTTTATAGCAGTGTAATTCCTTTGACTAGCAGTGGAGTTAGGCTAGGGGCTGGATCATGTGACGGCATCTCAGTGGGAATGTATTGCTCCAAGACTAGCCTAGGGCTCGAAACCTAAGACATGCTCACAGCGCTGAGAGCCCCAGACATCGTCACGCGACACAAAGTCAAACTCCTGCTCAGTCCCTTTGCTTCAAACTGCGTCTCCATCGCATGGTCTCGCCTCACCATCACCATCCACTATCGGCAGAGCACAGATGAGAAGCAATGTGACAGGGTGTATTTGCTATCTGAGCTCCCCTCTGCACCTCTCCATCATACTGTGAGCAGGACCCTTGGGGATCCAACGAGCAGGTGCAGCATGGCCCAGCAGGCAGCCCTGTTGGCTTCCCTGCACCCCTCAAGGCCTCTGAGATGTGAGCACTTGCTGGAAAGAGGCCTGGGGTGGCTGCAGAGCTGCTGCTTGTCCACTCCTCCAGCCTCAGAACCGGTAGCCCAGCTTGAGTCTGATCAGTTAGCTTCTCAACCAGCCTGCTCTGTCTCTGGAAAACCTGCTCCATGACACAATGACAGGAGGAAATGGGTTTGAGGGAGGCAAGCATTCTCTGTCATCCCCTAGGATGGAGGGGGTCTGTCTGGGTCCCTGAGGATCTCCAGGCAAAGAGAAAAGCTAGGATGTCTGATAGGGACACGTAACCTCTAAGAAGGGGAGTCCTTCCAACTCTGGGCATATAGACTCTCCACTGAGCCAGAGCCCCGAACAGATGCACCAGCCAGAAGTCACTATACGGTATCTGCCTTGAGGTTCTCTCCATCTGGAAAGGAAAGTAAGGGGAGGGGTTGAAATGGTAGAGAGCAGGAAATGCTCATTCCTCTCAGAATCTAAAATAAGTAACACACATTTGAGTGCCGCTACATCCCACTGACCACAGTGACCTTCTGGCGACCTTGCTTCCCAGTGTGAGCGAAGCAGCAGAAGTGGTTTCACTCCACTGCCAGTGGAATGGGTACGGCAGCTTGCCAAATGAGTATCTGCTGGGTTAATCACTGTGTAAATCTAAATCTACTGGAATGTGCCAGGCTCATTACTGAAATTAAATTCACCTCCACTTAAAGAGAAAGCCAGGAGCTTCCACCATGCAAAGCTGCCCCAGGCTGCTCCTCCCACTGGCTTTCCAAAAACAACAACTCCAGACCTGCTGCACTCCAGGGTTTGCTAAGTGCTGTGGGATCTCAAGAGAGTGAATTGAATCCTCTCTCTCTCTCCTCACAGGCTGCTTGAGAAGTGTGCTGATTTTACCCCCAACAAGACACCTTGCAATGAATGAAAACCTTTAACGACAGCATTTTCAAGGAGCACGAGTCCTTAAAAGCCAATGGGGGAGACAGTCACCTAAACGGTATTTGTGGCTTTGAAAATCTCCCACTGTGGGACTCGTGCTCCTAAGTGACTTAAGCAATGTTGATAAATGCACAGTAATGCACATTGGAAAACATAAGCCCAACTATACATACAAAGTGATGGAGTCTACATTAGTTGTTACCACTCAAGAAAGAGATCTTGGAATCATTGTGGATAGTTCTCTAAAAACATCCACTCAATGTACAATGGCAGTCAAAAAAGTGAACAGAATGTTGGGCAGCATTAGGAAAGGGATAGAAAATAAGAGAGAAAATATCATAATGCTACTATATAAATCCATGGTATGCCCAAACCTCAAATATTGTGTTCAATTCTGATCGCCCTGTCTCAAAAAAAGATATATTAGAATTGGAAAAGGTACAGAGAAAGACAACAAAAATGATTAACATAAGAACATAAGAACGGCCATACTGGGTCAGACCAAAGGACCATCTAGCCCAGTATCCTGTCTTCCGACAGTGGCCAATGCCAGGTGCCCCAGAGGGAATGAACAGAACAGGTAATCATCAAGTGATCCATCCTGTGAGCCATCCCCAGCTTCTGGCAGACAGAGGCTAGGGACACCATCCCTGCCCATCCTAGCTAATAGCCATTGATGGACCTATCCTCCATGAACTTATCTAGTTCTTTTTTGAACCCTGTTAATAGTCCTGGCCTTCACAACATCCTCTGGCAAGGAGTTCCACAGGTTGATAGTGTGTTGTGTGAAAAAATACTTCCTTTTGTTTGTTTTAAACCTGCTGCCTATTAATCTCATTTGTTGACCCCTAGTGTACGAGAAGGAGTAAATAACACTTCCTTATTTACTTTCTCCACACCAGTCATGATTTTATAGACCTCAATGAGATTCCCCCTTAGTCGTCTCTTTTCCAAGCTGAAAAGTCCCAGTTTTATTAATCTCTCCTCATTAGGTGTATGGAACAGCTTCCATATGAGAAGAGTGCTAGTAATAATAATAGGGCTCAGATTTTCCTGGATGCGATAACTGATGGATTCCTTCACCAAGTACTTGCTGAACCAACAAGAGGGGATGCCATTTTAGATTTGGTTTTGGTGAGTAGTGAGGACCTCATAGAAGAAATGGTTGTAGGGGACAACCTTGGTTTGAGCGATCATGAGCTAATTCAGTTCAAATTAAATGGAAGGATAAACAAAAATAGATCTGGGACTAGGGTTTTTGATTTCAAAAGGGCTAACTTTAAAAAATTAAGGAAATTAGTTAGGGAAGTGGATTGGACTGAAGAACTTGTGGATCTAAAGGCAGAAGAGGCCTGGAATTACTTCAAGTCAAAGTTGCAGAAACTATCAGAAGCCTGCATCCCAAGAAAGGGGAAAAAATTCATAGGCAGGAATTGTAGACCAAGCTGGATGAGCAAGCATCTCAGAGAGGTGATTAAGAAAAATCAGAAAGCCTACAAGGAGTGGAAGATGGGAGTGATCAGCAAGGAAAGCTACTTTATTGATGTCAGAACATGTAGGGATAAAGTGAGAAAGGCCAAAAGCCATGTGGAGTTGGACCTTGCAAAGGGAATTAAAACCAATAGTAAAAGGTTCTATAGCCATATAAATAAGAAGAAAACAAAGAAAGAAGTGGGACCGCTAAATACTGAGGCTAGAGTGGAGGTTAAGGATAATCTAGGCATAGCCCAATATCTAAACAAATACTTTGCCTCAGTCTTTAATGAGGACCTTAGGGATAATGGTAGGATGACAAAGGGGAATGAGGATATGGAAGTAGATATTACCACAGCTGAGGTAGAAGCCAAACTTAAATAGTTTAATGGGACAGAGGGATAGCTCAGTGATTTGAGCATTGGCTTCCTAAACCCAGGGTTGTGAGTTCAGTCCTTGAGGGGACCATTTAGGAATCTCAGGCAAAAATCTGTTTGGGGATTAGTCCTGCTTTGAGTGGGAGGCTGGACTAGATGACCTCCTGAGATCCCTTCCAACTCTCTGATTAAATCAGGGGGCCCAGATAATCTTCATCCAAGAATACTAAAGGAAGTGGCACATGAAATTGCAAGCTCATTAGCAAGAATCTTTGATGAATCCTGACACAAGGAAGAAAGGAGAGCAGCAGAATATGGACCCTGGACTTCAGAAAAGCAGACTTTGACTCCCTCAAGGAACTGATGGGCAGGATCCCCTGGGAGAATAACATGAGGGGGAAAGGAGTCCAGGAGAGCTGGCTGTATTTTAAAGAATCCTTATTGAGGTTGCAGAAAAAAACCATCCCGATGTGTAGAAAGAATAGTAAATATGGCAGCGACCAGCTTGGCTTAACAGTGAAATCCTTGCTGATCTTAAACGCAAAAAAGAAGCTTACAAGAAGTGGAAGATTGGACAAATGACCAGGGAGGCATATAAAAATATTGCTCAGGCATGCAGGAGTGAAATCAGGAAGGCCAAATCACACTTGGAGTTGCAGCTAGCAACAAGAAGAAAGTCAAGGAAAGTGTGGGCCCCTTACTGAATGAGGGAGGCAACCTAGTGACAGAGGATGTGGAAAAAACTAATGTACTCAATGCTTTTTTTGCCTCTGTCTTCACGAACAAGGTCAGCTCCCAGACTACTGCACTGGGCAGCACAGCATGGGGAGGAGGTGACCAGCCCTCTGTGGAGAAAGAAGTGGTTTGGGACTATTTAGAAAAACTGGATGAGCACAAGTCCATGGAGCCGGATGTGCTGCATCCGAGGGTGCTAAAGGAGTTGGCGGATGTGATTGCAGAGCCATTGGCCATTATCTTTGAAAACTCATGGCGATCGGGGGAGGTCCCAGATGACTGGAAAAAGGCTAATGTAGTGCCCATCTTTAAAAAAGGGAAGGAGGAGGATCCGGGGAACTACAGGCAGTCAGCCTCACCTCAGTCCCTGGAAAAATCATGGAGCAGGTCCTCAAGGAATCAATTCTGAAGCACTTAGAGGAGAGGAAAGTGATCAGGAACAGTCAGCATGGATTCACCAAGGGCAAGTCATGTCTGACTAACCTAACTGCCTTCTATGAGGAGATAACTGGGTCTGTGGATGAGGGGAAAGCAGTGGATGTGTTATTCCTTGACTTTAGCAAAGCTTTTGATACGGTCTCCCACAGTATTCTTGCCAGCAAGTTAAAGAAGTATGGGCTGGACGAATGGACTATAAGGTGGATAGAAAGCTGGCTAGATCGTCGGGCTCAATGGGTAGTGATCAACAGCTCCATGTCTAGTTGGCAGCCGGTTTCAAGCGGAGTGCCCCAAGGGTCGGTCCTGGGGCCGGTTTTGTTCAATATCTTCATTAATGATCTGGAGGATGGCGTGGACTGCACTCTCAGCAAGTTTGCAGATGACACTAAACTGAGAGGAGTGGTAGATACGCTGGAGGGTAGGGATAGGATACAGAGGGACCTAGACAAATTAGAGGATTGGGCCAAAAGAAACCTGATGAGGTTCAACAAGGACAAGTGCAGAGTCCTGCACGTAGGACGGAAGAATCCCATGCACTGTTACAGACTAGGGACCGAATGGCTAGGAAGCAGTTCTGCAGAAAAGGACCTAGAGGTTACAGTGGACGAGAAGCTGGATATGAGTCAACGGTGTGCCCTTGTTGCCAAGAAGGCGAACGGCATTTTGGGCTGTATAAGTAGGGGCACTGCCAGCAGATCGAGGGATGTGATCATTCCCTTCTATTCGACATTGGTGAGGCCTCATCTGGAGTACTGTGTCCAGTTTTGGGCCCCACACTACAAGAAGGATGTGGAAAAATTGGAAAGAGTCCAGCGGAGGGCAACAAACATGATTAGGGGGCTGGAGCACATGACTTCTGAGGAGAGGTTGAGGGAACTGGGATTGTTTAGTCTGCAGAAGAGAAGAATGAGGGGGGATTTGATAGCTGCTTTCAACTACCTGAAAGGGGGTTCCAAAGAGGATGGATCTAGACTGTTCTCAGTGATACCTGATGACAGAACAAAGAGTAATGGTCTCAAGTTGCAGTGGGGGAGGTCTAGGTTGGATATTAGAAAAAACTTTTTTACTAGGAGGGTGGTGAAGCACTGGAATAGGTTACCTAGGGAGGTGGTGGAATCTCCTTCCTTAGAGGTTTTTAAGGTCCGGCTTGACGAAGCCCTGGCTGGGATGATTTAGTTGGGAATTGGTCCTGCTTTGAGCAGGGGGTTGGACTAGATGACCTCCTGAGGTCCCTTCCAACCCTGATATTCTATGATTCTATGATCTGTAAACTCAGGGGTTGTATTGTATTACTGGAGAATTGCTAACATAGTTCCTATTTTTAAGAAAGGAAAAAAACATGATCCGGGTAACTACAGGCCTGTTAGTTTGACATCTGTAGTATGCAAGGTCTTGGAAAAAAATTTGAAGGAGAAAGTAGTTAAGGACATTGAGGTCAATGGTAATTGGGACAAAATACAACATGGTTTTACAAAAGGTAGATTGTGCCAAACCAACCTGATCTCCTTCTTTGAGAAGGTAACAAATTTCTTAGACAAAGGAAACACAGTGGATCTAATTTACCTCGATTTCAGAAAGGCATTTGATACAGTTCCACATGGGGAATTATTAGCTAAATTGGAAAAGATGGGGATCAATATGAAAATTGAAAGATGGATAAGGAACTGGTTAAAGGGGAGACTACAACGGGTAGTACTGAAAGGTGAACTGTCAGGCTGGAGGGAGGCTACTAGTGGAGTTCCTCAGGGATTGATTTTGGGACCAATCTTATTTAATCTTTTTATTACTGACCTTGGCACAAAAAGTGGGAATGTGCTAATAAAGTTTGCAGATGACACAAAGCTGGGAGGTATTGCCAATACAGAGAAGGACCAGGATATCATACAGGAAGATCTGGATGATGTTATAAACTGGAGTAATAGTAATAGGATGAAATTTAATAGTGAAAAGTGCAAGATCATGCATTTAGGGATTAATAACAAGAATTTTGGTTATAAGCTAGGGACCATCAGTTGGAAGTAACAGAGGAGGAGAAGGACCTCGGAATATTGGTTGATCACAGGATGACTATGAGCTGCCAGTGTGATATGGCCGTGAAAAAAGCTAATGTGGTCTTGGGATGCATCAGGTGAGGTATTTCCGGTAGAGATAAGGAGGTGTTAGTACCGTTATACAAGGCACTGGTGAGACCTCATCTGGAATACTGTGTGCAGTTCTTGTCTCCCATGTTTAAGAAGGATGAATTCAAACTGGAACAGGTACAGAGAAGGGCTACTAGGATGATCCGAGGAATGGAAAACCTGTCTTATGAAAGGAGATTCAAAGAGCTTGGCTTGTTCAGCCTAACCAAAAGAAGGCTGAGGGGAGATATGATTGCTCTCTATAAATATATCAGAGGAATAAATACCAGGGAGGGAGAGGAATTATTTAAGCTTAGTACCAATGTGGACACAAGAACAAATGGATATAAACTGGCCATCAGGAAGTTTAGACTTGAAATAAGACGAAGCTTTCTAACCATCAGAGGAGTGAAGTTCTGGAACAGCCTTCCAAGGGGAGCAGTGGGGGCAAAAGAAATATCTGGCTTCAAGACTAAGCTTGATAAGTTTATGGAGGGAATGGTATAATGGGATAGCCTAATTTTGGCAATTAATTGGTCTTTGACTATTAGCGGTAAATATGCCCAATGGCCTGTGATGGGATGTTAGATGGGGTGGGATCTGAGTTACTACAGAGAATTCGTTCCTGGGTGTCTGGCTGGTGAGTCTTGCTCACATGCTCAGGGTTTAGCTGATCGCCATATTTGGGGTCGGGAAGGAATTTTCCTCCAGGGCAGATTGGTAGAGGTCTTGGGGGTTTTTCGCCTTCCTCTGCAGTGTGGGGCATGGGTAACTTGCTGGAGGATTCTCTGCACCTTGAAATCTTTAAACCACGATTTGAGGACTTCAATAGCTCAGACATAGGTTAAGGGTTTGATACAGGAGTGGGTGGGTGAGATTCTGTGGCCTGCATTGTGCAGGAGGTCAGACTAGACAATCATAATGGTCCCTTCTGACCTTAAAGTCTATGATTCTATGATTAAAATGACTGGGACTGTTCAGCTTGGAAAAAGGGACAACTAACAGGGGGTATGATAGAGGTCTATAAAATCATGAATGGTGTGGAGAAAGTGAATAAGGAAATGTAATTTACCCTGTCATAAAACACAAGAGCCAGGGGTCACCCACTGAAATTAATAGGCAGCAGGTTTAAAACAAACAAAAGGAAGTACCTTTTCACACAAATGCATAGTCAACCTGTGGAACTGGTTGCTGGGCACGTTGTGAAGGCCATAACTATAACTGTATTCAAAAAAGAATTCGATAAGTTTATGGAGAATAGGTCCATCAATGGCTATTCGTCAAGATGGTCAGAGATGTAACCCCAGGCTTTCAGTGTCCCTAAGCCTCTGACTGCCAGATGCTGGGACTGGACGACAGGGTATCACTTGATAACTGCCCTGTTCTGTTCATTCCCTGTGAAGCATCTGGCACTGGCCACTGTCAGAAGACAGGCTACTGAGTTAGATGGAGCATTGGTCTGACCCAGAATGGCCGTTCTTATGTTCTTAAGCTCTTTGGAAAATCTCACCCCAAAGCAAAAAGTCCCATATATGATCTCTCCCCTGTCACACAGAGCACATTACCAGGGCTCAACTACATTAAACAAAATTATGTGAAAAGAACATTAAGGTTGCAAAGTCGAGCACAAAGGTGCAGAAATGCCAGAATTAAGGTGGCTTGTGAAGGCAAGCTTAGTTCAGCCCACTTGTATGTATGCATGATGAGACAGTCTTCAATTACATGATCACATTCTGTGATTTCAACACCATCCCTGCCTCATTCCATGCTGAATGCCAGCTTTAGCCAGCTGATGAGAGGAAGGTGTAACGATGCTGCCTTTGGTGGGACACAACTGAGAGTACCAATTCAGGACAAATTGCTTAGAACAGGGCAGTCACAGCCCCAGGCTGGTGGTTCTCCATCTCGAAGGCACACCAAACCAGCCAAACAGATTTTTTTTCTCCTCCCCCTCCCTCGTGCAGGCGAACAGCTGTTTGGCGGCGGGGGAAGTGCTGGGAGGGGGAGGGGCAGGAATGCGGCACGCTTGGGGGAAGAGGCGGGGGAGGGGGAGCTTGGCTGCCGGTGGAGCTTGCCCTGGTGCAGCAGGAGCCGGCAGGATCAAGCTTCTGCCCACTGCCCCCACAGGAGAGAGCGGAGAAGAGCGGGCCGGGCTGGGGCCCCTTTGGAGCGTGGGCCCGGCACCATGGTAAATCCAGTACTGCTCGGATGTGCATTGCTTTGCATTTGTCAGCACTGAAGTTTATCTGCCATCATATTGCCCATTCACCTGACTTGGTTAGGTCTCTGAAATTTCTCACAAGCTTTTCTCATTGTGACTCTGTGACAGACTGTACCCCTGTATTCACCCCTTGCACACTGGTTTAATAATCTTTGTGCAAAGCCTTGTGAGCTGTGTTCCCTGTAAGCTGCGCGCTTGAGCAGCTGCGCAGGAGAGATTTAAGTGCCGCTCGACTGATAGCAGCGTGCGCACAGCAAGCAGCATGTGTTCAGGTGCCCTCCCCCTATGTCCTGCAGCTGCTCCCGGGACCATCCCGCTGGCTGTGCAGGGTAGGGGGTGCTGAAGTCAGGGTGTCCCCTTCCCCCCTGCCCCTGTTCCCCATCTCCACAGAGCATGAGCGAGGCAGGGGACACAGCCTGGCTCAGGACTCAGTTTGGTTAAGATCATGTGTAGTATCTGTTCTTATCAGTTTAATATCTGATACGTCCTCTATCTGAGGACTATATATTAAATGGATTTTTGGAACAGGGAGATGGAATAGGAGCTTGCTCCATCCACTCCACGCATCGACCTGGTATTGCAGTACCTCCAGGAACGGTGCACCAACCTCCTGGACTACGACCGGGGAGTCTGGCTGGATCCCCTGACACTCGCTCGGCGCATGGGGCTCTCCAGGACTTGTACACTATGGCCAGGTGGTCAGTGCTAAAAAAGGGATTTCATGCCATCTATCACACCACCGCAGTTTGGGAGCCCCATTGCTGCAAACTATCCACCATGTCCTGCACTTTGCCCAGAGTCACAGTCCTGCTTAGCAGGAAGCAAGTAATGGCCCCACCCTGCACAATTGTATGACAATGGCCCCCTGTGGTAGATTTCCTAACTCCAAAATGATTCATGATTGACTGGTAGCAATCTTGCCTGGCAAGTTTCTACAGTGTGATTGCCACTCACTTCGCCACTGTCAGTGCAGATCTTAGTTTGGTGTTCCTGTGCTGGAGGGCAAGTTCAGCACACAGATCCAGGACTGTGGCCTTGCACATCTGAAAGTTCTGCAGCCACTGCTCATCATCCCAAACCTGCACCACAATGCGATCCCACCAGTCAGTGCTTGTTCCTTGTGTCTGGAATCGACACTCCAGGTGCTCCATGAATGCCGCCAACAACCTTGAATTGTTTCTTTCTATGTCCCACAGCAATCTAGCCTCCAAGGAATCATCATGTTCCCCAGGGCTCCTCTTGGGGCTCTGCAAATACTGCAGGGTCATGCACCCTGTGCTGCAACACTCATGACAATAGTGCAGAGCTGTGCAGGCTCCAAGCTCCTGTCACAGAGGCTGAACAGCAAGGAGGGACACGCAGGTTTGTGGAGATTTTGAAAAGAAGGTGTGAAATATTATGGGATGCAGATGAAATCATGGGATGAGATCACTGCATTATGGGAAGTTTACCCCATGCTCCCAATCACCCCCACGCAAATCATTCTGGCCCCATCGAGCATTGCAAAAACTTCCTAAAACACCCTGCCTTGGATGGTGGAAAGTTGCCCAGTGGGATATTACCCATGGCAAACTGCATCGATGCAAGCACTGTTGGTGAGGATGCACCCTGCCGACACAAGGACTGTAGTGTGCACACGCACAAGTGAAGTGATAACTGCGGTGGCTGTAATTTACCTTGACATAATTTTGTAGTGTAGACATGGCCTAAGAGTTTTAATCTCTCCCTTTGTGACCCTAGGGCGGGTTTAACAAGCTTCCTTGGTTTTGTTTGAACCCATCTTTTCTAAAGTTTAATGTCACTGTGCTGGATTTTGGCACCTTTCCTACCCAAAGGATGTTCTGTCTAATTAGACTATGGTCACTAGAATTCAGTGCCTCCGTGGTGGATCCCTCTGGGACTGATTCCTGTGTATTATTTAATCCTTAACTGAGATCAGCCTGTTTCCATGTACGCTCTGGAGCTTGCTCTTCCAAGGATCAAGGATGTGAAGTGTTGGGAAACTAGTTCCCACATGAGCTAGGGATAGTTGGCATCTCCCATTCTAATTGCTTATTACACCAGCCTCTTTGATCCCATCCTTCATTTACTCCTCATTAAATCCCACCTCCCTACCGCCACAGCCCCCCATGGTTATTTGTGACTCCTCAGATAGCAGTGTTGGAGTCAGGACACGGAAGGTCTAGCTGAGAAACGTTTAATGCCTGTGCTGTGTGATATAAATGCTAAGGAGGATTTTGTTGTTCTTGTGCTTCTGAGGTACGATTTGTCAGATAAGCCACACGATGTTGCTCCTGCTCCCAGGCTGGGTAATGAGCAGGCGTTGCTTGCTGGCCTGCTCACCCATGCACATTTAAAATTAACATTCCTGCATGAAACTTTGACATTCACTTGCGGTGAGCAGTTTGAGGGCAGGAGGTGAACAAATGGGGGTCCACGGAATCGGTTTGCTGCCCTTTGCCAGCTCTGTTCCTCCTGCTGTGAGGAGAATCCTGAATGCAGGCACTAGGGAGAAGATGAGAAGAACTTTCATGGTCTGGGCTGCTAATAATGCATGAGACCTTGTTGGTATCAAATGCAGACCCTGGCACTGCCCCAAGGGTTAATTAGTAACACAGCTTACAACCCTTTGCCTCTGGACATGTTCAACGCAAGTTTCCTTTTTGGAGCAGCAGCAGTCTTTGTTGCCTAGATACAGCATAATGGGGGTTTGGAGGATGGTACCTGGAGCTTCGTTAGCAGAAGATTTTGAGTGGGCTTTCTGGACTGAGCTACACGAGGTGAATGCTCACTCAGGGCAGCCCTGAGGCAAAGTGGCTCCTTGTAACTATCAACCAGGCCCTGGATCTGAACAGTGACAAGACAAATGAGGGTAATTGTCTCTCTCCCCTTAATCAGGGGCTTATGGTTAGCTGATGAACCTGCTGGATGCATTGGGTGTGTGTGCAGAGAACACACCACAGAGAAGGAGTGCTTTGGGGGGCATGAGGCGAGGAGGGTGCAGGACCGGCCAGAGAGGGCTGGGACCCAAGGACCTCTTGATGCCAACTGGCAGAGGGCACGGGGTGCTCAAGGGTGGCAGAGATCCCCTGGGTCTGGTATCTACATACTAATCTGCCAAGGAGAAAGTCTAGGTCACACCGGTCATCATAATCCTTGTGTGGTGTATGTATAGAAAAGATGTGAAGACTTAGGTGTATACACTAAACAATGTGTTCTCTAGGTCTCTGAGTGAAGGCAGGCCACCAGAAGGTCAGGGGCGGCTCTATGTTTTTTGCCGCCCCAAGCACGGCAGTCAGGTGGCTTTCGGCGGCACGCCTGCGGGCGGTCCACTGGTCATGCGGATTTGGCGGCATTTCTGCGGGTGATGTGCCGGTCCCGCGCCTTCGGCGTACCTGCCGCCGAATTGCCACCGAAGCCGCGGGACTGGCGGACCTCCCACAGGTACGCCGCCGAAGGCTGCCTGACTGCCGCTCTCATGACGACCGGCAGGCCGCCCCCCGTGGCTTGCCGCCCCAGGCACGCGCTTGCTGCGCTGGTGCCTGGAGCCGCCCCTGCAGAAGATGCTTTGCATGCTCCTGTCCAGCAGGGGAGAAGAAACACATATCTCACTCTGAGTGGTCACCTGCAAACTGAGTACTGTGCATTTCACAATGGACACTCATTTACAGTCTGACCAACATACGAATCAGCACATTGTGGGGACTGTGGGAACACACAAAACCAGCGGGAGCTAGACTGTTTAGGAGTCAGACGATGAACTTAAGGAACTCTACCTGGGGTGCAGATGAACCCCCAGGTATTCCTTCAGTCTGTGAGGACAAGCCACCACTGGGCTTGGTGTTATGAGAAAGGGTTTCAACTAAACTGGTTGAAAATGCTAGGAAAAGGACTGGGATAAGCTATCTTGGAGGAGACCAGGGGAATGGCTTGCAAGTTATGTTTAGACTTTCGAAAGCATGTTATGATTTTGTTTTATCTGTAACCATGTATCTCTAATGTTCTTACTTTCCATCACTTGACTCTCTGGTCTTGGATAATAAACTTATTCTTGTTTTCACTGCAGATATCTGTAAGTGCTGTGTGTTAAGCAGAGGGGGTCTGAGTTGAATCATGCCAGCTGGTGTGTACTATTGCTTTGGGAACAGTGGCTCTGAGAGTTCTGTGACTGTCAGTGGCACAGTCTGTGGCTGGGCACTCCAGAGGGACACTCAGAGGACTTAGGGTTGGCATGTGCCTATCGCTAACTTGTACCAACAGCGAGGCCTGTGGAGGCCTGGCTTGTGCTGCTAGAGGTTGATGGAGTCAGGGACCTGATTCACAGACAAGACTTCCTCACACTTAGGGCAGGTGGTAGAAAGACCCTGGGTACGCTGGGGCAGTATCACCATGGCAGCGAGTTATATTCTTTCCAGGAATATTCAGGGTTGGGGGCCCTGCTCCACCAATATTTGGAGCTGAGTATCTCCCCCAGCCCTGCCTGGAGCGGGCCCCGGCCCCCGCCTGCCACCCCCCGCACATTTCCCCCCCGCCCCGCCCCGCCGCGTCCGGTGTAGCACATTCCTATGCAGAGCGTATCCACACTACACCGGCTCCCGGCATCAACTGCTGTCTGCTGCCCCAGGGTCCTAGTGCCCCCCATCTGCTAATGGCAGGGCAGGCTGCCCTTACCCTGCCCTTCCGCCCTAGCCCTGAGCCTCTCCAATGCCCCAAACCCCTCATCCCCAGCCCCAGCCCTCATCCCCCCGCACCCTAATCCTCTGCCCCAGCCCTGAGCCCCCTCCTGCATCATGAACCCCTCATCCTCAGCCCCACAGCCCTCAACACCCCAACCCTCTGCCCTAGCCCTGAGCCCCCTCATACACCCCAAACCCCTCATCCTCAGCCCCACAGCCCTCACCCCTGCACCCCCTCCTATCCCCAAACTCCCTCCCAGAGCGTTCACCCCCTCCCCTGCCTCTGCATCCCCTCCCACCCCCAAACTTCCTCCCAGAGCTTGCGCCCCTCACCCCTCCTACGCCCCCACCCCCACCCCAGAGCCTGCACCCAAACTCTGTCCCAGAGCCTGCACCCCTCACCCCCTCCTGCACACCCACCCCCTGCCCCAGCCCAGGACCTGCACCCCAGACCTCCTCCCCCCACCCAAACTCCCTCCCAGAGCCTTAGGCAGGTGGGGGGCGGAGTTGGGGGGGCGGATTCTGGGCACCACCAACATTTCTACAAACCTGCCAGCCATGCATTATAGGCAAAGTACCAGTACCCTGAAAGATGCTGTCACCCTGCATCCCACACCTACTTCCTACTCTTTCCTGGCAAGGAGGAATTACATGTGAGCTGCAAAGGGGAAGGCCTGAAAGGATGTTATAATGAAGAAAAAAATAGACAAAGTGTGTGTGTGACAGTGTGTGTGTGTATTAGGGTGACCAGACAGCAAATGTGAAAAATCGGGACGGGGGTGGGGAGTAATAGGAGCCTATATAAGAAAAAGACCCAAAAACCGGGACTGTCCCTATAAAGTCGGGACATCTGGTCACCCTAGTGTGTATACAAGTGAGTGTGTGTGTTCCATGTTAGAAACACAGGTCCTTTCTAGGCTCAAAGACTCTATCATGAGAGCAGAACTAATGACATTTGATATTGTGAAAGTCAAGGAAATGGGAGGGGAGGTTTAATCAGCCTGTTTAACCCTGTTTTCTGATTACACCTATTTAACTCTGATGCCTTACAAACATTTGGTGGAGAGGACATTTTTACTAAAGGGCCAACATCCTCACCCTTCAGCAAAGGCATGAGAGCAATTCCCACTAAACATCTTCTGCGTCTTCACAGTGTCTGCACGCAAAACCAGGGTAGACCAGAGGTGACAGTCCTGATATCTGTAAGATGAAAGGCAAGCAGAAAAAAACCCTTTGAGGCCTTCCCTATCCCTGGGGTTGGGGGGAGGGGAAGAGGCCAAACATTCATTGTCTGACGAAGTGGGTATTCACCCACAAAAGCTTATGCTCCAATACTTCTGTTAGTCTATAAGGTGCCACAGGACTCTTTGTCACATTCATTGTTTATAAAATCCTTTGCAACTCCTCTTTAAAGTACTTTGTCAACTCCAGCCTGTGCACACATGATGGTAGCTCTCTCAGTGGGACTGGTAGCACACTTCTCTCTCACACACTCCTCCCCTTACTATATGGGTGTCAGAGCCATGGACAGACGTCTCCAGCCATGTATGAACCACTGTGGGAAACTGCTCCCCTCTCCAGATTTTAGGCAGTAGGGCTTCCTCCCGGTTCTAAGACCCAACTGTTGTGAAGATCACTAATTTACAGCAGCCAATCCCAGTTGCTGCTAATTACATCACCATTAATCAAACACAATTTAATTAAGTTTTGAGTTATCAGTAAAACAAACAACAAGCCACCCTTTGTCCCCTCGCTGCTCCTTCCTTGTTTCAGACAGGAAATTGCATGCTGAAGTTTGACTTTTTTTTGCCACTAGGTTTTGGAGCGGGAAGGGCCGGAAACAGCAACAGATAAAGCAGCAGCCTGTTAGTTAAAAGGCAGAGTTGGATAAATGTTGTCCTCAGGCTGAAGGATGTTGTGCAGAACCCATATTGAATCTGCTGGATGTCCTTCCTTGGAAGAGTTGGGTTGAGAGAGCTGAGGAATTACTGATTCTGCTTTGGGTCCTTTGGAAAAACAATTTAATAAAATGTTCTCTCTACTGTAGTATTTGCATGGAGTTACCCATTAAATGCAGAATGGCTTGCTGTAGGGATAGGGGCAAAACTAGCTCTGAAGAATGAACCAGAAGTAAAAGGCTTGGCTCAGTTTTCAGTAGAGGTGGGTGTGCGGTACCATGTAAATGGCATATCACTTTGCTTTCTCTCTATTACACTGTAAATCCATAAAGCATCCACCCAGCAGTAAGGAGCATGCAGCCTGCTACAGAGGAGACACACGCGCACACATGCTGGGCTCGCTCACGGAGACTTTACCAAGTGTTTGCTCTTCTGGGATTGTTCTCCCACAGTCTGAAAAAAGGAGTCATTTGGAATCTGGTTGTTCTTCGTGTTCAACCCAAACCCCAGGACAGAACAGCCATGAACCATGGGGAATTCCAGATACAGACTTCACAACTCTCCCTCACCACCAGATTTTAAAGGGCAGATTACCTGTGCATATAAATGGGAAAAACTCCATTGGAGTCAGTGTCAATGTCACCATTTACACCAGCTGAGAATTTGGCCCTTTGTGTTTGCACCTTGTTTAATTCCATCCCGAAGGCACAAAGTCTCACAGACTAGAAAGTACAGCGGGCAGCCGCTTTGCGGACTAGCCTAGCACTTCCATAGGGGACTCACATGACATGCAGGGATCTTGGAGGAAGGGTAAGTTGCAGGCTATTGGCAGAACCTTGTGAACAGTCAACACCAAGCAAAGTGCCCGTGGCTGCTCTCTGGGCACAGAGAAGCAATTTCTAGCCCCCTCTGTGCATTTGCTCCCTGCTGGTGCATGGCAGTGGGGTTGTGTGAGCCAGGTCAGACCCTGCACTCTTCAGAAGGGAGTTCCTACAGCGCAATGTGACCACTAGCTCTCGCTTTTCTACATGCCAGGTGAACATGGGATATTAACCCTTATTCGTCCTATCGGAATGCTTATTTTTCAATGGGGGTTGAAGAATAATGTTCTTCTATGGAGAATTCCATGAAGAACGCCCTTCTTTCAAAATGGCTGCCATCTCCTATTGTTCTCAATGGCCACAGGATGCCCTAAGTGTAGATGGCTACTGCCTCCACTAGCCTCCGCCTCACAGTGCTCTACTCCATCTACTGACAGCACAAGGGGCTGCCATCTTCCCTGAAGGCACTTGGACTTCTCACCCTAAATCCACACACAGTGTTTTGTTTTTAAATATCAGTGTGACAGACTGCGAATAGGTCTGTGTCAAATTATGAACCACATGCTATTTGGGGAACTCTGTTTTGTTTCAGGGCCTCTACTTTGCATTGTAACCTTCATTTTAGACTAGAGTGTGACCTTCGTGCTGTTCTGCAAGCTCCTTTGTTGATGTTAGAGCATCTGTTTTGTAGCAGGGGTTTGACACCTGGTGGAAGGACTGTGTCTGAGAAGCAATCAGTATATCTTAAGTATTTATACGGCCTCATCATCCAAAGTATCTGAGTCCCTCATAATATTTAATATTATTAATGTATTTCTCTTCAACACCCTGAATTTTTGTTCTGTATTGTAGTAAGACTTTGGCTTGAGCCTGGAAAACTACTCTTTTCTTGTGAAACAAACAGGACACAGACTGCAGAGATCCCAAGCAATTACTTCCACTCATAGTCTTGATGGATACACAAGTTCCCAATTGCATGAGCGTACTGTTACATCTCACCAGCATTTGTCTGACATCTAATAGGAAGCCCCTCTGATTCTCCCTGGCTGAGATAACATGTGCATGTATAGGTTTTAGCAGCCAAACCAAAAACACAGCCTGGAGGAAGTGTAGCTGGTTAATTGGGCACCCACAGCTTGTCTTCAGGACAAAATTGGGCCCTTCAAATAAGTGTCCTTTGATTTCTGTAGCCCAGCATAACCTCACAGTGTGTGTGATGCAGCCAGATTGCATCAAGAGAACCAAAGGCTTTTGAGCATCTGCTGGAAATGGCCATGAATAGCTCCCAAAGATAAGTAGCAGCTTTCCAAGGCAGTGCTAGTACTGAAGAGCAGTACTGGGAGCAGCTGGGCAGTGTGGAGGGAAACAAGGCAGGGATCAGAGCAGGCTGGAAAATAGAATTTCCATTCTGGGGGAAATTCCAACATTTCAAAATTTGTTTTTGTTCTGAATCAGAGGAAAAGTCAAAATTCCCCGCAGAACTGAATTTCCCCAAAAATTAAATTTGGAAAGATTTCATTTTGATAATATTGAGATATCATATCATGTCATATCAATCGTATTTTGATATACTTTCCTATACTAATCGATGTTACTATAATATAAAACTTAAATGAATGGAAACGATAATATAAAAATAAAACCTTTTTATCTTATCAAAACAAAATGTTTTGACATTATCAAAATGAAACAAGAAAGTCAAAATGATTCATTTTGACATTTTTCCATTCAATATTTCATCAAAATCAACATCTTTCTGCAAAACTACTTTTCCTGATTGGACAATGTTCAGTTGATTTTTTTTGGCCATTTCTAGTAGTGAGAATGTGTGGGTTAGTGATGAGATGAGCCACAAAGTTCATATCCAGAACCAAATGTCACAGTACAGGGGCATTTTGATCTAGGATTTGGGGTTGAACTCATTCCCTAGTGTTGACTAAATGTCATATAGACCTTGGTGTTGTCTCATGGTCATGGAGACTTTCAGCTCTAGATAGCCAGTTCAAATGCAACGCAGGTTGGTAATGAATAAAATACAGCTCCAGCTAATAGTTTTCTGGTTGTCTCTCCAATTGTCATCTCTTCAGGGCAAGGGCTGTGTTTACGCTTCTCTTATGTTCATACAGCACCTATCACAATGGGGCCTGGTTCTCAGAAAAGCAGACTTTGACTCCCTCAGGCAACTGATGGGCAGGATCCCCTGGGAGGCTATTATGAGGGCGAAAGGAGTTCAGGAGACCTATATTTTCAAGAAGCCTTATTGAGGGCGCAGGAACAAACCATCCCGAAGTGCAGAAAGAATAGCAAATGTGGCAGGGGACCAGCTTGGCTTAACAGTGAAATCTTCGGTGAGCTTAAACACAAAAAGGAAGCTTACAAGAAGTGGAAACTTGGACAGAGGACTAGGGAGGAGTATAAAAATATTGCTTGAGCATGCAGGGGTGTAATCAGGAGGCCAAAGCACAACTGGAGTTGCAGCTAGCAAGAGATGTTAAGAGTAACAAGAAGGGTTTCTACAGGTATGTTAGCAACAAGAAGAAGGTCAGGGAAAGTGTGGGCCCCTTACTGAATGGGGGAGGCAGATGACGTGGAAAAAGCTGAAGTACTCAATGCTTTTTTTGCCTCTGTCTTCACAGACAAGGTCAGCTCCCAGATTGCTGCACTGGGCAGCACAGTATGGGGAGGAGGTGAGCAGTCCTCAGTAGTGAAAGAACAGGTTAAGGACTATTTAGCAAAGCTGGACGTGCACAAGTCAATGGGGCTGGATGCGCTGCATCTGAGAGTGCTGAGGGAGTTGGCTGATGTGATTGCCATTGGCCATTGTCTTTGAAAACTCATGGCGACTGCGGGAGGTCCCGGACGATTGGAAAAAGGTAAATATAGTGCCCATATTTTAAAAAGGGAAGAAGAAGAATCCAGGGAACTACAGACTGGTCAGCCTCACGCCAGTCCCTGGAAAAATCATGAAGCCGGTCCTCAAGGAATCTATTTTGAAGCATTTGGAGGAGAGGAAGGTGATCAGGAACAGTCAACATGCATTCACCAAGGGCAAGTCATGCCTGACCAACCTGATTGCCTCCTTCTATGATGAGATAACTGGCTCTGTGGATATCTCTTTCTCTGGGGAAAGCAGTGGATGTGATATACCTTGACTTTAGCAAAGCTTTTGATACGGTGTCCTACAGTATTCTTGCCAGCAAGTTAAAGAAGAATGGATTGGCTGAATGGACTATAAGATGGATAGAAAGCTGGCTAGATTGTTGGGCTCAACGGGTAGTGATCAGTGGCTCAATGTTTAGCTGGCAGCCGGTATCTAGCAAAGTGCCACAGGGGTCGGTCCTAGGGTCAGTTTTGTTCAACATCTTCATTAATGATCTGGATGATGGGATGAATTGCACCCTCAGCAAATTCGCAGATGACATTAATCTGGGAGTTGAGGTAGATATGCTGGAAGGTAGGGATAGGGTCCAGAGTGACCTAAACAAATTGGAGGATTGGGCCAAAAGAAATCTGATGAGGTTCAACAAGGACAAGTGCAGAGTCCTGAACTTAGGATGGAAGAATCCCATGCACTGCTACAGGCTGTTCTGCAGAAAACGACCTGCGGATTACAGTGGATGAGAAAGAAAGAAAGAAAGAAATAATGGAGATATCCCATCTCCTAGAACTGGAAGGGACCTTGAAAGGTCATTAAGTCCAGCCCCCTGCCTTCACTAGCAGGACCAAGTACTGATTTTGCCCCAGATCCCCAAGTGGCCCCCTCAAGGATTGAACTCACAACCCTGGGTTTAGCAGGCCAATGCTCAAACCACTGAGCTATCCCTCCCCCCTCTCTATCCAGATAAACCAAGAGAAAAATAAAGATGCAAAGCTGACATGGATGGCATTACAAACTGTTCGTGGTAAGAGTATACTTCATAAGGAATTAGCAGAATGAGACAGCAAAAATAGGAATATTTTGGCAAAAGCTGGGATGTGGAAAATGTGGACCTGCATGTCCCTGAATTAAGTGTGCTGCATATTGGGAAGATGGCAGAAACTGCAACAGAAAGAAGCACTATGCAAAAATATGCAAAGCAAGTGATGTGCATGCAGTCCCAGAAACTGGGGATAAAAGCAAAGTAGTAGTTGAACTTCTCGTTGGAACCGTGTATCAAACAAAGGATGGAAAAGAACTGGGGGATTAAATGGAGACCCTCACACTGTTAAACATGAGACAGGAACTGAAGCTGACGACCTGCCAGAAAAGATTTACCAGGAAATTAGAATTAAATTTTAGATTAAAAAAAAAAAGTCAAATTAGCAACCTCGTGTGGTACTGGGGACTATATCTTTAAGGGCTAAGCTTCTGAGAGAGAGAGAGAGAGAGAGAGAGAGAGATCACTGAACCCCATACATGGAGTGGAGAGAATTACCAATACTTAGGGTATAGCCTGTGGAATGTACATATAACGAGGTTGAAAGATCAGTCAGTGAAGTGATTATAAATGTGGATGCTCACTTTGTGAGTGTGAAGAATTAAGACTGATCTAATGTAAAATAGAGGGCTCTTGTGATGGAAATGAAAACAACAGACTAGAACATAAGGACCGATTAAATCAGTTTGATTAAGGGTACACATGAGATTTGTTTAAACCCTGCGGTAACCTTCTTTTCTGCTCCACCCAAGAACATTCCTTTTGCACTGAGAGACCAGGTTCTTCAGGAACTAACATGTCTGGTGATTGAGTTATAGAGAATGTCTGTTTGTACCTGCTGACTTGGTAAATGGAATTATGGTTCCAGAATTCCAAGGAAGCTTTTGAGAGCATACCTAGCTCCAGAGGAATTTACTAAGGATATAAAAAGAGCTCCCTGTTTGGGAGTGGCTGCCGATAAGCACTGCATGTACCCTTCCTCTGGGAGGTGATTTCTCATTTTATCATTAGATCTAACTGCCAGGAAAGTGTTTCCTGGTATTCAGCCTATATTTGCCCCCTTTTAAATTGCATCCACTCACTCTGAGTTATACCATATGTATCCCCATAATCCTTCAAAAGCTTGCAGTGCTGCCTCTTAAGAACATAAGAACGGACATACTGGGTCAGACCAATGGTCCATCTAACCCAGTATCCTGTCTTCCGACAGTGGCCAATGCCAGGTGCTTCAGAGGGAATGAACAGTATAGGCAGTCATTGAGTGATCCATCCTCTGTCGTCCACTCCCAGCTTCTGGCAAATAGAGGCTGGGGACACATAGCATGGGGTTGCATCCCTGTCCATCCTGGCTAATAGCCATGGATGTACCTATCCTCTGGGAACTTATCTAGTTCTTCTCTGAACCCTGTTATAGTTTTGGCTTTCACAACATCCCCTAGCAAGGAGTTCCACAGGTTACCCTCAGTCCTTATGTTATGTGAAGGGGTAAATAGCACTTCCCTATTCACTTTCTCCACACCAGTCATGATTTTATAGACCTCTTTCATATCCCTCTTGCTCTTAGTTTTTGTCTTTTGCTAGTTGCTCTTCAAATTATTTCTTCGCCTAGCTTTTATACCTGACGTCCCAGAGTTTATGCTCCTTCCTATCTTCCCCACTAGGATTTGACTTCTAATGTTAAAGGACGCCTTTTTGCCTCTGACCACCGTGTTTTCTCTGCTGTTCGGTTGGGATAGTTGACATCCCCCCTTATTATTACATTTTCTGCCTTTGCAGCCTTTCTAATCTCTCTGAGCATTTTACAATCACCGTCACTGTCCTGGTCAGGTGGTCGGTAATAGATCCCTACTGCTGTGCTCTTATTGGTCAAGCCTGGAATTTCTATCCATAGAGATTCTATGGGACAGTTTGATTCATTTAAGATTTTTACTTTATTTAAATCTATGCTTTCTTTCACACATAGTGCCACACCCCCATCAGTGCAATCTACTTTGTCATTCCTATCTATTTTGTACCCTGAGGTTACCATTTTCCATTGATTATCCTCATTCCACCAAGTTTCTGTGATGCCCATTATGTCAATATCCTCATTTAATGCCAGACACTCTAGTTTACCCATCTTTATAGTTAGACTTCCAGCATTTGTTACATAGGCACCTGTATATTTTGTCACTATTCAGTTGCTTGGCTTCATGCATTATGTTTAAATGTTAGTGTTTAATACAAAAAGGGACTGCCAGATCATCTAGTCTGACCTCCTGTATATCACAGGTTACCAGCTCCACCCAGCACCTGCATACTGAACCCAACAACTGAACTTAGGCCAAAGTATTACAGCCCACAGGAGACTAGACCATTATGTGCCACAGGCAGCAGATAACAGGGACCGAGGTGCACCAATGCCCAAGGTCCCTGCAATAAAAGGGAAATGATTAAGTAAGATATACCCAGATAATCCTGGCAAATGACCCATGCCCACACACTGCAAAGAAAGGTGAAAAATCCCAGAGGTTATTGCTAATATAGCCTGGGGGGAAATTCCTTCCTGACCCCCCAATATGTTGATCAGTTAGACCCTGAGTATATGAGCAAGAACCAGCCAGCCAAACACCTGAGAGAGTGGATGCTCGGTGCCACCTCAGAGCCCTGGCCCTCCCCACCCAATGTCAGACCTCCAGCCCTGGCCATCTCTGATGTTTCAGAGGAAGGAGATTAAAAACCAAACTAAAACAGAATACAGTGGAGGTTGGGGGGAGGAGGGGAAGAGGGGAGAGGGAGAATCCCTTCCTGACCCCTGCAGGTGGCTGGTTGAAGTCCTTGAGCATTAGCATAAGACATAAACTGGAAGTGAGCTCCAGGGCTATTGAGTCCTGACCCTCACCATGACAAGCAACGCCATCATACAATAACACTCAGACATGTGTCCAGCTCTCTCTTAACATGAAGTTATTTGCCCTCCAACTCCTATTAGGAGGCTGTTCCAGAACCTCATGCCTCTGATGGGTAGAAACCTTCTAATTTGTTCACGGCCAGTTTATATCCATTTGATCTTGTGCCAGCATTGTCCTTCAGCTCGAATGGCTCTTCAACATCCCGGGTATTTATCTCCTGATGCATTCATTGAGAGAAATCATATCTCTTTTCAGCCTTCTCTTTCCTAGACTAAATAAGCCAAGCTATTCAAGTCTCCTGTCTCCATTCCCCTGATCATCCTAGTAGCTCTTCTCTGCACCAGTTCCAGTTTAAATTAATCTTTCTTGAACATGGGTGATCAGGGTTGTACACGGTATTCCAAATGAGCTCTTACCAGTGCCTTGTACAATGGCATTAATACTTCTGTATCTCTGCTGGAAATGCCTCACCTGATACAACCTAGGATTGCATTTGCCTTTTTCAGTGCTGCATCAAATTGGTGGCTCCTGGTCATCCCGCACTCGACCCCCACATCCAGGTGTCTTTCCTTCTCTGTCACTTCCAGTTGATGAGCCCCCAGCATGTAGTAGAAATGCAGTTTATACAATTGAATTTCATCCCATTTCTGTCACTCCAGTCGTCAAAGCCATCCAGATCTTCCTGTATAAAATTCTGATCCTCCTCTGGATTGACGATAACTCCCAACATTGTGCCATCAGTAAAGTTCGAACACTCCTACTTTTTGTGCCAATGCCCTTAATACAAATATTGAATAAGATTGGTCCCAAGACCGACCCTTGAGGAACTCTACTAGTAACCTCCCTCCAGCCAGATAATTCAAATTTCAACACAACCCATTGCCTTCTCCCCTTTAGCCAGTTCCTTATCCATCTTACAATGCTTGTACTGATCCCCATCTTCCCTAATTTAACTAATAATTTCCCATGTGGTACCATGTCAAATGCTTTAATGATGTTCAAAGATATTAGATCTATTGCACTTCCCTTATCTAAAAAATCAGTTATTTTCTCAAAGGAAGAAATCAGGTTACTCTGATATGATCTACCTTTGTTGTATGCAGTGTAGCTGTAGCTGTGTCATCCCAGGATATTGTCTCTCTCACCAACAAAAGTTAGTCCAGTAAAAGGCATTCTCACCCACCTTGTCTCTCTAATGATCTACCTTTGGTAAACCCCTGTTGCATTGCATCTTCTTTACCGATTACCTCCTTGAATTAATTATACTTTCCTTCAGGGCCGGCTCTACCTTTTTTGCCGCCCCAAGCAGCAAAAAAAATGCCGCCCCGCCGTAACACCCCCCCCACCGAGTGCCGCGCCACCGAAACGCCTCCCGCCGAGCGCTGCGCCGCCGAACAACCGTCGCCCCCCGCCGCGCTGCTGAACCCCCCCACGCGGAGCGCTGCCGAACATCCCCCGCCAAGCGGAGCGCCGCTGAACACCCCCCGCCGAGCGCCGCGCCACCGAACAGCCCTCGCCGTGCTACCGAACACCCCTCGCCCCCCTCCGAGCGCCGCGCTGCTCCCCGCCACCCCAAGATTGGCCGCACCTTACCAGGTGCCACCCCAAGCACATGCTTGGTTGCCTGGTGCCTGGAGCCGGCCCTGCTTTCCTTCATAATTTGTTCTAAAGCCTTGAGGTCAGACTAACAGCTCTATTTTGCCTGGATCACTCCCCCCCCCTTAAATATCAGTATGATATTAGCTATTCTCAAGTCATATGGTACTGCTCCCAAATAGACAGATTTACTAAAAGTCCTTGCCACCAGACTAGCAATCTCATGTGCCAGTTCGTTCAGTATTCTGGGATGGAAATTATCCAGTCTCCCCAGTTTGAGTACATTAAGCACTTTAAGATTTTTTTTGACCTCAGATGTGGTAACTGCCATTTATAGATATTGGTTTCTATACTGCTTTCATGCACATGTTCCATATTAATACCCTTATTGAAAACTGAGGCAAAATATTTCTTAGTTTTTGGACCATATCTAGATGATCTTTAATCTCCTTCCCATCCACACTGCATAGTAGCCTAACCTCATCCTGCCTTATTCTCTTTTTATTTATATTACTAAAAACCTCTTATTATTTATTTTAATTGTCTTGGCAAGAGGTAATTCAGCTTAACTCTTCACTATTCTCACTTTATTCCTGCATTTTCTAACCTCCATGATAAAGCTTTCTTTGCTGATCAGTCCCCTATTCCATCCCCTTTATGATCTCTGTTTACCCCTAATAACCTTTCTGAGATGGTGATTCAGGCAGGATTTTGAGCCTTTCCCTACAGGTTTTTCACCCTTGCTAGGAATGCAATTTCAGATAGTTTTTGGATAGCTGACTTGAAGCAGTTTCAAGCCTCCTCCACATTTAAGTCCTTGAGCTCTTCAGTACAGTTGACTTTGTTAACTGATTCCCTTAATTTCCCGTCTGCCCTTCTGAAATCAAACCCGAAAGTTAATGACCTGGTTTTGATGATCCTTCCTTTTAATTTAAACTCAGTCAACTCGTGATGACTCGACCCAAGGTTATTTCCTATGACAAGCTCTTCTATGATGTCCTCACTCTTCACTAAAACGAACTCTAAAAGTGTATCACCTTGTGTTGTTTGGTGACAATTGATGAAGAAAACAATCATCTCTCACATCCAGGAAAACGGGGCCCTACCGGAGTTAGTAGCATTTATTCTACAGTCTATATCTGAGAAGTCAAAGCCTCCCATTATGATACAATTCCCACTAGTATTTATCTCTAATAATATTACCAAGATCACTATACATGTTGGAGTCCAACCCTGGGGGTTTGTAGCAGACTCCTAGCACTGTCCCAATAGATCCTTTGTCTACACTAGCACTTCATATTTCTTTACAGTTTACTGCTTTGTTAATGTACAAGCTACTGCTCAACCTTTGCTTTTATTCCTATCGCTCCTAATCAGCACATACCCTCCTGTAACCCTTCTGTCAGCTGGACTCGACAGTAACAAGGGCCGGGTTCAATACCTCGGGGTTCCTCTTAACAATACAAAACAGAACTGGCTTGAGCCCCCACCCAGTAATATGTCCCCTCTCACAAGCATTGAGTCTGTGTATAACAAAGGAAACATTTATTGAAAGGGAACCCAGCATTAATATGAGAAAACACCACAACCGTGATTCAAAAGCGTGTAACCATTAGCAAACATCCACAGCACAGTACATTGAGAAGTGTCCTTTGCCTCAGTTTCCTATTTTGTGGTGTGAAAGTCTGATGAAGGAATGTCCCTCTCCCCTTTCCTTCCGCTGCACCCCACTCACAGTTGGTTGTCCTTAGTCAGCAAAGAACCTGAGTTCAGAGTTGGGTCTGCTTCCCACCCCTGAAAAGAGGAGTGTGTGTCGAGCAATGCCTGTACTGCTGCCACCGCCTCTGCAACAGGCTCACTGCTGCCGCCACTGTTCTCTCTGCTGTTGCTGGCCACTTGCTGCTGCCATTGTCTGCTGCTGCTTGTCACTCACTGCTACTTCTGCCAGGCCACATTCTGAGGTTCCCCCACTTAGCCCAGCGCTTAGTGATTTCACTGGGTAGCCGGGAGACTTTATGCTGCTGCCTCTTCATTGTCTTTCACTGAAATACTGTCCCCATTCTAAGTCCAAGGCTTAGCCTCTGTACCTGCTCATCTGTGATATCAACTCCAGGAATCACTGGACAGAAACAAGGATTCTCCATTGAGCCCAATCAGTTCTGTCTTTAAACACCAGAAAAGCGAGGGCCAAAGAGTGCCTAGGACTCTCCATGCCATCAGGTAAAAACACCTCTTCTCTGCCCCCTCTCATCTTCAGTGCGAGATGGCATCTCAGCTCCTTGCTTAGCAAATGAGGTTCAGTTTAGGGATTTCAGTACTGGGCAAACTGGTTGAAACTATAGTAAAGAACAGAATTATCAGACACATAGATGAACATAATTTGTTGGGGAAGAGTCAACATGGTTTTTGTAAAGGGAAATCATGTTTCGCAAATCTACTAGCATTCTTTGAGGTCGTCAACAAGCATGTGGACAAGGGGGATCCAGTGGATATAGTGGATTTTCAGAAAGCCTTTGACAAGGTCCCTCACCAAAGCTCTTAGGCAAAGTAAGCAGTCATGGGATAAGAGGGAAGGTCCTCTCATGGATTGGTAACTGGTTAAAAGATAGGAAACAAAGGATAGGAATAAATGGTCAGTTTTCAGAATGGAGAGAGGTAAAAAGTGGTGTCCTCAGTCCTATTCAACATATTCATAAATGATCTGGAAAAAAGGGGTAAACAGTGAGGTGGCAAAATTTGCAGATGATACAAAACCTCTCAAGATAGTTAAGTTCAAAGCAGACTGTGAAGAGTTACAAAGAGATCTCTCAAAACTGGGTGACTGAGCAACAAAATGGCAGATGAAATTCAGTGTTGATAAATGCAAAGTAATGCACATTGGAAAACATAATCCCAACAGAAGTGGTTTCACTCCACTGCCAGTGGAATGGGTACGGCAGCTTGCCAAATGAGTATCTGCTGGGTTAATCACTGTGTAAATCTAAATCTACTGGAATGTGCCAGGCTCATTACTGAAATTAAATTCACCTCCACTTAAAGAGAAAGCCAGGAGCTTCCACCATGCAAAGCTGCCCCAGGCTGCTCCTCCCACTGGCTTTCCAAAAACAACAACTCCAGACCTGCTGCACTCCAGGGATTGCTAAGTGCTGTGGGATCTCAAGAGAGTGAATTGAATCCTCTCTCTCTCCTCACAGGCTGCTTGAGAAGTGTGCTGATTTGACCCCCAACAAGACACCTTGCAATGAATGAAAACCTTTAACGACAGCATTTCCAAGGAGCACGAGTCCTTAAAAGCCAATGGGGGAGACAGTCACCTAAACGGTATTTGTGGCTTTGAAAATCTCCCACTGTGGGACTCGTGCTCCTAAGTGACTTAAGCAATGTTGATAAATGCACAGTAATGCACATTGGAAAACATAAGCCCAACTATACATACAAAGTGATGGAGTCTACATTAGTTGATACCACTCAAGAAAGTGATCTTGGAATCATTGTGGATAGTTCTCTAAAAGCATCCACTCAATGTGCAGCGGCAGTCAAAAAAGTGAACAGAATGTTGGGAATCATTAAGCAAGGGATAGATAATAAGACAGAAAATATCATATTGCCTCTATATAAGTCCATGGTACGCTCACATCTTGAAGACTGTGTGCATATGTGGTCACCTCATCTCAAAAAAGATATATTGGAATTGGAAAAGGTTCAGAAAATGGCAACAAAAAGGATTAGGGGTATGGAACAGCTTCCGTATGAGGTGAGATCAATAAGATTGGCACTTTTCACTTGGAAAAGAGAAGACTAAGGGGGGATATGATAGAGGTCTATAAAATCATCACTGGTGTGGAGATAGTGAATGAGGAAGTGTTATTTACTCCTTCTCATAACACAAGAACTAAGGATCACCAAATGAAATTAACAGGCAGCAAGTTTAAAACAAACAAAAGGAAGTATTTCTTCACACGATGCATAGTCAACCTGTGGAACTCTTTGCCAGAGGATGTTGTGATGGCCAAGACTATAACAGGGTTCAAAGAAGAACTAGAAAGGTTCATGGAGGATAGACCATCAATGGCTATTAGCCAGGATGGGCAGGGATGGTGTCCATAGCCTCTGTTTGCCAGAAGCTGGGAATGGGTGACAGGGGATGGATCACTTGATGATTACCTGCTCTGTTCATTCCTCCTGGGGCACCTGGCATTGGCCACTGTCATAAGACAGGATACTGGACTAGATGGCCTTTTGGTCTGGCCCAGTATGGCCGTTCTTATGTTCTTATGAACCCCTCTCCCAGGGCAGGCTAAGCACCTTTCTGCTGCCCTCTACTCGTACAATAAGGAGAACAACACGTCATTACCCCTGCACTCAATACTAGAAATTTTATTAAGTTAATGTTAAAAAATTATATAATACACAAGTTGAGAAAAGAATGTCTGTACATCTGGGTATAGTGCTTAGATTATCCACAAATACAAGGTTTGTTTTAAAAGTCATAAGATACGTGTAGTGCATAATCAACAGTAACCCAAATTTAGGTGAATAAATTTAACAATACAATTTTATATATTAGCATCCAAGTATTTGGGTACATCACTCATGAAAAGTTGTATAGTGAGTTGGTTGTAGAAAGCAAATATAGGAATGAGTGTAGATTGTCCCTCAGTAATTGAGCATTTAGGGTAGGTTGTCCATTTACAAAATACAATCCATCAGGGAATTATTTCAGTTACTTTCCCGACTGCGCTTCTCATCGGCACTCCAGCTCATCCCTCCTGGTATTGTGGCTGTCCAGTGATGTGTTCTATGTAGATGTCCCTCGACCACCTGATGGCATCCGACAACATGAGTTGCCACATCAGCTGAGCATAGCGCTGACCGATTCCACATTCTCTCAACACTCACTCATTACTGGGGTCCCATGAGTCCAGGACTCTGACAATCAGCACGTGTGTCTGAACCAGGTAACCCTTAGCTCTCAAGGTTTTGGCCAAAGGCGGGTATTTCTCTACTTTTCAAGCTCAGGCATCGTGCAAGGCCAGAGTCCTGTTCTCGAAGGGCACTGTGACATCCACCATCATGATCTTCTGGTCCTCGCTAGTGATTACAATGTCTGGTCGCAGTTGACTGTGGTTCCGGGGATGGCGGAGTTCATGGCCACCTTTCCCATGAGTAGTGGGATGGCTCTGACTAGGTGATCTTGGATGGCGTTATGTCGCAGCTGCCAGGCTCTGGAATGGGGCTTACAGCTACACAGGACATGGGGTAGTATCTTGTTGGCATAGCTGCACTTCCTGCACTGCTTGTCCCGATATCCGTGGTGGACGGCTCCATTCAGCGGGATGCAGTTGAGCCAGGCCCTGTAGATGAACCTCCAGTCAGAAAATCGATTGAAGCTGCCCCCGGGGAGGAAGTGGTTGCTGGCGTCCCACTTGCACGTCACTTTGAACGCCTTGCTTTGGTCTGGCTTCCGTTTCAGGTTTTCCATGTATTGGCAGCATATGGCATTCTTCAGGGTCCTCTCCAGCATGATTCTAGCTCTCGGAGTGACGATTGTGTGCTCTGTATTCATCACATGTGGCACCAGGACTCCCAGCTCCTGCTGTTCTTCACACCATGTCCAGCGGCAGCCGATACACTTCTCCAGTCGTCGCATAGCGGGCACAAGTCCAGAGTGAAGCAAAATCTCCCCCATTTCTTCCAAATTCGCCTTCCAGTGAGCCGCTCAGGTAGGTGGCGACATCTTGGTTGGAGGGGGTCCTTGCGATTAGGTTCTTGATGACATCCCGCATGGCACTTTCTGCGATGTTCCTCACCATGGCGTCCGGGCACATCAGAAGGTGGAAGGCGTGAGTGATCACTGCAATGTTGCACAGATCACCCATACGAGGGACGTTGGCGCTGCCCTGCCTGTGCAAGATGTAAACCAGTTCATTGCTGGCTCTCTGGGGAAGAAACACCCACTTCTTTACTAGCTGCATGATGGTGTTGTCTGCCTTGTTCAGAGGTACCTTGGCATAGCAGATCCCCTCAGGACGAATGAGATACGGGGGATCAGGAAGGTGTTCCAGGCGTTGATCTTCTGCCACGGTGCCAGTAGGGAGGAGTCGATCCTGGCCACATCTTGTAGGATCTCCGCAATGGTATCCTCATGTGTCTGCTGGACGCAGAAACCTGTGGGCGTGCCGAGATGTTAGCATGCTTGCCCGTCCTCGAGGAAGATCATAGGTTCACCCTGGATCTGAAAAGACATCGCCTGGACTGAGTCCCTTCTACTGCCATCGATATGCAGGGAATGGCATTTCCTAGCATTGAAGCAGAGTCCTGTCCAGTTGGCAGCCTGGCTGGTGATGTCGAGCATTTGTTGGAGACACTCGGGGTTGTCTGCGATCAGGACCAGATCGTCTGCATAGGCCAGGATATTCATGCTGTTGCCGTACAGTCTAAACTGCCTACACTGCTGGAGATGGCTCAAATGAGTGGCTCCATGGCTAAGTTGAAAACAATGGGGCTGAGGGGACAACCTTGCTTCACACTGCTACAGATAGGAATTTCAGGCCTTTCTCCTTCCATGGAGCGGATGGTGGTGGTGCAGCCATCATAAAGTTCCCAGATCTGTTGGAGAAAGTTTTCAAGCATCCCAAACTCTCGCAGCATGGCAAAAATGTGCTGATTGGGCATCGATCCAAAAGCATTAGCTAGGTCGAACCACGCTATGGCACACTGCCTCTGTGCCCTCCTGGCCCTGTGAATGGCAGACTGAAGGACAAAGTTGTGTTCATAGCAGCCTTTGCATGACATGAAGCCTTTCTGGATAGAGCTGATGGCTCCTCTGTTCACCAACCAGTCTGTGATCCTAGCTGCGAGGCAGCTGGCATACACTTTGTACATGGTGCAGCAGAGAGAGATGGGTCTCCAGTTGCTGGGGTCATCTCGCTGGCCTTCCTTGTAGATGAGCACCATCATAGACTTCTTCCAGGAGCTGGGGGTACGGCAGAATTGTTTACATTTGTTGAAAATGGCAGTTAATACCAGGCAGCCGGGGTCTCATTTTTTCCGGAAGTTATAGCAAATGCCATCTGTTCCTGGGGCTGTGTTTTTGGTCCTGGCTGTAACCCAGCATCAGCCAATATTGATCATTTTGGAAAAGCAGTTCTGTCTTCTGAATACCTATGTAGAGCAAGTGTATCTATGTAAATACGGTCTGCTCCTGAAGTCTTTTCCCTCAGTGCATCACCAGATGTCAGGGGAGAGCTCGTTCAGACTCTGCTTACACTTCAGTTCCTGTGTTCCAGTAGCAAGTGTTATTCCACCATGTTTCTGTATGCTCAGTAATATCTGGTTTGACCTGCACCAGTACTTCCAGTTCCTCCATTTTATTGCCCAGACTCCTTGCATTTGTGTACAAGCATTTCAGTTGTTTCCCTCAGTTTTCATCCAGTTTTCTAGCTGGATTAGATATAGTCCTTTCATTAACTGTATCACCTACTTGATTACTACTTCAGTCAATATTTGTACTTTCTTCTTGCTGTCCATACTCTTACTGTGTGGAGTTCCATTATCCCTTACTAGATCTTTAGTTAGCTATTTTCCTGCTCCTGTATATTGAAGCCAGGTGTGGAGATTTCACAAGTCTCTCCCAACTTTCTCCCCTCATTTCCTAGTTTAAAACCCGTTCTTACCAATGGTGCCAGCCTTAGAGTCATAGAATCATAGAACATCAGAGTTGGAAGGGACCTCAGGAGGTCATCTAGTCCAACCCCCTGCTCAAAGCAGGACCAACACCAACTAAATCATCCCAGTCAGGGCTTCGTCAAGCCAGACCTTAAAAACCTCTAAGGAAGGAGATTCCACCACCTCCCTAAGGAACCCATTCCAGTGCTTCACCACCCTCCTAGTGAAATAGTTTTTCCTAATATCCAACCTAGACCTCCCCCACTGCAACTTGAGACCATTGCTCCTTGTTCTGTCATCTGCCACCACTGAGCAAAGCCTAGCTCCATCATCTTTGGAACCCTCCTTCAGGTAGTTGAAGGCTGCTATCAAATCCCCCCTCACTCTTCTCTTCTGCAGACTAAATAAGCCCAGTTCCCTCAGCCTCTCCTCGTAAGTCATGTGCCCCAGCCCCCTAATAATTTTTGTTGCCCTCTGCTGGACTCTCTCCAATTTGTCCACATACCTACTGTAGTGGGGGGACCAAAACTGGACGCAATACTCCAGGTGTGGCCTCACCAGTGCCAAATAGAGGGGAATAATCACTTCCCTCGATCTGCTGGCAATGCTCCTACTAATGCAGCCCAATATGCTGTTGGCCTTCTTGGCAACAAGGGCACATTGCTGACTCATATCCAGCTTCTCGTCCACTGTAATCCCCAGGTGCTTTTCTGCAGAACTGCTGCTCAGCCAGCCGGTCCCCAACCTATAGCGGTGCATGGGATTCTTCCTTCGCAAGTGCGGCACTCTGCACTTGTCCTTTTTGAACATCATCAGATTTCTTTTGGCCCAATCCTCCCATTTGTCTAGGTCACTCTGGACCCTGTCCCTACCCTCCAGCGTATCTACCTCTCCTCCCAGATTAGTGTCATCTGTGAACTTGCTGAGAGTGCAATTCATCCCATCATCCAGATCATTAATAAAGATGTTGAACAAAACTGGCCCCAGGACCGACCCCTGGGGCACTCCGCTTGATACTGGCTGCCAAGTAGACATCGAGCCGTTGATCACTACTCTTTAAGCCCAACAATCTAGCCAGCTTTCTATCCACCTTATAGTCCATTCTTCTTTAACTTGCTGGCAAGAATACTGTGGAAGACCATTTCAAAAGCTTTGCTAAAGTCAAGGTATATCACGTCCACCGCTTTCCCCATAGCCACAGAGCCAGTTATCTCATCATAGAAGGCAATCAGGTTGGTCAGTCATGACTTGCCCTTGGTGAATCCATGTTGACTGTTCCTGATCACCTTCCTCTCCTCCAAGTGCTTCAAAATGGATTCCTTCAGGACCTGTTCCATGATTTTGCCGGGGACTGACGTAAGGTCTGTAGTTCCCCGGGTTTGCTTTCTTCCCTTTTTTAAATATGGGCACTGTATTTGCCTTTTCCAATCTTCCGGGAGCTCCCCCAATCGCCATGAATGGTCAATACCTCAGGTACTCAAGTGGAGTCCATCAGTCAAGAAGAGTTGTCTTTCTGTGATGCCTCCCCATGGTTGATCATCCCTAAACCTTCCTCATACCATCTATCTTTGAGCCATCTGTTGATCTTTGGTACCTTGTCATGCCTTCAACCTCATTCTCTAGGGACCAGAAGTATTCCGCTGAAAATTACCTGACCTTCCACTTCCTTAAGCATATTATCCAGCCACGTGTAGTCTCCTTTGATCCATTCCAATGGGAACTAGCAGTGTCATTTGTCCCGACATGCAGCATAATCAGTGGATTTTTACCAGCTCCCATCAGGATCCTCTTCAGCCTCACATCCACACCTCTTATCCTGGCTCCCGACAGATGGCACACTCCCACTCTTCCCTGGATCTGAGCTCGTGACAGGCCTGTTGATTCTTCTGAGGATAGAAACCCAGATCACACAGACCTGTCTCTTCTCAGTGTTGGTATGAATCTGTTTTATGTTCTCTCTAGATGTCCCCTGTACACCACCCTCATGTTTCCTGAGGCTCTGGTCCCTGGCTAGCTCCATTTTCTCATCCCCTCTTTTGCAGGCACAGGCTTCCCTTCTTTTCTTTCTTGCCACCCCATCTTCTGCCTGTTTCTTCTCCTCATTCTCCAGTGCTGAAAACTCATTACTCCACCCGATTTCACCACCACTAGCTGGTCTCTTCCTTTGCCTTAGATCTACGCCTCTGCCAGCATGTTTTTTTGGATCAGTCTGCTGCTAGTTTATAATTTAATGGGACTGTCCACCAAGGAAACGCCAGTCCTTAGTTTGTGAGAGGATTTGCAATAGCAGTGCAGTCCTACATGTGACAACTGCTGTTCTCCACAGACAGCTCCTGCTCGTGGGACAGGGGGACACCTCATGTTTTGCAGGTGATCCAGTAGAAATGAAATCACTGCCCAGTGAGCAGGTGGTGGCTGATCAGAGTAAAGGCCTGATCTAGCTCCCGGGGAGTCTTTCCACTGACTGGATGCTTTGGTGAGTATAAAAGTCCTGAGATAGATTGACTTTAATGGGATTGGATCAGGTCCTACACCAGGAAATCCACAGACTGGCTTTCATTCAGATGTGATGCTCCCCCATCAGACTGACTTGTGATAGCAAACAAACCCATGGATTCCTCCATCCTCAGCTGAGAACAGGAAATGGTCTAGTGAAAATCACAGAGATACGGCCCGTCAGCCAAGATTCTCCAAAACAGGGACCGAAAGCAAAATCCATATGCAGGTGCCTAAACAGGGACTGAGGAACCTAACTGTAGATCTCCCTTTTAAAAACCTTGGCCACAGCCCATGATACAGCACTAGGAGAAGTCTGCATGACCCTGGAGTATCTCCACTGCAAGGGGTTTCTGGTGCTATAGACTAGACTCTAGTGCTCTGCATTCCTGGCTTTGTAACAGTAGGAAGGAGTATTATCAGTCCTGGCAGCGCAGCAGGTTAGCACATGATGCTGTGCATTGCCTACGCACCTAAAATTAATAGTTTAATTATTTTCTCTGGCTTGAGATACACAAGTTCTTGATGCAAATCCTGCATGCCACACCTTCTGTATGATGCTTTTCCAGATGGGCATGCTCTGATTGAAACAGATCGAAGATCAGAACCAGAGTTTAATCTGCCACAGTCAGCCCACGCTGATTTGAACGGATGAGCCCAGAGAGGGGATAGTACCAGGAGCATGCTAAAGCTAAGACCTGCTGTGTGAGTGAACAAAGGGAGGCAAAGCCTCCTCCCTTATGCCCCACACAGGAGGTGAACACAAGCCCGATCCCCAGGAATGTCCAAGACTAGCACTGCAAAGGGGAGTAGCCACCCCAAATAGGGCTGGAGAAGGCAGGGCCGTGCCCCTTCCTTCACAGTGGCCATGGAGGGGTGTATATGCTGCAACCTGCTCAGGGGAGGTTCATCCAGGGGCCTGTGGGAGGCATCATGGAGCCTCTGCTGGAGTGATGCAGTTCCACCCCGTCCCCCGGACCGTCCCTATGGCTACGTCTACACAGCCCGCAGTGGCGAGTCTCAGAGCCTGGCTCGACACACTCGGGCGCATGGGGCTTGCGCTACCGCACTGACTAGCTGTGTAGGTGCTGTGGTTCAGGCTGGAGCGCAGGCTCTGATGCCTAGGGAGGGGGATGGGCCTTGGTGACTGCTTTAGCGTGATGTGTGAGCCCTGCCAGCCCAAGTCCCACGCACAGAGCCTCACTGCTTGGGCTGCTGCTCATAATGGAGATGGATCCCTGACGACACAATACAGCCCTGAAAGAGTTACTGGCACCAGACAAATGGCAAGAGCCCTGAGCGCTGATGGAGAATATCCCCTGCCAGGGGGCTGGAAAAGGAAGATCCTCCCAAGGAGATTGGCTGTTGTCTGTTTGCTCCCCCTCCCACAGTTACCCAGGGGCCATCTCTGTTTGCTGCCTGGCCCCTGCATGGATGTGGTCAACAGCCTCTGAGAGTTTCCTGTTTCCATTCCAGTATCTGCAATGCTAACATGCGGCATTCTCAGGATCCCAGTCCTGACGCACCAGGAAGAGGGTCCCAAGAGCAGATCCATGGGAATCCTGGAGCCCTCCGTGCCCTTTCCCCGGATAGACTGAGTGCTAGCGATAACACTCGGATTCCTTTGTTCTCTTGCTCCATCCCTCCCCCACTTCGGAAATTTTCTTGCAATCTCCCCATATAATTGTAAGCAGACTTGAGCCAGCTGGAGCATTCCTTGGACAGAGAAGGGGCCTGATTCTGTTCTCGCAACTGTTGTAAATCAGGAATGACTCTCTTTGAGTAGACAGTATTACACCAGAGAAAAAGAGACATGACAGAGATCAGACTGACATCCAGGAGATTTTTCAAAACATAGACTAGCAAGCATAATGTAAGCTCCCTATTTTATATAAAACAGGCCCGATTCCCTTGTCACCCTGGTGCAAATCGGGAGAAAGTCCATTGGCAGCAATGAAAGAAGACTTAGGACAAAAATTTCTTAGTAATGACTAAGAATGACTAACTATTGGGCCAAATTCATCCCTGGATGTTGGGCAGTGAAGATGAATGATGCCCATTATGCACTAGTCTCATCTTGCAGGTATTTCTTGGACATCCCGTGGACTCTGGGTTTGTGATGACAGGTCATGCATGACAGACCAGGGCTCCAGAACCAGCTGCTCTTAGGAGGGGAGCCCCAGCGTGCAGCAATGTGACAAAGAAAAATAAAATAAAAGAGAAATGCAATTGGCTTCCCAGCTGCACGAGCTATGGGACAGAACAAGGCAAAGCAGCCTCGAGGCATGCAGGCCTCACTCTCTCTGGGCTTGGGCTGCAAGGTCCCCTTCTGTGAAACTGTAAATAATCTCTGCAGTCCAGATCCCCACGGGTGTTTAGGTACCTAGCTCCTATTGGAATCCCCCACAGGTGGCAAGTTATGATTGGTGTATCTGTGATTCCCACCCCCCGAGTCTTTTCCAGAGGTTTTCTGAGCAGACTCAGAAGCCACCTTACCTACAACCGCTCCCTCCCCTTGATTAAATACAATGGGTTCCCCTGACCCTTCAGATGCCAATCAATACACCAGATGTATGGCTTCAGCCATTCCTCATCAACCCAGTGGGAACCTCAAATAGGGGGAGGCATAGCTCGGTGGTTTGAGCATTGGCCTACTAAACCTAGGGTTGTGAGCTCAATCCTTGAGGGGGCCACTTAAGGAACTGGCATAAAAATCTGTTTGGGAATTGGTCCTGCTTTGAGCAGGGGGTGGACTAGCTAACCTCCTGAAGGTCCCTTCAAACCCTGACATTCTATGATAGTGCGCTGCAGTGAAATTTCCACCACCCCCAGGTAAAAGGAGAAAGTCTGTGCCCACCCACCATGAAACAGTCATTTGATCCCCCCAAACCTCTGAAGATTTGCAAATGTTCTGCTGAACCAAGAGGGGACAATTCAGAGTATTCTCAGAAGAGCTGCTCAAATCTAATCTCTCCCCACTCCACTCCATTTTCCTTTCTGTCCCCTCTTATTTTTAAAAAATAATACAAATATTTCACTTCTGTTCAGTGTGTGTGTGCACGCACATGTACTTTTGGTTTGTGAATTTTTTTCTCCATTTCTAGGGGAAAATCCAATATTTTTTAAATCTTACTTTTAAAAATGTTTGCCTTTTTTCAACAGAATAAGAGTGGAGAGGTAAAGAAGTGACACAAATTTTGGGAAAAAAAACCACATTTTCTCTCACTAATTATTTTCTACTAGGAAAAAAATTTCAAAGTGTTACTTTGTGTTACTTTCTCTCACTTAAAGAGACAGAAAGTTAAAAAGTGAGAGAAAGTGTGACTTTCAAAAGTGAAAGTGTTACTTTTTAAAAGTGTGTTACTTTTTCTGAAAGTGTTATTTTTTATGTTACTTTCTCTCACTATCTCCTCTTTTTTTACTACCTTCTCTCCACACCTTTCTTGTGAAAAAGGAGGAAAAAAAGAAAAGCGGGGGGCGGGGGGAAGGGAGATGTAAAAGAGACAGAAAGGTGGCATTTCCTTACAATTCCAATATTTTTTGAAAATACTGAAAATTTGTGGTGATGGACGGGGGTTGCCAGAATTTTCATTTGGAAAATTTTTCAAAATATTTTTCACACAAAAATTAGTTTTTGAAGAAACCCCATTTTTTGACAAGAAGACTCTTCTAGTTGAAAGCTGGTGACCATCTTGTCTCAGTTTGCAGTTCCAGAAGTGACTGGAGTGACTACAGTCTCCTAGCTCTTGGCCTACATGTGCACAGGAGCTCAGTTGTGAAAACTCTCCCAAGCTCTTGCCACAAAGCTAGCTCTGCCCACGCAAGCTGCCAGAATGGAACAGCTATTGGTGTTCAGATAACAGACATTCACAGTATATTGGTGTGGTCATTTGCCACTACCAGGCTGCCTGCACTTGGTTTCCCCTTGGTGGGGCTTGGACATGGCCATGGGTTCTGCTAGGTTGGCCTCCTTCCTTGGGCATCTCCTAAGCACCACCACCGTGTGGCCCTGCCCTGAGCCATCACTCACAGTGACCTGTGGAGGTCTGTGACCCACCCTCTCTGCTTTCTCACATGAGGGTTGAAATAGGAACAATGCTGGTATTTATATAATTGTCACTGGGACTCCTAGCTAACACCTCACTGAGCGGGATGGGCAATTCCCATTTCTCAGAGCTGTTGTTCCAGGCCCTCTGCAGACTCAGCTCTGTGTTAACTATGCTCAGTTCACATTTCTGAGGTTCTCTTTGCAACCAGACCAACTATAGACTGACCTTCTTTTAAATGAAAGTTAAGATTCTGGAGAATAGCACAGTCACTTGTGAGAGATGCTGGTATGGCATATGGGTGGGGCCGGTTGTTTCTGAGCCCTGCATGGATGAAATAAGCTGAGATCACAGTGCACATCCTAGCTGAACCACTGGCCAGCATTCTCAGTGAAGAAGCCAAGGCGTGAATAGGGCATGCAGAGGAACTCCCTCTCCCCAGTGGATGCCACTCCAGTCAGGGTTGAGACACATTTCCAGGGAGTGATCTGTGAGAAGTCTACAGGTGCTCTTGGGTACCTGTGTTGGGGAGGAGCCATCAGTTTGGAGGGCTGCCAAAATCTGGTTCCTTCTACACATGTGAAATGTGTTCAGAAGCTGCGACTGGGGGCACTGATCCCACACAGAGAATGAGCATGGGGTATTTTGTCTCCCTCCTTGCTGGGTTCACTTCAAACTCCACCAAGGCAGAACAGCCCATTGCCCAGTAGATGGTCCGCAGGCCAGGCATTGTTCGCTGAGCACAGACTGGAAATGAGGTCACAAAAAATGAGCAAAAACGTGTTCATAGAATAGAACAGATCCCACACTGTGCTGCCCGCATGTGCCACTTCTAAGCGATCTTCGCCTGCTACATTCTTTCAGCAAAAACAACAAGGAGTCCGGTGGCACCTTAAAGACTAACAGATTTATTTGGGCATAAGCTTTCGTGGGTAAAAACCTCACTTCTTCAGATGCATCAGCAAGTTACTATTGGGGCAGGTCAGGCTGCCTTTTCTCTGTATTTATCACGGCAAAGGGCCCCCTCCTGCAAGGTACTGCCATTAATTATGAACATTCTGGATAGTCTTAAAATCCCTACAGATAGAATCATGTTATATTCTTTAGCCTCAATGGCTTAACAGGATTCAGAAGGAGATTGACCAGTTATTCAGGTATTCAGAATATCCAGTTATCATAATTAATGACAATAAACAGTTTGGAAGGGACATTAAACCTTGTGCTTCAGGACTTAAGCCGCTTTCTTAACTATTTGAGATCTAATGTGGGAGAGGGGCAGATTATCCCACATCTGCTTCTGCAGGATCCTTACATCTGCCCCAAGTATCTGGTGCTGGCCACTCTCAGAGAAGGGACCTTGGGTCTGATCCAATCTGGCATGTCCTGCATTCCTCAAGGGAGGGGCTCAGCAATCAGCCCCCTTGCTGGGCACTCTGCAGAGTCATCCCTGAATGTGGAGGAACCTGCCCTCCAGGACGTAGTCTAGCCTTTGGAGGTGAGTCAGGAGACGTGGGCTCTGTTGCTAACTTTGCCACTGACCTTAGGTATGTCTCTGACCTTCTCTGTGCCTCAGCTTGCCAATCTGCAAAGAATGAATAATAATAATATAATATGGGAAACATCGTACACTTGTGCAGCTAAGTGAGGATTTACCTGCATAAACCCATTTAGGCAGTGATGAGCTGCCAAAATCTTAACAACCGGTTCCCTCCTCACCCCACAAGGAGGTCGTGGCCCGCCCCCCGGGACTCCTGCCCCATCCAACCCCCCGGGATCCTTGATGCCCCCCCTGGGACCCCTGCCCCATCCACCCCCCTTCCCTGTCCCCTGACTGCCCCCTGCCGCCCCATTCAACCCCTCCTCTCATTCCTGATGGCCCCCCAGAACCCCTGCCCCATCCAACCACCCCTTTTCCCTGTCCCCTGACTGCCCCTAGAACCCCTGCCCCTGACTGCCTCCCACCACCCCATCCAACCCTCCCTCCTTCCTGACTGCTCCCCTGGGACTCTTGCCCCCATTCAACCCCCCTGTTCCCCGCCCTCTGACCGCCCCGACCCCTATCCACCCCCCTGAACTCCCCTGCCCTCTATCCAATCCCCCCCCCGCTCCCTGCCCCCTTACCGTGCTGCCTGGAGGTGGCTGGCGGCGCTACAGCTGCGCTGCTTGGCTGGAGCCAGGCCACGCCGCTGCCGCGCAGTGCCTGGAGCACCGGGTCAGGCTGAGCTCACAGACCCCCTGCTTCCCGCGAATCAGCTGTTTGCGCGGGAAGCCTGGGAGGGCGGAGAAGCGGTGCAGCGGCTTCGCGCTCAGTCCCAGGGAGGCGGAGGCAGAGCGGAGGTGAGCTAGGATGGGGAGGGTTCCCCTGCGTGCCCCCCGCCCCGGTTACCTGCTGCGGCGCGGGCGGCCCCCCCGCCCCAGCTCACCTCTGCTCCGTCTCCGCCTCCTGGGGTGGAGCGTTCAGGGGAGGAGGCGGAGCAGAGGTGAGCTGGGGTTGGGTCTGGGAGCTGCTTCCCCGTGGGTGCTCTAGCCTAAGGCGCCACTTTTGGATAATGTGCTCGGGGGAGCAGCCGCTCCCCCTGCGCCCCCCCCCAGCTATGCTCCTGGGGCACTTCAACTTACCAGTTGTTAAATTTAGAAGCCCTTTTAGAACCGGTTGATCCACACAGGACAACCGGTTCTAAAAGGGCTTCTAAATTGAACCACTGGTTCCCACGAACCAGTGCGAACCAGCTCCATCTCACCACTGCTTTTAGGCAAGTTCTGCCAGTGGCCCATTCAAGTGACAGTGAGGATGATTTTATAGGGACAGTCCTGATATTCGGGGCTTTTTCTTATATCGGGCCTATGACCCCACACCCCTTCCCAATTTTTCACCCTTGCTCTCTGGTCACCCTTGTGACAGTGCACAGTACTTCCGCCTGCCCCAGGGGAGGTCACCTGCTGAAATCCAGGCCCACTGGGTGTCTTTACTGAGGATTTTCAATAATGCAGGCACAGGTGTATGCAAATGAGAGGCAAACATTGTGTTCCTGGAAAGCTGCCACTGCACTCCTCCGTCTAGGAAATGTCCTCCCCGTGCCAACCTTCAACTCACTCTGCTCTGTCTCCCTTCTAGCAGCACGTCTTCCCCCCGGCCAACACAGCATCCTGGATGGAAAGGTGAGCTGCACTGAGATTTGTAAGCAAAATAATACAGGGAGCTTTGAGGTCCCAGGCCATCTGGCCATCCCTGAGCACTAAGCAAAGCAGGTACCCAACTGTCCGATCAGCCCTTTTCACAGCTCTGCTGCTGGCAGTACTCCAAGTTCCTTCAGCTTGAAACCAACCGTCTTGCCCTTCATTTCTTCTCTCCGTCACCATTTGATGCACTTGGGAGTACAAATTTTAGAATCGCATCCATATAAAAGCATCTGCTCCTGTCTCTGTTCCTTTGTCAGCTGGAGGCATCTGCACAATATATCTTGAGAAGAGACCACAGGCAGGTTTTCACAGGGGCCTTGGGAATGGCCGTTTACCACCATTTCAGAACTGTCGGACAAAAAAGCAGAAATTTTTCACTAAGCAGAAGTATGTCAGCAAGAGGGTACCCCCTGTTCTCTGTTCTGCTTCTGGGGGCTAAAAATCTTATCCCGCATCTGGATTTCACAGTGACCCCACAACGGAGCTGGGCTCAGAACCTGTCCTCCGCTACACTTGTTCCAGTTCTTAAACTGGTGGGCTTCACGCGTGTCCAGGCCCTTTCCACAAGCATCCTAGAAAATGACTAAACTGGCAGGAACTTTGTGCAGAAAATATCCAAAGCAAATATTTTGGGACTATCCACAGAGAGTAAATTTGTGAGTCCTTGCACCAGAATACAGCATGTTGAAAAATCTGTAGTTGTACTTCAAAGTATTTTGCACAAAAAAATTAATCCCACATTTTTAATTTGAAATGTTTTCATTATTTGCATATGTATTCATTACTTTTGCTTCAATTCAAATTAAGTTTTTTGTTTTGAAAATCAAATTTCCAAATTTTTGTTTTTCCCTTTACTACTTCTCCCTACGACCCCTGCATTCCCGTCCCCCAACTTCAACTGCAGGACTAAGGGCCAGGGCTGTTCTTTGTTTTGTCTCCCCAAACCCCGGCCCAATTTTTCATTTATTTATTCATTTAGTAACTTTCCAAAACTTCTTCAACTTTGGAAACGTTACAGAGCAGCAAAGAGGAAAATGAAAGGAAGTTGCTGAGTGGCAGAGTGACAGTTATAATGAACACGGCTCCTGGGTCCCACCTTGAGCCCTGCAGCTGCCCCTCCCCTGGGGCGGCAGGGCATTTTGGCTACAACGAACCAATGGCTTGGATCCCAATTGGTTTGTTATAGCAGCAGTGTACTGTATTACTGCTTATTTATTACTATTATTATTTGGTGTATACATTTAATCTGAGCCTCTGTTATGGTGTTTATAAATAATTTTCATGCAGCTTTCAGGCATTTTACTCTTGTGACTGTTCCTTTTCATTTCCACTGTCTTCATAATTTTTGTGCAGTTCGCCTTTTTGAAGTTAAATGCTACTGGCGTGGATTTCTTTGGCATTCTCCCCCTACAAGGATGCTAAATTTAATTACTTTATTGTTGCGATTACCGAGCTGTTCGGTTATATTCACCTCTTAGCCCAGATCCTGTGCGACACTTAGAACTAAGGCCTTGGCTACACTTGCAAGTTACAGCGCAATAAAACAGCCCCGGGCGCCCTCGCTCGCTCCCTATCCACACTGGCAAGGCACGTAGAGCGCTCTGATTCCGGGGCTACAGCGCAGCTGGCACTCCACCTCGGCGAGTGGAATAACATGTGCTGCGCCCCCGCTGGAGCGCTGCGGCTCCAGTGTGAACGAGGTGTTGCGTTACTGCGCTCTGATCGGCCTCCGGAAACGTCCCATAATCCCCTTAAGTCAAGTGGCCACTCTTGTCATTGTTGTGAAATCGGCTGCAGGAATGCAGAAATGCCCTTTCAAAGCTCCGTTTTGGAGAAGCTGGCTGTATATCAGCTCCGAGAAAAGCAAACATTTACTGTTTGCTTTGAGTGAGTGAGAGAGAGGCAGGGGGCGGGGGGAGAGGGGTCTGGACTTACAAGACAGCATGCTGAGACACTCTCAGCACCCCAAAAACCCACTCTCTCCCCCCCATACACACAACACATTCCCTGTCACACTCCACCCCACCCCACCCCCATTTTAAAAGCACGTTGCAGTCACTTGCATGCTGGGATAGCTGCCCATAATGCACTGCTCCCAATGCCGCTGCAAGTGCCGGAAATGTGGCCACACCAGTGTGCTTGAAGCTGTCAGTGTGGACAGACTGCAGCGCTTTCCCTACTGCGCTCTCCGAAGGCGGGTTTAACTCACAGCACTCTACATCTGCAAGTGTAGCCATGCCCTTAGTCAAGAAATGTCTCTCCTCTTGTGGGTTCTAGGACTGGTTGCTCCAAGAAGCAGTCATTAGTGGTGTCTAGAAACGTTATCTCTGCGTCCCATCCTGAGGTGACATGTACCCAGTCAATATGGGGATTGGCAGTCTGGGAGCTATTCTTAGCTCCGGGTGTCACCTTCTCTGTGCCAGTCTCCCCCTCTGTAAAATGGCATTTATCTTCCCATTGTGAAGCACTGCGAGAGCCCTGGATGGCAGGGGCTATAGAAATGCAAAGTATTCTTTGCTCCCCCATAGTCCCTGGGGTGTTCAGAGGGAGACCCGGGGAAAATGTCTGGCTCCACCATCTGCTGCACGCTCAGGATCATATTCAGTAGCTTCAATACTCAACGTCAGCCACTGAGCAGGTTTGGGACTGGCTCTGGGAATGGGGTGTTTTGCTGTCAGTGAAGGAGACGGTGAAATCTTTCCAGGGGTGATGGGGGGATGGCACTCATCCCTGTCAATATAAACATCTTCATCTCTCAGAACAAGGCAGGGGAAACAGCTGTTCTAAGAAGCCATCTAAACCCATCACTAAACCTCCCAGCTCTCTGCGTGTGAGGGATGCACCGGCAGCTGGGAGGAGAAGGGCGGCAGGAGACTCAGTGATGTATTCTCCTTCCTCAGGTACAGCTCAGGCAGAGGGATTTATCCAGTTGTGACCTGATTTTGAGTTAACCCTAACCTGACTGCGAGGACTCCTGCAGCCCAGCTGCTCTCCATTCTCACTCGTTGCCTTATGGTTATTGATGGGAACAGGCCCATGGCTGGGAGGGACAGATTGAGGGAGCAGGGATTTTCAAATATACATGGACTACATTCCCAGTGGAGTCACTCTCTGGTTGGTGCATCAGAATTGCACTGTTTAACCCTTTCACTGAAGGAGCTGTGATTTCCAGGTGACGGCCATTACCGCATTTTGCAGTAGTCACGGCTGTTTCATACCCTCAGCATGGAGGGCTGGGGCATGAATAGCTCTCGCTTTTCATTAGGCTCTATCAAATCAGTACCAGTCTCCCCCCGCCCTCTTCCCCCAGTCAAATTCAGTTAACGCAGCAAAAAGCGAAATCAGGCATGGTTCCAAAACCCAACTCCAAGGGCACTGTCTGTTTAAAAGTCCTCTGTTTTAACTTGCAGAAACACAAATCAGGACTCCTATCCCCTCAGAGTGACAGATCTACCAAAACTGAGCTGCCAACACCCACATAAGGCACAGCTGCCCTTTAAATCCTGACTCGAATCGGCGACGCTTGCTGGGTAGGATCTGGCTCACTCACTTGCTTCCCAGTCAGAGAGGCTGATCATTCAGTGGTGGCAGAATAGCAATTCATTGAGCAAGGAAAGGCCTTTGGAAGTGAGGGAGCAGGAGCCATTTCCAGCCCGGAATTACCCTCCCATTATTATCCTTTTGAAATATTTAAGATATTAATAGGTTACCATAGTTGAAAGTGAGATAATGGGAGATTTTAGGAAGCAAGAGCTATAATTGTTTGCATAGAGAGAGTGGGCTCAGGAGAGGAAATTGAAAGGGATTCATTATAAATTTAGCCTCACTTATACATTTTCCCCCAGGTTAGGACCTTATGGTGTTAATAATTAACCAGAATCTTGCGAAGGCTCAAATAGCTGCACCGCACAGGAATATCATCCTTTCAGTATTCAGCATGTGGACAAGCCTCGCCTGCCAGTTGCCGTGGTTACTGTGGCAACAGTACATCTGCTTTCCACAATATCTTTCATTAATCATTTACACCCAGTAAAAAAACCCTTAGAGAAGCGACACCACACACGCTATTTTTACTGGCCTACCACCAGCGCACAGGATCATAGAATCATAGAATCTCAGGGTTGGAAGGGACCTCAGGAGGTCATCTAGTGCAACCCCCTGCTCAAAGCAGGACCAATTCCCAACTAAATAATCCCAGCCAGGGCTTTGTCAAGCCGGGCCTTAAAAACCTCTAAGGAAGGAGATTCCATCACCTCCCTAGGTAACCCATTCCAGTGCTTCACCACCCTCCTGCGCACACGCAGGCAAGCAAGGGAGCCCTTTGCTGCTGAGCCACTCAATAGCCCTTATTTTATTAAAGACTTCACTGATTTTTTTTCAGTTATTTACTTGGGCAAAGCTTGGCCTGTGCCTCCAATGTCAGCCTGGGAGCAGGGTCGTGAGGGAGAGGCTGGGGTCTTTGGAAGAGTGGCCTGCCTCCCTAATTGCATTGGAATAGGATGCTGTCTCCAAAAAGTACATGGTTCTGGGGGTTTTTAGTGCTGGGGGCACGTGGGAATGGGGCATTTAGTGGGGCTGGTAAGATAGAGCCAACCGGCCTAAGAGTGGCCTAGACATTTGGATCCAACATGAATGAATTCTTCTAACAGAACAGGATGAGGCACATACCTGTCATGGGTTCCCCAAGATGGGCACCTTCCCAAAACAACAAAAGCATGTGACCTTGTCCTCCCTCACTCTCCCTTCTTCACCATGGCCTGTTGCTTTCAGCTGCTGACTCATGTCCCATCTAGAAGCTTGAGGATCTATCCCTGGGGTTCTGGTCACTGACACTCAGTCCCTGCCCCAGTCCAGTCTTTTCACCTGCTCTGTGCAGTGACTCACCCATTCAGAGCACTGTATAAATGACCAGTACTGGAGATGGCCTCTGGCTCCAGAGTTTGCCTCTGGATTTGGGACCTCCCAACATTTGGGTTTGGGTCTCAGCCCATCTCTGCCTGACAAGGCACCAGCCTCCCGTGTGCATTGATTGTTCATGGATCCCTGGCCCTGTTCTGCAGACAGGAGACCAAAGCTCCATTCCTTCCTGCCTTGTGCAAGACTTTCAGGCTGGGGTCCTTATAGACTTGACTAGAACAATGAGCATCTCTGAGCCATGCCAGACTGGAGTCTGTTCCAGCTGCCACTCGTGCCATCCGGAGAGGGATGTATACGCAGCATTGCTGAGACCGGGAACGGGGCCTGCACTCCCTCCCCATCGCTCACCCCGCCACATCATTCATCTCAAAGCATTTTCTCTGTGTCCTGCCCTTGGGAAAACCGCTTCTCTGCAGGCTGAAGCAGTTATTTGAACAGTGCAAATAGGCTCAGCTTTAAAGTAATTACTGTTAAGATAGTTCCTCAGCTGCCCAGGCTAAGAGGAAATGTGTATTTACAACGAAGCTGTAATAGCCGACCTGCCAAGGATCTCACAGCACTTTACTAGCGTTGGTTGATAAACTTCCCCAGCAAGCTGGGGGCTAGGAGAATATCTTCCCCATTGTACAGATGGGGACTCTAAGCCACAGAGATATGAAGTCGTTATTCCAGGACCATTGATTCATAGACTTGTGTCAATTTTAAAACCAAACGGGACCATTAGATCATCTAGTCTCACCTCCTGTGCAGCACAGACAAAAATGCCACCTGTATTGAGCCCAATAACTTGTGTTTGGCTAAAGCATCTCTTGCAGAAAGGCATCGAGTCGGGGCGATGGATTCTTCCTAAAATTGGTGGGGCCTCTCTCCATGGCCCTGCCCCGTCCCTCCTCTTCCCTCCAAGACCCCATCCCCTAGCCAAGCTGGAAGCTGAAGCCGGACCGGGGAGCCTGTGTAGGACTCATGAATGAAATTGTTTTTAGTTATCCTGTACCATTGTAACTTCTGTTCACCATTTCATAACACCTGCCATTTTTCCTACATTGTAACTTCTGTGCCATATTGTAATTCAAACCCCATTTTAAAACGCTTACTCCATTTTGTAAGGGCTTGCTGCAACCTTCATTGTTGCAAACCCTGCTGTAATTTTATTAGTCTAGTTGAGATGTGTGAATGAGGAATGCATGGGTAATAGAATCAACCTCCAGCACCAGCCCGTCCTGATGAGATAAAGTTCAAATACCAACGGCTGAAGAACTAGACAACAGCCCTAACTCAAGCAAGAAGCATCCACCCTAAAAAGAAACAACAGAAGGAAGATCAAAGCCAGGTCCCAGGCTGACAGTCACGCCTGCAATTGACGGGTGATCAAGCACCAAACCCAGAGGCGGCCTGACACAGCGAGACCTAGGAACTTTGAATCCAAACTAAACTCCTATAAAAAAGGAAGGGTGAGAGGAGAGACTTTGGCCTGGTCTACACTAGGACTTTAATTCGGATTTAGCTGCGTTAATCTGAATTAACCCTTCACCCGTCCACACTACAGAGCCAGTTAATTCGAATTAAAGGGCACTTAAAATCGATTTCTGTACTCCACCTCGACGAGCGGAGTAGCGCCTAAATCGATTTTGTTAATTCGAATTAGGGTTAGTGTGGCCGCACACCACCGAATTACTGTGTTTAAGTTAATGGGGTAGTGTGGCCGCACACCACCGAATTAATGTGGTTAAAAACCGAATTAAGGTGCTTAGTGTGGCCGCGCACAATCGAATTTATACAACCTGTTTCCCAAATTCGAATTATCTAAATTCGGATTAATCCTGTAGTGTAGACATACCCTTTGGGTAACGTTCTGCTATCAACATCAAGGAGCATCGGTTCGCGCCCGACAGAGACCCGGCTCCTCCTCATGCTCAGCTTTCCTGGCCAGTTAACTGCCACGAGCTACGATCCCAAGCTGCGAACTCAAACTACAATCAGGACTGGTAACTATCCAGCAGCTGCAGAACATTTTGGTGTGTGTGTGAGTGTATGTGTATAAGCATTGAGGTATTTGCTAATAGTTACAGATTAATAATAAATGTGGCATCTTTGTCTTGACCCCTAAAACGATCCTGTGTAAGTTTGTGGGACAACACCTGGACACCTCCACCTGCCTGGGGTGGCGGGGCGCGAGAGCAGCCCCCCGCCCATGTCCATCCGACCCCCCACCCAGGGCAGGTGGAGGGTCCACAGCTCCCCAGAGCTGCCCACGCGGATCTTACCCCGACCGAGCTCTGGCTTCCGTGCTCCGGATAGTGCCAAGCACATTCCTGGTGCTGAATAACAAATACTAACAGACTCTCCCTGTGCTGCTCTCCTTGCTGCCCCAGCCCTGGTGTTCCTCCAAGCCATTGGATGCATCTGAGCTAGATTGCAAGGCCAGCATCTTCAAAGTTTAAAACCATCTGCATCTCACACTGGTGCACAGATATAAATTTAGGGCCTAGCTTTAGACACCCAAGTTTGCAAACTCCGCTCAAGGTCATTGGGGCGGGGCCATTGCTTCTGATACTTTCAAAGCTCCATGTACATTTCTGACACTATAAATAAGGAATAGTTGAAATAACAGGAACTATTTCAGGGAGTTCTCTGGCCTGTGCTATACAGGAGCTCAGTCTGTCCCATCTGGCCTTGGAATCTATGAAAAACACCAACATCAAACAGCCATTAACAATGCAGTTCGATTAAACATGGATTCCCCTGGACTTACACTGAAAATTACCAGGATTAGAATGGCTCTAAGTGAGACCTTCACCTGTTTCCCTGCCCCTGGGCCCAATGAGCGATCATTCTGAGGAATTCTAGGAGGGGGCTTCTTCTGGTGCAGAGCCCCCAACCCCATCACAGCAAACACCGCTGAGCCCAGTCCAAACACGAGCTTTTTTCACAACACAACCATGTATCAGCTGTGTTTGTGCATCCACACCTACTACACTGCCTAACTGTGTTAGTATCAGTGCCTGCTGGGAAAATCTGGGCAGGTGTCCCATGTGGCCTCCGCAGGGGGTCGAGAACTCGGACACATGCACACAATGGTTCCAGGAGCATGCAGGGCAATGCATTCTGGAACGTCTACCACACAGAAAGCTGGAAGGGAGCAGGATTGGTCAACCCAATTATACAGACACAGCTAAGGGGTCGTATTGACCCTATCAAATGTCATAGCTTCTGTCAGCTGAGCTCATTGCACACACCAGGGGTTTCTTGTACCCCTCCTTTCTCCCTTCACCTCACCTTCCCTGTGTGCCACCGTCCCCCTGTGTTTCAGGGACTCTCCAAATCTCTCCCACCCCTGGCATTGGTTCGCTATGCTCCCCATGGACCCCCTTTTCTCCCCATGCCAGAGTCCCCTATTCTCCCAGTATGCCAAGAGCTCTGAGTGTCTCCCCACACCTGACCCCCAAGTACCTGGAAGGGAGGGGTGGGCAGCTGGTGCCCTCCCTCGCCCCCCACCCCCTTCACCCCCTGAGCGGGCTTTGGGGAGGCAGGATGTTAGGAAGGTGGAGGAAGGAAGGAATCAGGCTTTCTTGCTTCAGTCCCTGTGGCCGCCCTGGTGGCCAACCTCCTGCCCCACAGCTCCCAGCAGGGAGAGCAATTAGTTCTCCTCTGTCATTCAGCTCGAGGTATTATTCACGGGTGCCACCAACAGCAGCAGCAGCTCCATGTGTCCCCATTTCCCTGCTTTTGATGTTCTGATTCTCTCCAGAGTCAATAGGGTTCTGGCCCTTGATGCCTAGACCATCCCTGGCATTTTGGAATTGACTGGATGTGGCATTCAGAAGCTCCCAAAGACAGAGTAATGCCATCGAGTTAAGTGCAAGGCCTCGCAAGCTCAGCCAGTTACAATATTGTGACCCGGCTACAGAAAAACCACCCCAGGCCCCTGGCAGAGGCAGGGGGGTCAGCTGCTGTTGTTACCTACCGAGTGTTAACCATGCTGAGCACAGTCACAGACCCTGGCCACAGCCAACCTTGCTAGTAACTCGCCACAGACTAGGTTAAAAGATGCAGCATGAAGGACGCAGTGCAGAATCCCTCTGCCCCCTTCCCCTGACCTTACCGATCAAGCCTCTTTGGAACTGTTTTCAAATCTGATTTGTTAATTGAAGCTCTGTTCAAGAAAGCTGGTGGGAATTTTATTTTAATGTGTGTGAATTTAAAAAAATAATATTTTTTGTTTTAAATTCACAAAAAATGATTTTGACAAAAAAAATTTAATACAAAATTCTTTTTTTAATTTTCAAAATTTTTCTATTAAAAATGCCATTTTGTTTTGGCAGGGAAAATCTTATTTTTTTTTAATTCTCCCACCCCTTTTTTAACACTGGAAAAAAGTCAAAGTGTTTCTGCCCACCCTACCCCCAAGTACCTGTCTTCTCCACAGCCTTTCTCTCACTTAAAAAGAGAGAAAAATGTTAATTTAAAAGGGAAAATGTTATTTTGTCTTGCTTTTTCACTTTTTAACACCCCCCTCCCCCCGCGCCTTTCTACTAGAAAAGGGGCTAGGGGAGCGAAAATTTGAGAAAAAATGGGAATTTTCCAAAAAATTTAAGATGACAAATTTTGAAAATACAAAAGAACTCTATTTATTCCAAAAAAAACCTTTTTGTTTCACTTTTATTTTTGAAAAAATAAACATTTCACCCAAAATTATTTTTATGAAGAATTTCATTTTTGACTAAAACCCATTTATTGATGAAAAAACTTTTAATTAAAAGAAAAAATGCGACCAGTGCTAAATATAAGGGACCATTCAAGGTAGAGTGGACACCAAAAAACATGGACCGAACAGCGACACTAGATTTATGGCTATTACAACAATCTGTAACTCACTAACCCCCTCTTTGCGTCCTATGATGCAGAGCTGTTAATGGGCCACTCTACCTTGAATGGTCCCTTCCAATATGTGCTAACTCCTTACGCTAACCACTCTGCACCTTGCATTTTGCTGGGAGGCTGGGAGTTCCTTTCCCGGACCTGAAAAGAGCTCTGTGTAGCTCCAGAGCTTGTCTCTAATATTAGATCACTGCCTTAGAGCTCCTCTGGCGATGGCAGTACAATTGCCCATAGAAGATGTCTCAGATAGGAAAGCTGGGCAACATTTTTCAGACAAATAGTTTATTTGCTAAAAATGCAGTTTTGGTTGATCTGAAACTATTTGCAAATTTGGCCCAAATTTTCTGAATAGTTTCCACAAAATAAAGAAATAAATACCAGATTCATGCGAGGACTGGGCTGCTATTCAAGCCATGCTCTCCTCCACTTAGCCCGTTAACCTAGTGCTTAGAGACAGAGGTGGGAGACCTTGGTTCAAAACCCTCTTCAGGAAGTGGGCCTTGAACCTAGGTTTCACTCTCTTAGGGGAGGGCCCTGACCACAAGCTATTGAGGGATGGAGATTGCTAGCTGCTGAAGCTGGGCACTTTAGCGGTGGGACTAGAAATGAAGGCCTCTCACTCTCTTTCTCTGGCCCAGTCACTATGCAGGCCTTTTATGCTCAGCAGAACAGAGTGAACAGGACAGATCCCCACCGCCCCCCAAATGCCCTATAGCCTGGAGGTTAGGGCACCGACCTGGGTTTAAGTCCCTACTTCAGCGTGGGAATCTGAATCTGGGTCTCCTACTCTGAGGTCACTGGGGCTGAGGCTCTGTCTAAGCACAGGGCTAAAGGGCATAAGGCATGAATCTAGTCCCAAGTTCACATCCCCCTGCAGCACCACAAGCTTCCTAGATTAGTGCAGAGTTGTCAGAACCTGAGCAACCCACCTCCATGGACCACAGCAGCAAAATGAAACTTGGAATTTGCTCAGACTGCATCCCAGAATCAAAACGCGTCCAAAGCACCAGAAGTCCTGGCCTCACCCCCACTTCCCCTCAGCCTAGTGATGTTCTACAAGAGGATCCCAGACAGTTATCCTGACTGGGGGCCTTGTATGATTTCCGCCAGCCTTAACCTGGGCTTATGTCTCCTGCCGGTGTGTTTGTGCCACGGCAGTGTTTGCTAGGGAACGCCAGATAGAAAAAGAACGTCTGGTGTGTGCCTCACTGCTGGCCCCAGAGGTGTGTCACTGAATGGCCAAGCACCAGTATGTGTCAGGAGTGCAGCTGCAGTGCGCTGAGTGCAGCACATGCTCTGCACGTGCCAGCCACGCCTTGGGGAAGGAGGATGTTTAGTTAGGCTTCCTTAAATAAACACAATCTTCTCAGTAAAGAGTGTGAAATCTTCAGACTGCCAATCCCTGCATAATCCCTGCAAACAACCCCTCCGATTAGGGAGACTGGTCTCTTCTGCAGAGGTGTAGGGGAAGCTGGCTTTGCCTGGCAGCAGTACAATACTGACGCTGGTGCTGTGTCCGCCCAAAGGTGGTGAGCTTCTGACTTCCGCTCCAAACTCAATTGCCAGGCGTCTCGCGTCTCCTGTTCCCCCCTCCCTTACCATCCGCACCCCTGCTTATCAGCATCTGATTCCAAAACCCCAGGGTTAACATTCCTGGGAATCCTGCCCAGCCTCAGTGAACTCCGAGGTAACACAGCAACACAAGGGCTGGATAGTGGGAGGCAGGAGGGGACAAACCTGGTGCAGACACCCCTAAGGAATGGCTGCAAAGGCTCATTTGGCTCCATGAGACGTGCGTGTGCTGTGCAAAGCCAGTGCATTACTGACACTGATTAAGGAAGCCAGGTCATTGACAGCGAGGTCCTGGTTAATGAGCAGGGACACTAATGAATCCGTGTGTCCTCTCGATGTTCCCTCTGCCTCTGGGACAGCCCCAGGGCCTTTCAGCAAACAGATGAGGGAACATGTCCGTTCGGTCCCTGCCACGCATCTGGGCCAATCTAGCAAGCGCAGAGCCCACAATAATTATTCCCTCCTCCCCCCATGAAAAATGGAGACAAGAACAAACTCATCATTTCACTGACATTTTTCTTTGCTGTGTTTAGGCTTTTGTCAAACATAGAAAATCTGATTTGGGGATTTCAGAGTCTCGACGACGACCTGAACATTTTGGCCAAAAGCCGACACTCTCCATTTGGACAGAAAAGCCAGTTCTGGTCAAAACAAGATTTGGATGGAAAGTTTCAAGCCAGCCCTTTAGCAGTGTGCGGCCCTGCCGGAGGCTCGGACCTCCAGAGGTGCTGGCCTCTGTCCATGTCTTGTCCTCAAGGGTGGCACCAGGGAATGACATCAATGGCCTCCTGCTCGGTGGCCTCTGGAAGCTTGGGATGGGAGTCTTCAGAGCAGCACCCCACCCAAAGCTTTTACAGGCATGGCCTGATTTGAAAGGGGTCTCAGCCCAGAGCCCCACTTTGCTCCCATAATATTGTGTAAGCAAATAGCTGGAGGCCCCGTTCATGGCATTTGGCTCCATGCTTTGTCAGTGCAGTCAGACAGCTGCACATTGAAATGAGTCCAGTTGCACCCGAAATATCAGTCCCTGCACCACGGGCAGCTGGTCCCTAAACAAATGAATGCTTCCCTGAGTCCCTAACCACTAGATAAAGGGAGAAGGGGTGGGGGAGAGGGTGGGAAATGATGCAGTTGTGTTACTAGTTTCACAAAGAGCCTGGCTTTGGCATGTCTCAAGGGAACAGTGGTGGGTGTTAGATAAACCGGTGCTGGGCTTTCTCCACAGCATGACTTGAAGTGCAGGGAGCTGGCAGGACAGCCCCACTCATGTTCCCAACTGAGCCATTCCGTGAGTCACTACGGATGTGTTGGGCGCCTCCTTGGCTGGGTGTTCCCAGTTAAATCTGGGATGTCAAAGTCTGTCCCAGTTCCACAGCTATGCAGATTAGATAATGCACCTCCCTGAGCGAACATGGCTCGGTCACATCCCTTTGCTTCATAGTCCCTGGATCTATCAAGAACCTCTGCACAAGTCACAATCTCAGGTAGATGCATTAAATGCAACGTGAACTCCACTCCCCTCTGCCTTGAACCAAAGCCCAAAGGGAAGGTGACCAAATATTTGCACTGAGCAAGTGTGGACCCATCCTTACCCAATAGCCTTCACTCATCACTAGCACCATAAAACAAAAACATCCCTGGGGCTCCCAAGGTTGGTGCCAGTTTGCAGAGGTAGCTTTGCAGCCAGAAAGAACAGGAGGAAACCCGGAGAATCACATCAACATCAGGAAGAGGCCAGTTTACATGATTAGTGACCCTACTAGCAAGAGTGGACAGGCCTGTCACCAGAGCTGATCTGGAGAACAGAAGGGTGAGCCATCTGTCGGGAGCAAAGATATGGGATGTGGACTTGAGGCTGAAGAGGATTCTAATGGGAGCAGGAAAGAATCCACTGATTGTCCTTCACATGGGAACACATGATACAGCTAGATTCTCGCTGGAACGCATCAAGGGAGACTCTGCCAGGCTGGGGAAGATGCTTAAAGAAATGGAGGCTCAGGTGATCTTGGGTGGGATTCTGCCTGTTCCTAGAGGAGGAGACTGAAGGAAGACAAGATTCTGATGATCAACAGATGGCTCAGGCAGTGATGCTCTGAGGAGGGCTTTGGGAGTCCCCTGGGAGTCATTCACGGACAGAGGACTGTTCTGATAGGATGGACTCCAGCTGAATATGAAAGGGAATAGAGTCTGGGATGGAGGCTGCATAACTGATTAAAAGAGCTTTAAACTAGGAATTCAGGGGAGACGGGCAGTAGAATGACTGTACTCAGTTGCGTGAGGAGTCTGGGCGAAGTCAAGCAGAAACAACTAAAAGGATAGCACTGCAAGGAGCCTAGGTAATAAAATGGAGGAACTAGAACTACTGGTGCAGGAAGTGAAACCAGATATTATAGGGATAACAGAAACATGGTGGAATAGTAGTTGTGATTGGAGTACAGGGATTGAAGGGTATGTGCTATTCAGGAAAGACAGAAATCAAGGTAAAGGTGGTGGAGTAGCAATGTATATTAATGATGAGGCAGACTGTAAGGAAATTAGACGTGATGGAATGGAGAAAACAGAGTTTGTTTGGGTCAAAATCACTTTGGTGAAGAATGTTACCAGAGGCTCCTCTGGGATAGTGCTTGGGGTCTGCTACAGACCCCTGGATCTGATTTGGATATGGATAGAGACCCATTTAATGACTTTTAATTAAATAATACTACTGGGAATTGTGTGGTTATGGGAGACTTTAACTTCCTAGATACAGATTGGCAGATAAGTGCTACTAATAATGGTAGGGCCCAGATTTTCCTGGACGTGATAGCAGACAGATTTATTCACCAAACAGTTGCCAAACCAACTAGAGGGTTTGCCATTTTAGATTTGGTATTGGTGAGTAATGAGGAGCTCATAGAAGAACTGGTTGTCAGGGACAACCTTGATTCGAGTGATCATGAGCTAATTCAGTTTAAACTAAATGGAAGGCTAAACAAAATTAGACCTGCAACTAGGGTCCTTGATTTCAAAAGGGCAAACTAAAAAATGAAGGGAATTAGTTAGGGAAGTGGACTGGGTCTGAATGTGGAGATGGCTTTGAATGACTTTAAGTCCAAGTGCAGAAGCTATCTGAAGCCTGCATCCCAAGCTAGGGGAAACAATTCTTAGGGAATGGTTGCAGACCAAGATGGATGAACAAGCATCTCAAACAGGTTGTTAAGAGAAAGCAGAAAGCCTACAAGGAATGGAAGAAGGGATGGAACAGCAAGGAACACGACCTCTTGGAGGTCAGAAAGTGTAGGGAAAAAGTGAGAACTGCCAAAAGCCAAGCAGAGTTGGACCTTGCAAAGGAAATTAAAACCAGTAGTAAAAGGCTCTATAGCCATATAAATAAACAAGGAATGAAGAAACTAAGCACTGACAATGGGGTGGAGATTAAAGAAAAGCTAGGCATGGCCCAGCACCTGAAGAAATACTTAGCCTCAATTTTGAATAAGGGGAATGAGAAGTTTAGGGGTAGTGGCTGAGTGGCTAATGAAAATGAGGATATGGAAGTAGAAATGATCACATCTGAGGTGGAAGTCAAATGAAAAAAGTTTAATGGGACTAAACCAGGAGACCCGGATAATCTCCATCCAAGTATATTAAAGGAACTGGCACATGAAATTGCAAGCCCAATAGCAAGGATTTTTAATTACTCTAAACTGAGGTCATACCCTATGCCTGGAGAATTGTTAATAGAGTACCTATTTTTCATACAGGAAGATCTGGATGGCATTGAAAACTGGAGTAATAGAAATGGGATGAAATTTAATAGTACAAAGTCATGCACTTAGGGACTAACAACAAGAATTTTTGCTATAAACTGAGATGTATCAGTTGGAAGTGACAGAGGGGAAGAAAGAGCTGGGTGTATTGGTTGATCACAGGATGACTATGAGCCACTGATTTGATGTGGCTGTTTAAAAGGTTAATGCAGTCCTAGGATGCATTAAGTGAGGTATTTCCAGTAGAGACAGGGAAATGTTTTAGCGATTATACCAGGCATTGGTGAGACTTCATCTGAAATACTGTGTGCAATTCTGCTCCTCCATGTTTAAGAAAGATGAATTCAGGGTGCAACAGGTGCAGAGAAGGGCTACGAGGATGATCAGAGGAATGGAAAACTTACCTTATGAGAGGGAGACTCAACAAGCTTGGCTTGTTTAGCCTAACCAACCAAAGGCTGAGGGGAGATATGATTGCTCTCTATAAATACATCAGAGGGATAAATACCAGGGAGAGACAGGAGTTATTTAAATGAAGGGCCAATGTTGGCACAAGAACAAATGGTTATAAACTGGCCATCAACAAGTTTAGGCTTGAAATTAGATGAAGGTTTCTAACCATCGGAGGAGTGAAGTTCTGGAACAGCCTCCCAAGGGGAGCAGTGGGGGCAAAAAACCTAACTGGCTTCAAGACTGAGCTTGATAAGTGTATGGAGGGGATGGTATGATGAGACTCCCTACAATGGCATGTAGCCGATCTGCAGCTGCCAACAGCAAATATCTTCTACGGCCAGGGATGGGACACTAGATGGGGAGGGCTCTGAGTTACTACAGAGAATTCTTTCCCAGGTGCCTAGCTGGTGGGTCTTGCCCATGTGCTCAGGGTCTAACTGATCACCATATTTGGGGTGAGGAAGGAATTTTCCCCTGGGTCAGATTGGCAGGGACCCTGGGCATAGGCGCCTGCTTTCTAATTTCCCATAGGCTGCTTGACCCCTACCCCACCCTAGGCCTTGCCCCCACTCCGCCCCTTCCCCTAAAGCCCCACCCTGCCTCTTCCCGCCCCACCCCTGATCCACTCCGCCTCACCTCTTCCTGTCCCATTCCACCCCCTTCCCCCAGAACGCCCCGCCCTTGCTCTGCCCCCTCTTCCCTAGAGCCTCCTGCATGCCACTGAGCAGCTGATCTGCGGAGGGCGGGAGGTGCTGGGGGGGAGGGGGAGGAGCTGATCGGGGGGCTGTTGGTGGGTGCTAAACACCCACTATTATTTTTTTCGTGGGTGCTCCAGCCCCGGAGGATCCTCAGAGTTGGTGCCTATGACCCTGGGGGGGTTTTCACCTTCCTCTGCAGCATGGGGCATGGTTCACCAGCAGGTTTAAATTAGTGTAAATGGTAGATTTTCTGTAACTTGAAGTCTTTAAACCATATTTGGAGGACTTCAGTAACTCAGCCTGAGGTTAGGGGTATCTTACAGATGGGCGAGGTTCTGTGGCCTGTGATGTGCAGGAGGTCAGACTAGATGACTACGATGGTCCCTTCTGGCCTAAAAGTCTATGAGTCTAAATGGAACCATCCAGGTCTCCCCAAGAGGTCTGGGTCTGGCCGAGAGCTGCAGTTCCTCTGGGGAAGGTGTCAGTCACTGACCTACCTGTAGATACTGTTGTGCAGTATTACTGGAGCAAAGTGGCTACTGTGTTCCAGCTCAGAGGCAGCTGTTTTCAGGCCTGGCTGATGTGCTCCCAGTACACAAAGTGTTTTAGGATCCATGGGGATGAAAGGAGCAAGGGACACTCTCTGAATAGAAAAGAGACATCTGCTCTGTCCACTCTTATCTAGAATGCTACAGATAACACAAGTAATGGATTTTGGAGACTGGGAATCCCAAGATGTGGCATATTTTATTATACATTACCCAGCTATTTTGCTTCAGGACAACAACTCTGTGCACATAAGGGAGTATAATGTAAGTGAGCCAGTTCAGTCAGAGCTACCTTTCTCATGAAGGGTGGAGAGGTATCATGGTGGCACAACCATTCATCTCCTTGCTCGGGTCAACACGACAAGCGATATTATAAAGACAATTATATGTATCACCTTGAGCTTAGCCACAAACTGCTCCAGATTCGAGCTGGCTGAAAATGATTTTTTTCCATTGGAAAATGCCACTTCGTCAAAACGGCAGTGTTTCTGAATGCACGCCACTTTCAACAAATTGTCACTGGGCAGCTTCCTCAGGTGAGAGAGAGACACATGCCTCACCCCAAGCTACCCAATAGCCTGTCAGGAACAGGGCAGCCATGAGGAAGATGCAGCTTCAGAGACCTCTTTTGGAGGGGCGATTTGAACATGGGTCTCTCATCTCTGAAGCCGATACCCTAACTGCTGGGAAAATAGTTACCCTGGGGTGAGAGCCCTCTGGCTTGCTGGGCCAATGAGTATTTAAGGATTTATACAAAGCAGTGGGACTGTAGCACCAGAGTTCAACTTTGCAGCCTTGTGGTCAGGCTGCTCCCCTGGGTGACCCAGTGTCAAGTCCTTGTTCTGTAGCAGGCAGAGCTGTGACTTGACCTTGCTGTTTACCCTGGGCTATTAGCTGCATGGGGCTCTCATTCACCCTGCCTTGTGTGAAAAATTTCAAAAGGTCTCAGGTTCATTCTTCATCAGAACAAAAACAAATTCCAAAATCTCAACGTTTTTTGTGAAATGGCATTGTTTTCAAGCCAACCCTTCTCCAGCCCTGAGCCAGCGATGGGAAGCACAGGAGAAGAGCTGGTCTTGTTTAGAAATATATTAAAATGTAAATCAAGGTGTTCGGGAGTAGTAGAGCAGGGATGGGGCGGGAGGGAAGGTGCTTTCCCTCAGTATGGCTGGACTCTTATCAACACAACACCCCTCCGCTCACAGGCCATTGCTGCTTGCCCACTCGACTCCAGCTGTTGTAACAAGACCCCAATGGAAAGTGTCATAAGCCAGATCAAGACTGAAAATGTCCCCAAAGGCTGGGTCTCTGGGTTTGATTAAGGGCCAGCTCTGATGGCTTGGCTGAGTGAGTGGGAAATGGTGACCTCCAGTGATCTGGCCCACAGAGCCTCAAAAGGAGCTCTTTGGGGGCTTCTCCTTTAGCACAAGTGGTTGAAGACTGCCTCATTGGTTGCTAAAGGTCAAGGGATCTAGTCCTGCGCCCCACCTGTGTGTGTAATTAATTTGGTAAATGGGCTTTTTATTTGCAGCTCATGAATTCTCTGCAGAGTGATGGAAAGGGCCTATTAGTTCACTAAGTCTAACCCCTTGGAGAGCACCAGGTTCCCAGATGTGAGACTTGTTTAGTTTTAAATATGGGAGATGAAATCCTGACCCAATGGCAAAACTCCCATTGACTGCAGTGGGTCCAGGATATGACCAAAAGCTCAAAGCTAGCGCTCCACAGTGAGCTGGGACGAGTGATCTACTTGTGGACACTGCCTTCTGGTTTAGTCAAAAACACGAGGTGAAAATGCAAATCCTTTTCGCTTTCCCTCAATGCAGTCAAGCCCAGGCTTTATCCCTGGGCAAGCGTTTGGAATCTGGGTTTTGCGTAACCTGACCCAGCCTCCCACTGATTTGCTCTGCACAGAGGATTCGCCTTCTGTTGGCATTGCAGCCATTTCCACAGCACGGTGCCCTCAGGCCAGGAGAAATGGGAGGATCCAAAGGTCAAGGCACAGGGGAAACTGCAGATTTTACACTATAACCTTTTGGGATGGAAAATAGCTTTGAGCACCAAAGAAGGGAATTTTAATGATGCATTTCTTATGTCTGAATGAGCATCTCAAAGCACAAGATCATTTAAGACCATGTGATTAAGTCCAGCCAGTTAGAAAGCCCATATTATCTCATTCTACATTAATACATATATTTACATTTTGGAGCTTGAATTTCACTGTTATGCTCTTGGAACGAGAAATTAACCTTCTATTCTCTCTACCCCCCAACCACCCATGAATATTAAAGGAAGTGGTCAGAAACAGATCCCATTTGTGGAGAAATTATGAATTAATTAAATGTAGTTTCCCTTCCCTGCAGCTCCATTCAACCTTTATATCAAAAATGATATGAAATGCATCTGTATTAATTTGGTTTAAAAAATCCTTTAAATGTATTTCCCTCTTCTTTTAACTTAAAAAATGGCTTGCAAAGAAGATAACAAAAAGCCTTCTGTACATGAATACAATGAATAATTAACTTCTAATCAGATCTGCATGAAGATTGTCAAGTTAGATATTGGTTTTCCATATGACCTGTTTTTTCTAATTATTGTATTTTTCCTGGCTCTGATTTTATAAATAGTGGCACCTCTCCCCTTCACTTGCTCAAAAAGAGGTTTGTTTAATCTTTGACATTTCTGATTTCACAGGCTTTCTTGCAAGTATCACACAATAGGGCTTTGTTGGTTTCAGTTTAATTAAACACAATCACGGGGCTTTAAGGATTTGAGGAGCTAGCACTTAAAAGAGTTCTGACTCAAACAGTTCCTGTTCTACTTGAGAAATAATACAGTGTCAGGGAATAATTAAGAAGTAGAAGTCATCAGAATTAATTAACATCTTGCTGCTTTTCATTTTCTCAAGTTTCTTTACTTCTGAACTTTTCTTTTTGGCGACTGCTTTGTCTATGACATCATACATAGTCATGGATAGAGACCCTCTATTGTCAGACCTTTCCAAGCAACAGTGATATGTTTTTAAGCTATAAAATAATGTTTCAAAGCCACATGTACTATCAAAGGCTGTGCTCCCTATTCCCTGTGCATATGGAGAACGTGGGTTCTTAGCACCTTCAACTCCCATTAAAGTCAGAGTGAGCAGAGGGCATTCAGCACCTTGCAAGTTTGAGCCCCTAATGAGCCAGAGCTATTCTAAGGCCCCGTCTACACTGGCAAGTTTGTGCACAGTAAAGCAGCTTTGAGCGCTGTAACTCCTGAGGTCTACACACTGCCAAGCCACGTAGTGCGCAGAAACTGCGCAGATGCAGTGCTCTAAAAAACCCACTTCGACGAGAGGCGTACAGCTTTCTGTGCCGTGACTACAGCACTGCGGTGCCAGTGTAGACACTGTGGTGATTACAGCGCTGTGATTGGCCTCGGGAGGTGTTCCACAATGCCTGTTCTCACCCAGTGTTTTCCCCAGGAATTGAAATGGGGGGGGGGGTTTGAATTTACAGGGGGGTGTCAGGGTCGATGAGGGGGTGAGACCATGAGGGTGAAGGTGGGCTGAATGGCACCATAGTAAAAACTGAAAAATGTGTCATGACCATTTTATTAGATTTAACTCATGTTTTAAAATCATCACACAAATTAAAGTTCGCTACTCAAGCCTACTATGAAGCACTACATCTACATCCTTCTTGGTTTCTTGTTATAATTTTGCACAACTCTGTTAATGAACTTCTTGAAGCAATGCGTTCATCTTTGGTGGCTTCTCGTGTGTCCGATACTTCCATTCCTTCAATTGATATGCTCATTAGTTCATTCACATGATCAGGCAGAAGACTTCTTTCAGAACACAAAATTCTATTCAATGATGAAAAAGAACGCTCAACTGTAGCTGTTGTGACTGGGAGTAGCAAGAGACGAATTCCTACTACTTTCGTCCCAGTAAACATAGCATAAAGATCGGGTCGAGCCACTAGTGATGATAAAAAAGACGTTGAAGGCAAATCTTCATTCATTTGCTGTATGATATTCCACTCTGTGTTCAAATTCTCTATTCTGTCCTGAGGACATGGCAGCCCCATTGCTGGTAGTGCCGCACTCCACTCATCTGTCAGTGTTTTATAGGACTGGGATCTGTAAAAGCTACGTAGAGGTTGAGTAGAATCTAGAAGTCGCTGTTGTAGATTTGTAAGAATCAAGTCTGTGTACTTTTTCAGTTGTCTTAACAAACACTTCTTGTCCTCTTCACTTAAGGATTCAATATAAATGCCTTCATTAGTCAACTTCTTGTCTGAAGTCTTTGCTTCTTCCAGTACTTTTTCAATGGATAGCTCTCTGATTGATCTAAATATAGCTTCTATTGCTGGACAAAGATCTACTACTGTTGTAGCAGATGCCTGGATGGCCTTGTGTAATGACCCAAGTGGTTTCAACAGTAGACTTACAAGAGAGAGAATGACAATAGTCTTCTCTGAACGTAGTAGCAAAAGTAATCCACCAGCCTCACTACTTAGATCCATCCCATCTTGGTAGATACTTTCCAAAGCCAGTAATAATGGTGGGAGTAATTTTAAGACAACAGCCAAGGATCGCCCGTGAGAAAGCCAGCGGGTTTTCCCAGTTTGAACTAATTTGAACTTCAGTCCCAATGTATCGTCTATATTTTCCAAGATATTCAGTCTTTTTAGACTCATGCTGAAAAAAGAATATAATGAAGACATTAAATTTATAGCTTTTTTAGTGTCTTTTGAAGAGTCTACAGCTCATACTAGTGCTAGTTGGAGTAGATGGTCTCTGCAGTGTGTATAGGAGAAATTAGGGTTACACTTTTCTCTGAGCAAAACTTGTACTCCACCATGTTAAGAGTAACAAGAAGGGTTTCTTCAGGTATGTTAGCAACAAGAAGAAAGTCAAGGAAAGTGTGGGCCCCTTACTGAATGAGGGAGGCAACCTAGTAACAGAGGATGTGGAAAAAGCTAATGTACTCAATGATTTTTTTGCCTCTGTCTTCACGAACAAGGTCAGCTCCCAGACTGCTGCACTGGCCAGCACAGTATGGGGAGAAGGTGACCAGCCCTCTGTGGAGAAAGAAGTGGTTTGGGACTATTTAGAAAAACTGGACGAGCACAAGTCCATGGGGCCGGATGCGCTGCATCTGAGGGTGCTAAAGGAGTTGGCGGATGTGATTGCAGAGCCATTGGCCATTATCTTTGAAAACTCATGGTGATCGGGGGAGGTCCCGGATGACTGGAAAAAGGCTAATGTAGTGCCCATCTTTAAAAAAGGAAAGAAGGAGGATCCGGGGAACTACAGGCCAGTCAGCCTCACCTCAGTCTCTGGAAAAATCATGGAGCAGGTCCTCAAGGAATCAATTCTGAAGCACTTAGAGGAGTGGAAAGTGATCAGGAACAGTCAGCATGGATTCACCAAGAGCAAGTCATGCCTGACTAACCTAATTGCCTTCTATGAGGAGATAACTGACTCTGTGGATGAGGGGAAAGCAGTGGATGTGTTATTCCTTGACTTTAGCAAAGCTTTTGATACGGTCTCCCACAGTATTCTTGCCAGCAAGTTAAAGAACTATGGGCTGGATGAATGGTGGATAGAAAGCTGGCTAGATCGTTGGGCTCAACGGGTAGTGATCAACAGCTCCATGTCTAGTTGGCAGCTGGTTTCAAGTGGAGTGCCCCAGGGGTCGGTCCTGGGGCCGGTTTTGTTCAATATCTTCATTAATGATCTGGAGGATGGCGTGGACTGCACTCTCAGCAAGTTTGCAGATGACACTAAACTAGGAGGAGTGGTAGATACGCTGGAGAGTAGGGATAGGATACAGAGGGACCTAGACAAATTAGAGGATTGGGCCAAAAGAAACCTGATGAGGTTCAACAAGGACAAGTGCAGAGTCCTGCACTTAGGACGGAAGAATCCCATGCACTGTTACAGACTAGGGACCGAATGGATAGGTAGCAGTTCTGCAGAAAAGGACCTAGGGGTTACAGTGGACGAGAAGTTGGATATGAGTCAACAGTGTGCCCCTGTTGCCAAGAAGGCTAACGGCATTTTGGGCTTTATAAGTAGGGGCATTGCCAGCAGATCAAGGGATGTGATCATTCCCCTCTATTCGACATTGGTGAGGCCTCATCTGGAATACTGTGTCCAGTTTTGGGCCCCACACTACAAGAAGGATGTGGAAAAATTGGAAAGAGTCCAGCGGAGGGCAACAAAAATGATTAGGGGGCTGGAGCACATGACTTCTGAGGAGAGGCTGAGGGAACTGGGATTGTTTAGTCTGCAGAAGAGAAGAATGAGGGGGAATTTGATAGCTGCTTTCAACTACCTGAAAGGGGGTTCCAAAGAGGATGGATCTAGACTGTTCTCAGTGGTACCTGATGACAGAACAAGGAGTAATGGTCTCAAGTTGCAGTTGGGGAGGTTTAGGTTGGATATTAGGAAAATCTTTTTCACTAGGAGGGTTGTGAAGCACTGGAATGGGTTACCTAGGGAGGTGGTGGAATCTCCTTCCTTAGAGGTTTTTAAGGTCAGGTTTAAGCACTGGCTGGGATGATTTAGTTGGGAATTGGTCCTGCTTTGAGCAGGGGGTTGGACTAGATGACCTCCTGAGGTCCCTTCCAACCCTGATATTCTATGATTCTATGTCTTCCAGAGAAGTTTGCAGCTCCATCAAATGCACAGGCAGCCATCTGTTTGGGATCCAATTGACAAGCATTTAACTCTTTTAAGATGTGGGTTGTCACAGATGCAGCTGATGTGTCTTCTATAACTTGATCATCTAGAAATGCATCTACTGGCCTACCACTGACATCAAGATAACGTACACAATGACTTAATACTTGATGCCCATTTGCATCGGTACATTCATCAGCCATGTATGGAAATTTTCTGAATGCAGTGAGAGAGTTCTTCACTTTTTCAGCTGCTGAGTCTTTCACTGTTGCACTGCATGCTTCTAGCCAGTCAGTTGAGTTTCTTGAAGAAAGATAGTGAGCATTTGCTGGTCTTGTTCAGAACCAGTGTTCAGCTTCAGGATGAACAGGTGACAATGCACTTAACATTGGCCTCCAGTTTGTAGTGTGTGGTTTCTCTTGCTTAAATAGAAATTAGGATGCCACAGCCATGTTTGTTCACGTGAACTGTGTTGTGTCTCCAGCATTCTTAACAGCCTCATTAACACTCACTGGTGTTGTCCTTGGTCAGTGGAGACTCAGAGTTCAGAGATGCTTTCACATGAGTTCACCTTGCTCGTTCCTCCAGATGCTCACTGTTTGCTCTGGCCACTGTTGTTCATTGTGCCACCGTTCACTCCATCGTTCTGTTGCCAATGGCCCTGCGCCGTCACCTTCTGCTGTCACCTGCCGCTGTCACCTGCCACTGTGACCTCTGCGAGTTGGTCTCTTGAGGTCCGACCCATCTCTCAGTGATTTCAGCTCAGCTCTCAGTGGGGGGACCTCTCTGCTAGTGCAGACTGGGCCATCTCTTCTACAGAAACACTGCCCCACAACAGGTCTAAGCACTTAGACCTGATTATCAGTGATTTCAGCTGTAGTGGCCACTTAACAAAACAAAAGATTATCTATGGAGCCTCCTAATCAGCTCTGTCTTTAAACAGTGGAGAGGGACAGGTCAAATAGCACTTGTGACTCAGGCAGACCATCAAGCAAAACACCTGTCCCCACCCTCTCTCTTGATGCCCTCAATCAGCACAGGCTAAGTACAGTTCTACTGCCCTTTACTCATACAATAAGAATAACATTTCATTACCCCTGCATTCAAGTGATTTGTAACCCAACCCCAGCCAAAATCTATCACTTGGGCAACACAGCTCTGTTTGCTGGATACCTAGGTAGATTAGATGTGACTGTAAATACAATCTGGTCCTGAAGCCTTTCCCCCCAGCCCCAGTTCATCACTAGCCGTCAGGGAGAGCTCATTTAGACTTTGCTTACAAATCATTTGAAATTATTAGGTTGGCCAACATCACCGAAAATGAATGCACTGACATTGTCATAAAAAACAACAGCTGTATAAGGAAGCTAGTCTATGTTCATACTTTTCAAATCTATTATATTTTTTAAGATACACGTATTTTATCATGCACTTTATATGCTTTTAAAGTGTGTATTAATGTTTCAATTTCAATTCAAATTTCCAAACAATCACTAAATTGGCAACACTACATGTAACTAGTTCACAAAACTGGGGGGGGGGGGCAGTTGGGGAAATTCAGCGGGGGTGTACAACCCCCCGAGGTAGGGAAATCCCTGTTCTCGCCCCTCTGGCCATCGGTTTGAACTCTATTGCCCTGCCCTCAAGTGACCAGCCGTCAGCCCCACCCCGTACATTCCTTTGCAAATTTGAAAGTCCTCTTCCTGTTTGCTCGGTGATGCATGCAGTGGTCTCAGTGCATCTTTCCAGGTGGCCATGCCTGCTCCACGCACCAGGCAATCCCCCGCTTGGAGCAATGCCGAGCTGGTGGTCCTCATCAGTATTTGGGGAGAGGAGGCAGTGCAGTCATAGCTGCGCTCCAGCTGTTGGAAATTTGATACCTATGGACAGATTTCACGATGCATGATAGAAAAGGGCCACGACCGGGACACACTGCAGTGTAGGGTCAAAGTGAAGGAGCTGCGGAATGCCTATCACAAGGCATGGGAGGCAAACCGCTGCTCCGGTGCTGTGCCCATGAGCTGTCGGTTCTACAAAGAGCTGGACGCGATCCTCGGTGGTGACCCCACCTCCACTGCAAAGTCCCCTGTGGATACTTTGTTGGCTTTGTGGCCAGTCGAGAGTGGACTGAGCCAGGAGGAGGCAATCTTGGATGAAGAAGGGGAGGGGGACCCAGAGGCAGAGGATGACTCGGAGGTCAGAGAAGCATGCAGTCAGGAGCTCTTTTCTACCCCAGAGGAGACTAGCCAGTCACAGCAGCCGGATATTGGCGAAGCACAAACAGGAAAGGAGGCCCCTGGTAAGTGGATCTGATTTGGGGAATTGCTGAAGCAAGTTGTTGGGGGCAGGAGGGTTGCAGAAAGCAGGCTTGTCTCCCACCGCATGCGTAGTCTGAGCGGCGGAACAAGCTGTTGATAGACTCCCTCACTTCACGGGAATCTGCCTCAGAGATCTCCGGGAAACTCTCGTGGAGATACTGGGCAATCCGCTCCGCAGGTTCTTTGGCAGAGCTGCTTTGTCTCTTGCCCCATTGACAGTAACTTTCCTGTGCCACTCTGCCGTCACGGGGGGGAGTGTGTGGGGAGGAGAGACAGCCATAGCTGCACACAGGCTAGCCACATAGGGGCCATGGCGGAAGCTGCAGGCTTGGAGAAGACCTTCCCTTGATTCCCTGTTCACCCTCAGCAGTGAGATATCTTCCATAATGATCACCTCCTGTGGAAAGTGTGGGGACAGGAATGATTATCACCCCCCCCACACACACACACACACAGTGCTGGCTCTCCCCAGGTGCCCAAGAGCCACGTGCCCAGTGTACAGCAGGGTCCGGGAACAGTGATTTACCCTGCCCCTGCATCTCCTCGCCATTTTGGGGGTCTTGTGGCTTATGTGTGCTTGCCTGGGGTCAGCCAGTTAGTGTCAGGTGTTTGAGTACTGGCTGGGTTTTAAAGCACTGAAACAGTGTTGTCTGTGTTGCAAACAATACTGCTTCTGTAAAATGTTGCATTTAAATTTCACAGAGATGACCTTGGGAGGCCAGCCTCCCTTATCAGCATCAGAATGGTTGCGAAGAATTCGAAAATGGCCAAGAAGAACTAAGGAGGACTTTATATGTGAGGTTATGATGCACTCCGCCGCTGAGAAAAAGGAGTTGAAGGAGTGGCGGGACAGCGAGAAGAGGGACCGAAAGGAGAACGCGGCACACCAGAGAGAAGCCACAGAGCGGCTCTTAAACGTTATGGAGCACTAAGCGGACACGCTCCAGGCGATACTAGCTCTTCAAACCGAGCAGCTCCGCGCCTGCCCTCCCCTGCAGCCGCTGTTGCAAAACTCTTTCCCATGCTCCACACACACACACACACCGCCAACACACTCTTATCAACCTCCTGGCTCCACTCTCTACCCGCAGCATTCCACTCCTCCCTCCTCACAATCTAGCAGTGTGGACTCCCAATACCCACTGCACTCAACACCCATCCATCTGCAGTTTGGCCCTGTTGAAGTACAGCACCCGCTGCATCGTACTCCAAAGAAGAAAGCTGGGTATGATCCCTGGACATACACAAATTTGTAGCCATCCCGGGACCCCCTCCTCCTCTTGAGACCTTCCATTCCCCCATTCCTTCCATTCCCCCATCCCTCCTGATGAATTTTTTCGTTTGACTCTCTCCTCCGGTTGTTGTCTTTCAATAAAAGAAATTGTGTTTCTTTGAAAGCAATCTTTAGTCTATCAAGTGAAAGCAAAAAGAGCACTGCAAAGCAACATACATACAGCTATGCTAAGGCCCCTTCTTGCATCATGTGCACCAATCACCTCCTAGCATTACAAGCACTGCAATCCTGAGCATAGCAACAAATATTAGTGGCTTTCAGCTTCAAATTGCTGCCTCAAAGCATTCCTGATCCTTATGGCCCCGCGCTGTGCCCCTCTAATAGCCCTGGTCTCCAGCTGTTCAAACTCAGCCTCCAGGCACTGAGCCTCTGCGGTCCAGCCCTGAGTGAAGCTTTCACCCTTCCCTTCACAAATATGGAGTGTACAGCACGCGGCTATAAACATAGGAATATTATCATCGGCCATGTCCAGCTTCCCATACAGGCATCACCAGCGGGCTTTTAAACGGCGAAATGCACACTCCACAGTCATTCTGCACTTGCTCAGCCTGTTGTTGAACCGCTCCTTGCTGCTGTCAAGTTGCCCCATGTATGGCTTCATAAGCCACGGCATTAAGGGGTAGGCAGCATCTCCCAGAATCACAATGGGCATTTCAACTTCCCCCACGGTGATCTTCTGGTCTGGGAAGAAAGTCCCTGCTTGCAGCTTCTTGAACAGGCCAGTGTTCCGAAAGATGCGTGCGTCATGCACCTTTCCGGACCAGCCTGCGTTAATGTCTGTGAAATGCCCACGGTGATCCACAAGCGCCTGGAGAACCATTGAGAAATACCCCTTGCTATTAATGTACTCAGTGGCTAAGTGGTCTGGTGCCAGAATTGGAATGTGTGTGCCATCTATCACCCCTCCGCAGTTAGGGAAGCCCATTTGTGCAAAGCCATCCACAATCTCACGCACATTGCCCAGAGTCACGGTCTTTCGGAGCAGGATGCGATTAATGGCCCTACACACTTGCATCAACACGAGTCCAACGGTCGACTTTCCCACTCCCAACTGGTTAGCAGCCGATCGGTAGCAGTCTGGAGTAGCCAGCTTCCACCATGCAATCGCCATGTGCTTCTCCAATGGCAGGGCAGCTCTCATTCTCGTGTCCTTGCGCCACAAGGTGAATGCGGCTTTCCTCATGCAAAAGTTCTGCAGCCAGTGCTCGTCATCCCAGACGTGCATCACAATGTGATCCCACCACTCAGTGCTTGTTTCCCGAGCCCAAAAGCGGCGTTCCACAGTGGTCAGCACCTCCATGAATGCCACAAGCAATCTTGTGTCATAGCTACTACGCATGGCGAGATCAATGTCGCACTCCTCTTGCCTTTGTAGTTTAAGGAATAACTCCACTGCCACTTGTGACGTGTTGGTCAGTGTGAACAGCATTCTTGTCAACAGCTCGGGATCCATTCTGCAGCCAGAAAGAGGCATGGCTGGGTGCTCAGTACACAAACCGTTGAAAGATGGTGTCAAATGTGGACAGAAGCACAGGGATTGCTGGGATGCAAAGCAATGCATCACGGGGCATTGGGACAGGACCCAGGATGCCCCGTGACCCCCTCCACCTTCCCACAAGTCTTAGTGGCAAAAGAGAAAAAGGTGCTCTGTGGGATTGCTGCCCAGAGTGCACCACTCTGAATAGCGTCGCAAGTGTGAACACGCTATTGCGCAGGCAGCTGTCAATGTGAACATACAACAGCGGTTTTCCTTCCGTGCCCTCTGAGCAGCGCTGTAACTGCTGGCGCTGTAACTTTGCCAGTGTAGACGTGCCCTTAATCCATCTAAGATACCAAGCAGGTCTCCTCCTATTTCACTAAGGCCTTGTCTACACTGCTACTTTACAGAGCTGAAACTTTCTCGCTCAGGGATGTGAAAAAACACCCCCCTGAGCAATGCAAGTTTCAGCGCTGTAAAGTAGCAGTGTAGACAGTGCACCAGCACTGGTAGCTACACCCCTCGGGGTGGTTTTTTTACAGCGCTGGGAGAGCTCTCTCCCATCGCTGGTGCTGCACCATGTTAAAGTGCTGCTCTATCTATCTAATCTATCTAATCAGTCTCCATCGAGTCATAGCTGACAAGGCCAGAAGGGACCATTATGATCATCTACCCTGACCTTCCACATAACACAGCCCAAAGAACGTCACCCAGTAAATTAGCTCCAATATCAGATCCATTGCTCTCTGTATATCAAGATTCTTATCTATTCTTTTTATGCAACCCATAGATTCTTATACACTGTACTGTCAATATTCTGTCCGTTTGTTTACAGTGCTGTTGTAGCCGTGTTGGTACCAGGATATGAGAGAGGCAAGGACCAGATGGAGGAGGTAATATCTTTTATTGGACCAACATCTGTTGTGGAAGAGACAAGCTTTTGAACTTCAAAGAACTATTCTTCTGGTCTGGGGATGGTAACCAGAGAATACAGTATTCTCAGGGTTAGCCTGATGGCTCAAATGTTGGGGAGTGGAATTGCATCAGGAATGTCGGCATGCAAGTGAACAAGATTCAGCCCTAAAAAGGACTTTGAATGCGGTGTGCTGGTTGGATCATCAGTTTTCCCAGTCTGAACTGAGTAATCACAGAGTGCATGATGAGAAAGCTGATCCTAATGTGTAGAAAAGACAAATGAACAGTCTATTCCAGGGGTCGGCAACCTTTCAGAAGTGGGGTGCCGAGTCTTCATTTATTCACTCTGGTTTCGCGTGCCAGTCATACATTTTAATGTTTTTAGAAGGTCTTTTTCTATAAGTCTATAATATATAACTAAACTATTGTTGTATGTAAAGTAAATAAGGTTTTTTAAATGTTTAAGAAGCTTCATTTAAAATTAAATTAAAATGCAGAGCCCCACGGACCGGTGGCCAGGACCCGGGCAGTGTGAGTGCCACTGAAAATCAGCTCGCGTGCCGCCTTCAGCACACGTGCCATAGGTTGCCTACCCCTGGTCTATTCCAAGGCTCTGTGCTGGCACCAACACTTTTCAACCTGTACACAAACAACCTTCTGCTTACTGAATCCCACAAGCTCACATACTCAGATGACATTTGCTCAGGCATCCAAACAGTCATTCCCAGAACTTGAAGACAACCTCAACTTGATTAAGATGGCCAAATACTGTAGTCAGTGACATTTACAACCAAGTGTGATCAAAACAATTTTGAGTGTGCTCCATCTTTACAATGCCTGAGCAGCCAAAGAACTGAATATTTTTCTCAATCGACATCGCTTGAAACATGAATCCCACTCAGTCTACTTTGAAGTAACCCTTTGAAGTAGACAGATCTCTCCCCTATTTTAACCACCTGAGGAAACTGTGCTTAGGTGAGGACATGTAACAACTTTGTAAACAGATTGGCTGGAGCAAACACTCAAACTCTCTGACTATCCGGTTTAGCCCTCTATTATGCTGCAGCAGCATACTGTGCTCCGATCTGGCTCATTCGTTGCACATCAAGTTAATTGATACACAACTACACTCAACCATGTACATTGTAACTGGGACAATGAGACAAACACCAGCAGCATGTCTCCCCATGCTATGCAACATCACTCCTCCACATGTCCATTGCAAGGACACTACAGCCAGAATGGTTGAGAAGATCAGGGCAAACCCAAGCCCAGACTAACCCAGAGCTCAGAGCAGTTGCCTGAAAGGGGTAAGACCCCGTACAAATCCTTTCTCCCCCACAGGCATAGAGGAAACGGAACCTGTTGTGATACTGTATGATTAAAATATGACCACGTAGATCATTGTTGCTACCACTGGTATATAATTGCAACAAATCTTGTACAAAGTGTGTCATGTAAGGTGTCAATGGAAAAGTTATGGTTAGCTGAATATGATTATCCTATTTGTATTCATGTATCATTTTCGTATTGAAGTTATGAATATTGACTATGTACCAGTATTTCAAATGTGTTTGCTCCTGGTTAGCACCCATAAAGTAGTTTACAGTCTAGTCAGAACATTGTGAATGGACTATTCAAGTTAATGGCCCATCAACGAACACAATGGGCCATGCAAGAAGCTTATCCCCACCTGCTGGACTTTCCTGTGGACATTCCAGCCAGAATATGGGTAATGGCTATGACTCATCAAAGGATGCAAGGGCATGTGACCAGCTCATGTGACACTGGACTCCATCTTGTGCCTGTACTTTCCCACAAACTGCGCTGGGGGCTTTGCTTGTAACGATGAGATTCCCTCCACATGTCAGAAGCTATAAAAGGCCCTGGAAGCATCTCTATTTTGCCTCTTTCCTGCTCTGATCTTTGGACTATGGACTTATACTAATAGGAGCATTCTAACCAAGGGATTGAGGACTTTCCAATCATTTGGAAGCATCCAGAGACTTGACTTAAGCCAGCAGTTTATGCCATCACTGCTACAAGCCTGATCCAAGAACTTTGCAATTGTTGTATGTATTCGATTTCAATTTTAACTCTCACCTCTTTCTTTTTTCTTATAAATAAACCATCAGATATTAGATACTAAAGTATTGGCAACAGCATGATTATTGGGTAAAATCTGAGGTATATATTGACCTGGGTATGTGGCTGGTTCTTTGGGATCAGAAGAAGCTTTGGTTGATGAAGTAGGGGTCTACTACAGACTACCCAACCAGGAAGAAGAAGTGGATGAGGCTTTTTTTAAGCAACTAACAAAATCATCCAAAGCACAAGATTTGGTGCTAATGGGGGACTTCAGCTACCCAGACAGCTGTTGGGAAAATAACACAGCAAGGCACAGATTATCCAACAAGTTATTGGAATGTATTGGAGACAATTTTTTATTTCAGAAGGTGGACACAGCTACTGCGGGGAGGCTGTTCTAGATTTGATTTTGATAAATAGGGAGGAATTGGTTGAGAATATGAAAGTGGAAGGCAACTTGGAGGAAAGTGATTTTAAGGAATGGTAGGAGGGAGAACAGCACAATAAAGACACTGGATTTCAAGGCAGAAGACTTGAGCAAACTCAGGGAGTTGGTAGGTAAAATCCCATGGGAAGCAAGTTTAAGGGGAAAAACAACTGAAGACAGTTGGCAGTTTTTCAAAGAGACATTACTAAGGGCACAAGAGCAAACTATACCACTGCGTAGGAAAGATAGGAACAGGGCCGTCCTTACCCATACGCAAAGCACACAGCTGCGTAGGGCAGCAGGAAATTTGGGGCACCACATTTCCTGGTGCCCTGTGCAGCTGCGTGCTGCTCCAGCCCCTGCTCTGGCTCTTCCCCATGGCCCCCACCCCTGCTCCACACCGTCCCGCTCCTTCCCTCCCCTGCCCAGCCCTGCCTCGCCCCCACTCCCCTGAGCTCTGCAGCAGCCAGCATGGCCGGGCCTGCACTCCCGGCGGCGGAAAGTGCAGACCCGGCCCCAGCTGTGCCGCTGGTGAGTGCTGGGGAGTGGTTCCCCTTTGTTCCCTAAGCCCATTCCCCCTGCACAGGCCTGGGGCCCACTCATTGCCCCCCCCCCCCCCCGGGGGGGCCCTGGGGCCTGCTCCTTGCCCCCCCCATGGAGGCCTGGAGCCCACTCCTCCCCTTCCCCTCCCCCAACGGAAGCCTGGGGCCCACTCCTCGCCTACCCCTCCTCCCGCAGGGCTGCATAGGGCCCCAGAATAGCAAGGGACGGCCCTGGATAGGAAGTATGGCAAGAGACCACCTTGGCTTAACCAGGCGATCTTCAATGATCTAAAACCGAAAAGAAGAGTCCTACAAAAAATGGAAAACTCGGTCAAATTGATGAATATAAACATATAAAGGATGAATATAAACAAATAACACAAGTATGCAGGGACAAAATTAGAAAGGCCAAGGCTAGGGTGACCAGACGTCCCGATAAAATCGGGACCGTCCCGATATTTCAGTGTTTGTCCCGCGCCCGACCAATCTCTTTTTTTTTGCTCCACTGGCAGCACTCGGTTTTTGGTTTTTTTTGCTCTGCCGGTGGACCCCCCTCTTCCCTCCCCACCCCCCCTGGTGTCCCGATATTTTCTTGCTCTCATCTGGTCACCCTAGCCAAGGCACAAAACAAGATCAAACTAGCTAGGGAATATAAAGGGTAACAAGAAAACATTCTACAAATACATTAGAAGCAAGAGGAAGACCAAGGACAGAGTAGGCCCGTTATTCAATGAGGGGGGAAAGACAATAATGGAAAATGTGGAAATGGCAGAGTTGCTTAATGACTCCTTTGTTTCAGTTTTCACCAAGAAGGTTGGTGGCAACTGGATGTCTAAAATAGTGAATGCCAATGAAAATGAGGTAGGATCAGAGTCTAAAATAGGGAAAGAACAAGTCAAAAATTATTTAGACAAGTTAGATATCTTCAAATCACCAGGGCCTGATGGAATACATCATAGAATACTCATGGAGCTGACTGATGAGATATTTGAGTCATTAGCAATTATCTTTGAAAAGTCGTGGAAGATGGGAGACATTCCAGAAGACTGGAAAAGGGCAAATATAGTGTCCATCTATAAAAAGGGAAATAAGGACAACCCAGGGAATTATAGACCAGTCAGCTTAGAATCATAGGGTTGGAAGGGACCTCAGGAGGTCATCTAGTCCAACCCCCTGCTCAAAGCAGGACCAATCCCCAAACAGATTTTCACCCCAGTTCCCTAAATGGCCCCCTCAAGGATTGAGCTCACAACCCTGGGTTTAGCAGACCAATGCTCAAACCACTGAGCTATCCCTCCCCCAAGCTTAACTTCTGCACCCGGAAAGATAATGGAGCAAATAAGTAAGCAATCAATTTGCAAACACCTAGAAGATAATAAGGTGATAAATAACAGTCAGCATGGATTTGTCAAGAACAAATCATGTCAAACCAACCTGATAGCTTTCTTTGACAGGTTAACAAGCCTTGTGGATAGGGAGGAAGCGGTAGATGTGGTATATCTTGACTTTAGTAAGGCTTTTGATACTGTCTCGCATGACCTTCTCATAAACAAACTAGGGAAATACAACCTAGATGGAGCTACTATAAGGTGAGTGCATAACTGGTTGGAAACCAGTTCCCAGAGAGTAGTTATCAGTGGTTCTCAGTCATGCTGGAAGGGCCTAACGAGTGGGGTCCCGCAGGGATCAGTTCTGGGTCTGGTTCTGTTCAATATCTTCATCAATGATTTAGATAATGGCATAGAGGGTACACTTATAAAGTTTGCGGACGATACCAAGCTGGAAGGGGTTGCAAGTGCTTTGGAGGATAGGATTACAATTCAAAGTGATCTGGACAAACTGGAGAAATGGTCTGAAGTAAATAGGATGAAATTCATTATGGACAAATGCAAAGTACTCCACTTAGGAAGGAACAATCGGTTGCACACATACAAAATGGGAAATGACTGCCTAGGAAGGAGTACTGCGGAAAGGGATCTGGGGGTCATAGCGGATCACAAGCTAAATATGAGTCAACAGTGTAACGCTGTTGCAAAAAAAGCAAACATCATTCTGGGATGTATTAGCAGGAGCATAGTAAGCAAGACATGAGAAGTAATTATTCCGCTCTACTTCGCACTGATTAGGCCTCAACTGGAGTATTGTGTCCAGTTCTGGGTGCCACATTTCAGGAAAGATATGGACAAATTGGAGAAAGTACAGAGAAGAGCAACAAAAATGATTAAATGTCTAGAAAACATGACCTATGAGGGAAGATTGAAAAAATTGGGTTTGTTTAGTCTGGAGAAGAGAAGACTGAGAGGGGACATAGAATCATAGAACTGGAAGGGACCTTGAGATGTCATCTAGTCCAGTCCCCTGCACTCAAGGCAGGACTAAGTATTATCTAGACCATCCCTGACAGGTGTTTGTCCAACCTGCTCTTAAAGATCCCCAATGATGGAGATTCCACAACCTCCCTAGGCAATTTATTCCAATGCTCAACCACTCTGACATTTAGGAAGTTTTTCCTAATGTGCAACCTAAACCGCCCTTGCAGCAATTTAAGCCCATTGCTTCTTGTCCTATCCTCAGAGGTTAAGAAGAACAATTTTTCTCCTTCCTCCTTGTAACAACCTTTTATGTACTTGAAAACTGTTATCATGTCCCCTCTCAGTCATAGCTCCATTGTCACTGGTGTGCAGTGATGGGGACTTGACAGGACCTCTGCTGCAGACACTCTGTAATTTCACATGCTACCCCAGCCTTGCGAGACGTGGAAGGGCTAAGCCATCTGGGAGGATGGATGGTCTTATGGCAGAAAGCCCAGACCAGGTGTGACGGGTTGTCACCCCCGGGGTGCAGTCTGGGAACCATGGGAACCGCTGTGCCTCTCTAACCACCCAACTGGGCTGACC
>NW_020664587.1:1810254-1828642 GCF_002925995.2 Terrapene triunguis | reverse complement strand
CTTCTCTCCTGCACCCAGTGGATCTGGGTGCAGGAGAAAATGTGACCCTTATGCATTAATGCCACTGACAATGAATGGAGATTCATCTTTAAGGGGGAGGCCTGTGGAATCCACATTGTATTTCCCACCCTGAGGCACAGTGCAGCATCTATTGCCATGTCAACAGGCCATGGGGACTTGGGGCACTGTCCTGGCCATACCTGTCCCTGGTGCCCTGATCTCTACAGGGTAATTGTTCCAGCTTTCCCACTCAGAGAGAGGAAAGGTTGGCCTCTTGGGTCCTGCTGGGATTTGCTGAACTGAAAGACAGCTGTAAGACAAGAATGAAAACAAACTGGAGAGAGCAGCTCATCCTGTCTGGGAATACATGGGGTTATCTCTGTATATCCCATAAAGCCATGAGCAAGGGCCAGGGCTGGCTCCAGGGTTTTTGCCGCCCCAAGCGGCGCAAAAAAAAAAAAAAGCCGTGATTGTGATCTGCGGTGGCAATTCAGCGGGAGGTCCTTCACTCCGAGCGGGAGTGAGGGACCATCCGCCGAATTGCCGCCGAATAGCTGGACCTGCCGCCCCTCTCCGGAGTGGCCGCCCCAAGCACCTGCTTGGCAAGCTGGTGCCTGGAGCCGGCCCTGGCAAGGGCGTTCATTGTGCCTCTAATCCGCACACTCAGTCACAGGGCTCTTGGTACAGGAATGGGAATGTAGGTGTTTGCCTTTCTGGTGCTTCTCTGATCACAGGAGGGACCCTGCCCATCTGAGCCCATTGACCCTCTGCCCACAGCTGAGAATAATGGTGGAAACGCAAACAGAAGAAGCTGGGGGGCTTCACATGCTTTATTGCTACTCAGAAATAGTTTTCTAGATGAACGTTGAGCTCATTGCTTTATGCCCCCACGAATTGTATCATGATTTTAATATGCAAATGTCGTGCTCACATGCACCAACCAAAAAGACTCGATACACCAGAATAGCTCCAGAAATATTACTCTGGTTTATGCACGACTGATCCACCAGCTAAGAAGAAGTTGCACCCATTAGGGTTCAAAGGAATCGTTACTGCCCCTTGAGCCAGTAATCTGCATTTAAAAATACATAGTTACTGCTCAGAAGCTGAATGTGCAAAGGTCTCTACATTCACATTTAAATGACAGATCAGCCATAATGGTTCTACTGTGTCATCTAGCCTGTACTTCCGTGGGATAATTATATTTACTCTGAGAACAGAGGAGTGAATGCGTGATACAGCTTTGAATTGACAACCATATTATGTGGCAATCGCATATTAAAATTCCTGATCAAAGAAAGATTAATGGCCCAGATGCACAAAAGCAGCAAACAAACAGATGCTTCCTGTTTGTACACTCAACATTTCTATGAACCAGTGAAGCGATGGTAACGAGCGTCAGGATGAGACCCTCGAGTCACAACACAGAGCAAGCTGCAGTAAAGCCCTCATCTCCAGTACAACATATTAATAAATAGTAATAATATCTAACAATATTAATAACAACACTTCCATCATGTCCTTTATCCTAGGATGGCTCAAATATATCGTATCTGGATTACATTGGAGGCAAATAAATTAAGCCTCCAGTGGCCCTCTTAGAGATAGGTAAGATTATTAGAGCATTAATCTCATCCTGGCTGTTGTTGTTTGTTGCTGTATTTCAGTATCACCCACCAAGTGCCGGGTGTCAGCAGACACCCAAGAAGACACACTTCCTGAATTTGAAACACCTGTAAAAGTTTGCCAGGTTTTCAGTTCCCGGACTGGAACAATTTTATAAAAATACAAAAAATGTTCATAAAGCTGAGAAATGCAGGAATCACTGAGTCATCAGTTTTAAATAAAAAATGGCGCATTCATTCCTTTTCTTTTAAAATTGTAACTTTTGCAAATCCTGGAAGAGGGGGCTGGTGCCCACCCATAGCCAGGCAGTCTCCCCACCGCCCTGAATAACGCTTGCACTCATGCAACCCCCAGCTTAACAACTCACTTAAGCACATGTTTAACTTTAGGCCCTTGCTTAAGTCACTGACTTGTGGAACTGGGGCCTCCACACTTTACAAGTATGAGCCCAGATACTCAGCTGGTGTAAATTGGCAGAGGTGAACTACGCCAGCTAGGGATCTGGCCCAGCTCTTAATTCTGAAGGAGGGTGAAATTCTATGAGACACAGAAGAGAACTTCTAGCTGAGAGGGGGAGCGGCACTAAGGTGGATTTAACTCACCTTTGTGCCCACTTTCTTCTGGGCTGCTCCTAAGTCATGGAAGCCTCCCTGGGCTGCCCTATAGGTGTTGTCGCTGCCTGGAATCTCCACAGCATGGCATGCTATGGCCCCACCTCCTGACAACCTTCTACCCCTAGCCAGGAGTGCTGGAAGCTCTTTAGAAGTGGGGGGCCCACCCAGTCCATGGCTCCACTCCCTGCTCCTCCCCCGAGGCCCTGCTCCAGTCCCCCTCCACCTGATGAGGAGACAGGATTTGAACAGGGCTCCACTACTGCTCAGGGAACTGCCCTAACCACTGGGCTAAGGGCTACTCTGATGCAGGGCCCTGTTCCACTGTGGATAAATTATGAATGGCCACTGGGAGAAAGAAAGAACACATGCCATTGATTGTATAGCCCAGCCGTTAGAGCACTCACACAGGACATGGGACTTCAGTGTTCAGTACCCTCTCCCCCCCTCAAATGACTCTTCTATTATTTAGATCAACAGGAGCGACTGAGGGAGCCCCCCTAGCAGAGGATCCCATAGCACAGTAGTTAGGACTCTCATCTGAGAGGTGGCAGCTCTTGGTTTAAATCCCATTTTCTCCCCCAAGGCAGAGGGGGGACTTGAACTGGGGGCCTCCCTCATCCCACGAAAGTGCCATAACCAGTGGGCTGAATGTCATGAGGGAGGCCTTTGTCCTCCTCCCCAACTTCTTGCACAGACTGGCTCCAGGAGATGGTTCGAAGCTGAGAATCACACACAGAACTAGGGCCCTCCCGGCAGCCTGGACTTAAGCACCTGCCTCTGTGAGGGGGCGGGGCCCAGGACACACCTCTCTTGTCAGCAGCTCCCATTGGCTAGCATGTTGCTTTTTGTGAATCACAAGTCTAAGGTGCCTAGCTCTCCCATTCATGGGCTAGGAGCCTGGCGCCTCACTTAGGCTTTGTGAATCGTAGTGTGGAACATAGTGTGATTATCTAGGCACCTTGTTGGGCAATGCAATGCTCAGTGTTCCAGCGTCTAAGTCTCTTTGCAAACCTCACTGGCATTTCTAAGGCTCTTAGTCCATAATGTGGACACTAAACCCCTTCTGCTTTTTTTAAAATTTAGAAATGGCTGTGTTAATATTTTTGCGAATCAGCTCTGATCATGCAGATGACTCCTTCTGAATGGTGTGTAATATGCATACCTGTATTAGCCAAATGGCAGCTCTATGACAGGAACTGACAGGATACAGCAGACTGTACACAGCATCTGTCGACTGGGTAATATGCATTTTATAAATTGTCTGATTATTTATGTGCATTATAGGCCAGACTTGCATATCCCTGGTTTGTTTAATTTTCTGTAACATTACTAGAAAAAAAATCAAAGGAGATTAAACTGCTAACACTGCAGTAACCCAAAGAACAAAGTGATGTCTGCACCCTGCGATGGAGAATTGCCAACTTCAGCTCTCCACCCTGTTCCAGGATTTTGCAGCTCACCCCAAGCCCAGCTGCAATAACCTGACACTCACTCTCACTCATGCCCGTCACCCCAATCGGGGTATGGGCCGCCAACCACAGATCTCCAGAGTCCTCTATCCTGGGCCATTTGCTCTAGCTGGTTCCAGGTATAGCCCATTTTTATGCTATCAGCCTGAAGGTCGCGTCGCCAGGTGTTTCTTGGACGGCCTCTTTTCCGCTTGCCTTGGGGGTTCCACCGCAATGCCTGTCTAGTGATGTTGGTTGGCTGCTTGCGTAGTGTGTGTCCTATCCAGCCCCACCTTCTCCTTCTAATTTCTTCCTCTGCTGGAAGTTGACGAGTCCTCTCCAAGAGGTAGATGTTGCTGATGGTGTCTGGCCAGCGGATCTGGAGAATCCTTCTAAGGCAACAATTTATGAAGGTCTGGATCTTCCTGGTGGTTGTTCATAACCTGAGGGGGAGGAGAAATTTCACCCAGAGGGCACCATGTCAGAGGGGATGGATGGCCTAGCACATGCAATGGGGTCCTAAAGCATGGGCCTAAACATCCTGTCACACGCAGCCTGACACGAGGGGGTTGATACTGCTTCCAGTGAAACCACAGATTTCCATGGGAGCAGGGTCAAATACTGGTGACCCTACTTTACCCATGTGTGTGACATGGTGCCTCACGGCTCAGCTGACCATGCTTGTGATTAGCTGAGTCCAGTAACTGTTGATATTTGTCTTATTTCCTGTACTTCATTTCCCCACCTTTTTCTTTCCTTGTTTACACTGGGCTAGATCCATTCTCAGTAGTGCAAGGGCCTAGAAATCACAGCTTCTCTGTGCTCCAGGAAAGGACAGACAATCTTTGCACTTGCCCTCTGGATTTACAACGGAGGTAGGAGCTTTAGCTTCCCGTCCAAGGAAGCTGCATCAAGGATGTGTTGAATCAGCACTTCCCCTGGCCAGCGCAGGCAAATGTTTAGGCAATGCTGAGCATCCTACAGGCCTCTGGCTAAGGACTGTGAAAACTCTCTCTGCTGTGCTGACCTCCCGCTCCAGATGGCTCCAAACACACCACTGAAGTCAGCAGAGGGACACCAGGATGAATCTGGCCCTGAGTCTTCGGCTCCAAAAACACATGCTGCTGCTCAGTAAGTTACAGACGAGCTATCTCTGACTGTACCATGAATAGTTCCATGTGTGCAGGTCTGCCAGTGCCAGTAGAGGTCACTGCTGCACACACACACAAGCCAACACGTCCCAACATGTGCACACTGAGCCTGGAAATGGTGGATTAACTAATTTCCAGGACAATTAAACATTCCTTTCCTCTGCCACTCAATGCCAACAATTAAGGACAACAGCTTTCCAAACACAGAGTGAAACTCAGCAACAAACAACCCAGGAAACGGATTCCCTCTAGCAGCGACCCTGCGAGATTCCCTGTAACAGTCCATCCAATTCCTCATCAATACATCCAGGGGGACGTAGGGTGACCAGATGTCCCGATTTTATAGGAACAGTCCTGATTTTGGGGTCTTTTTCTTATATAGGTTCCTATTACCCCCCCACTCCCTGTCCCGATTTTTCACATTTGCTGTCTAGTCAACCTAGGGGGGTGTGAAGTGTGTTTATTACAATCACCAGAATACAAGCACCCAGAAGGACTTACAACCCTCATCTCTGTGCACATCTTATAGTCCTTATCTTCAAAGCGCTCTGTGGCCTGTACCCACAACACCCAAAAGATCATCTAGAGCTCTGTGCCTAAGACTGGCCCAATGGAACACTTAACTATAAGACAGGTTTCAGAGTAGCAGCCGTGTTAGTCTGTATCCGCAAAAAGAACAGGAGTACTTGCGGCACCTTAGAGACTAACACATTTATTTGAGCATAAGCTTTTGTGGTCTACAGCCCACTTCATCGGATGCATAGACTGGAACATATAGTAAGGAGATATATATACATACAGAACATGAGAAGGTGGAAGTTGCCCTACCAACTTTAAGAGGCTAATCCCTGCCCCAAAGGGTTTACAATCTAAAATGACCAGACAAACACAAGCGACTTGCTTAAGGTCATGCAGCGGAGCTGGGATTAGAATCCAGATCTCCAAACTAGCTGGCCAGGGCCCTTTCCACCAGGTCAGGCTGCTGCTCAATGTGTAGAATTCTGGTCATTAGAAGATGAATTCAGCTAGATGGTTTGGCACAAAAAGCAAAGCTCATCTCCATGCTGAGCTTAGGAGGTAAATATCTTATTTAACAGCAACGAGAGAGCGAGAGAGTGCAATGGACATAGCTGTCGGGCCGCGATGTTAGAAAACAAGCTCGTGAGTGGGAGCTGAGGAGGGGTGGGAGCTGGCTGTTCAGCTCACTAGGAGCTTTCTAGCCATTCCTGATTTTTTTCTTCTTTGATTACAGAAAGTCACCCCAGATACAAACACCAGCCTTGTGATTCTTGCTATTCTTGGCCGAGTTTGGTGGTGGGTGTTTGATAGCAACTATTTTTGTGAATGATTCTCAGGTTTCTCCCATGGTTTGCAGAGTGGATGCTGTGGGACTGAAAGTCATGTTGCTTTTGTTGGGTTGAGCCTTCCTGGCCCTGACCTGCGGAGCAGCTGCCTCTCATCTGGGTCACACCTAGCCAGGGACTGTAACAGGCAGGGTGGATGAGCTGTTATCTATGTCAAGCCTGCCTGATTAACTGATTAGTGGGAATCCAGAGGGGTTAAGATAGCTGAGGTTCAGGTCTCTGAGCCGGGAGGCGATCCAGAGCTCCAGGCTCCCCTTTCAGCACTGCAGGCTGCTTTAGGAGGGATTATTCCAAACCTTGGTTAGGGCAGGACATGCCCTATGTGGGTCAGTGCACTGTAGCCAGGCTGCCAGGAGCTCTGCATGGAAACAAAGCAGCAGGCTGATGCTGAGGACTTTCCCCTCCTCCTCCCGTCAAGAACAAACATGAGTTTGCAGAGCCCAGCGGCTCTTCTCTGTGCCTGTATAAGCAAAGGAGCCGGGAAACCTGCCAGAGAGGAACAGAGACGAGGGCTGAATGAGAGAGTCTCAGCAGCAAGGCTGAATGGGAAATGTATTGGGCCTTATCCCCACCCACGCCCGCACTTCCCCCTGCTGCTACATTAGCTCCAGCCATCACCCCCCGGTTTGGCTTGTCAGCTGGCTGGGGCTACATGGAGCCCTCATTCTCCCTTGGGACAGCGGGGGGCAGGCTAGCCGTAGACTCAGGGGCAGACGACCTGCATGCAGTTCCCAGCTGCATGTCCTCAGTGACCTGGGGCGAGTGACTGTTCCTACCTTGTGCCTCTGTTCCCTGCATGCGAAGCACGGCTAATATGTCCTGCCTCCCAGGGCTATGGCGAGGATAAAAGCTAGTAGTGATTGCAAGGTGCTCAGACTGCAGGTAATGAGGGGCATATTAATAAGTGCATAGCTAGGGGCGGGCCCCTTCTCGTTTATTGCTCTCCCTCACCAGCTACATGATTCTGTGTTTGCTTCCAGCCGTTCCCTGCTCAGCCTTTAGTTCACTGTGAACTGCAATATGGTGAGTGTCTTGGACTCCGTGAGCCCAGCGAGCCTGGGTTCTCCCCTGGGTTCTCTGGCTGGTGTGTAGTGTGGCCCATGTTTTAGCAGAGCACCCCTCTTCTCCTCCCATTCACAATCATGTGACATCTCTGGGATCACTACAGCAATTGCTGCTGTGATAAAGGACGATGAGGAAAGTATTGGTGCATCTGAGATTCCTTCAGGGGGACAACGTAGCAGGAAACACAGAGAAGCCAGCACCCTGTGAACAGCTGGTCTTGTTCGCCCAAGAGCAAGTGCACCGCAGAGATCATTTTGAGAAGCTCTGTTCTCATCCAGAGATTTACCCTTTCCCCAGTGTTCTTCCTATCTGTTCTCCCTCACAAATCCCCTCTCATCCACCCACCCACCCCTTCACCACAAATTCCCATCCATCCATTCTTTTCCACAAATCCCCTCTCTTCAATCCAACCATCCCTTCCCCACAAATCCCCCATCTCTCCTTCAGCATTTGATTTAGTTGGTGTTGGTCCTGCTTTGAGCAGGGGGTTGGACTAGATGACCTCCTGAGGTCTCTTCCAACCCTCATCTTCTATGATTCTATGATCACCGCTACTACCACCCTACTTGTAGGCCCCTCATGTCTCTTTTTCTACTTCCTCCATTCTCCTTTCCTTTCTCAAGATCTTCGTGTTCTCCCACTCTGCCGCTGGGTTCTGAGGACTGGGGTACCGGAAGGCTGACACTGCTTAATGCAGAATTCCTCACTTTGTTGCAGACAGGCAGTTGTTCAGCCCATAGGATCCATCTAGCCATGACAGACTAAGACACAGGAAGTAGAACTGTAGAAAACTGATAAGGAGAGCAAAAGGACACAAGGAGAAATCTATGGTTAGCAAAGTTAGGGAGAATATGAAGAAGTTTTCAAAGTACATTAGAAACAAAAAGAATCCCAACAATAATATTAGAGTCATAGAATCATAGAAGATTAGGGTTGAAAGAGGCCTCAGAAGGTCATCTAGTCCAACCCCCTGCTCAAAGCAGGACCAACACCAACTAAATCATCCCAGCCAGGGCTTTGTCAAGCCGGGCCATAAAAACATCTAAGGATGAAGATTCCACCACCTCCCTAGGTAACCCATTCCAGTGCTTCACCACCCTCACGTCCCTCGATCTGCTGTCAATGCCCCTACTTATACAGCCCAAAATGCGGTTAGCCTTCTTGGCAACAAGGGCACACTGTCGACTCATATCCAGCTTCTCTTCCACTGTAACCCCTAGGTCCTTTTCTGCAGAACTGCTGCCTAGCCATTCGGTCCCTAGTCTGTAGCAGTGCATGGGATTCTTCCGTCCTAAGTGCAGGACTCTGCACTTGTCCTTGTTGAACCTCATCAGGTTTCTTTTGGCCCAATCCTCTAATTTGTCTAGGTCCCTCTGTATCCTGTCCCTACCCTCCAGCGTATCTACCACTCCTCCCAGTTTAGTGTCATCTGCACACTTGCTGAGGGTGCAGTCCATGCCATCCTCCAGATCATTAATGAAGATATTGAACAAAACCTGCCCCAGGACCGACCCTTGGGGCACTCCGCTTAATACCAGCTGCCAACTAGACATGGAGCCATTGATCACTACCCGTTGAACCTGACGATCTAGCCAGCTTTCTATCCACCTTATAGTCCATTCATCCAGCCCATACTTCTTTAACTTGCCGGCAAGAATACTGTGGGAGACCGTATCAAAAGCTTTGCTAAAGTCAAGGAATAACACATCCACTGCTTTCTCCTCATCCACAGACCCAGTTATCTTGTCATAGAAGGCCATTAGGTTAGTCAGGCATGACTTGCCCTTGGTGAATCCATGCTGACTGTTCCTGATCACTTTCCTCTCCTCTAAGTGCTTCTGAATTGATTCCTTGAGGACCTGTTCCATGATTTTTCCAGGGACTGAGGTGAGGCTGACTGGTCTGTAGTTCCCCAGATCCTCCTTCTTCCCTTTTTTACAGATGGGCACTACATTAGCCTTTTTCCAGTCATCCGGGACCTCCCCCGATCGCCATGAGTTTTCAAAGATAATGGCCAATGGCTCTGCAATCACATCCACCAACTCCTTTAGCACCCTCGGATGCAGCACATCCGGCCCCATGGATTTGTGCTCATTCAGCTTTTCTAAATAGTCCCGAACCACTTCTTTCTCCACAGAGGACTGGTCACCTCCTCCTCATGCTGTGCTGCCCAGTGCAGCAGATTGGGAGCTGACTTTGTTCGTGAAGACAGAGGCAAAAAAAGCATTGAGTACATTAGCTTTTTCCACATTCTTGGTCACTAGGTTGCCTCCCTCATTCAGTAAGGGGCCCACACTTTCCTTGACTTTCTTCTTGTTGCTAACATACCTGAAGAAACCCTTCTTGTTACTCTTAACATCTCTCGCTAGCTGCAACTTCAAGTGTGATTTGGCCTTCCTGATTTCACTCCTGCATGCCTGAGCAATATTTTTATACTCCTCCCTGGTCATTTGTCCAATCTTGCACTTCTTGTAAGCTTCTTTTTTGCGTTTAAGATCAGCAAGGATTTCACTGTTAAGCCAAGCTGGTCGCCTGCCATATTTACTATTCTTTCTACACGTCGGGATGGTTTGTTCCTGCAACCTCAATGAGGATTCTTTAAAATACAGCGAGTTTGACATGATCCATTTTCCATAAACCCATGTTGATTCACATTAATTATATTACCCTCCTTTAATTCTTTATTAGTCAAGTCCTGCATCAGCCACTCCATTATTTTGCCCAGGATCAATGTTAGACTGACAGCCTATAATTACCCAGGTCATCCCATTTACCCTTTTTAAATATTGGCACAATACTAGCTTTCTTCCAGTCTTCTGGAACTTCCCCAGTATTCCAATACTTATTGAAAATCAACATTATTGGTTAAGTGAGCTCCTTAGCCAGCTCTTTTAAAACTCTTGAATGTTAGTTATCTGAATGTACTGATTTTAAAAAGGTCTAACTTTAATAGCTGCAGTTTAACATCCTCCTGAGATGTCAGTGGAATGGAAAGAGTGTTATCACATGCCTACTTCATCTGTTTTTTCTCAAATACAAAACAAATATGTATTAAACACTTCTGTCTTTTCTACATTATTATTGATAATTCTAGCATTTCCATCTAGCAATGGACCAATAATTGCAACAAAAACGATCAGGGGTTGGGGCACATGACTTATGAGGAGAGGCTGAGGGAACTGGGCTTGTTTAGTCTGCAGAAGAGAAGAGTGAGGGGGGATTTGATAGCAGCCTTCAACTACCTGAAGGGGGTTCCAAAGAGGATGGAGCTCGGCTGTTCTCAGTGGTGGCAGATGACAGAACAAGGAGCAATGGTCTCAAGTTGAAGTGGAGGAGGTCTAGGTTGGATATTAGGAAACAGCACTGAATCCTCTCCCCATATAGCGATCAGATCCAGTACCTCCCGTACGGTCCATGCTGGTGCTCTTTTTCGATTATTGGCCTGCATGGTTACCTGTGCTGATGAGCTCTCTGTGGTCACCTGTGCTCTCCTGTGCTGGGCAAACAGAAAATGAAATTCAAATGTTTGCGGGGCTTTTCCTGTCTACCTGGCCAGTACAGCCGAGTTCAGATTGCTGTCCAGAGCGGTCACAATGGTGCACTGTGGGATAGCTCCCGGAAGCCAATACCATCGAATTGCGGCCACACTAACCCTAATTCGAAATGACAATATCGATTTCGGTGCTACTCCGCTCGTCGGGGAGGAGTACAGAAATCGATTTTAAGAGCCCTTTATTTTGAAAGAAATGGATAGGTATATGGATTCCATCTATCGCCCCACCACAGTTAGGGAATCCCATTGCAGCAAAGCCATCCACTATGGCCTGCACATTTCCCAGAGTCACTACCTTTCGTAGCAGCAGCTCAATGATTGCTTTGGCTACTTGCATGACAGCAGCCCCCACAGTAGATTTGCCCACTCCAAATTGATTCCCGACTGACTGGTAGCTGTCTGGCATTGCAAGCTTCCACAGGGCTATCACCACTCGCTTCTCAACTGTGAGGGCTGCTCTCATCCTGGTATTCTGGCGCTTCAGGGCAGGGGAAAGCAAGTCACAAAGTTCCATGAAAGTGCCCTTACGCATGCGAAAGTTTCGCAGCCACTGGGAATCGTCCCACACCTGCAACACTATGCGGTCCCACCAGTCTGTGCTTGTTTCCCGGGCCCAGAATCGGCGTTCCACGGATAGAACCTGCCCCATCAACAACATGATCTCCACAGCGCCGGGACCCGCGGTTTGAGAGAAGTCTGTGTCCATGTCCATGTCCTCATCACTCTCTTCGCCGCGCTGCCGTCGCCACCTCCTCCTTGCCTCGTTTTTCTGGTCCTGGTTCAGCATAAACTGCACGATAATGCGCGAGGTGTTTACAATGTTCATGACTGCTGTCTTGAGCTGAGCGGGCTCCATGCTTGCCGTGGTATGGCGTCTGCTGTGTTCACCTAGGAAAAAAGGCGCGAAACGGTTGTCTGCTGTTGCTTTCATGGAGGGAGGGGTGAGGCTGTACCCAGAACAACCTGCGACAATGTTTTTTGCCCCATCAGGCACTGGGATCTCAACCCAGAATTCCAATGGGCGGGGGAGACTGCAGGAACTATGGGATAGCTATGGGATGACTACCCACAGTGCAACACTCCAGAAATCGACGCTAGCCCTGGTACACGGACGCACACCGCCAAATTAATGTGCTTAGTGTGGCCGCATACATTCGACTTTATACAATCTGTTTCCAAAATTCGAATTCTGTAAATTTGGATTAATCCCGTAGTGTAGACATACCCTTAGCAACCTAACTGGTTTTCACAAACATTTTACCTTTGCATGAAAGAAGGCCTCGGTATCAGGTACTGCAATGATTAAATATTAAAAGTTAGGTCAGAAATGGTTGTGAGACCACACAAGAAACATGCAGCCCTCCAGCTAATGCAGAGAGCTGATGAGTCTCATCCTTTCTCCTAAAATGAAACTTAAGACGTCTGTGCTCAGGTCTGAAACAGGGAAGCTGCAGATGAACCACTATCTTGGTGTACTTCTTCACTACAATACAGAATGATGAAACATCCACCAGCTTAGTTTTTATTGATATTGCTAGTTGAATGACTAGAGAAATGGCCTGGAAGTTTTTAATGCTATGGACAACTGTGGCGATTGGTGTGCCCAGCAGGACACCTACAGACACAAGAATTGGAACTGGAAAAGGTTCAGAAAAGGGCAACAAAAATTATTAAAGGTATGGAACGGCTTCTGTAAGAGGAGAGATTAATAAGACTGGGACTTTTTATCTTGGAAAAGAGACGACTAAGGGGGGATATGATAGAGGTCTATAAAATCATGACTGGTGTGGAGAAAGTAAATAAGGAAGTGTTATTTACTCCTTCTCATAACACACGAACTAGGGGTCACCAAATGAAATTAATAGGCAGCAGGTCTAAAACAAACAAAAGGAAGTATTTCTTTACACAATGCACAGTCAACCTGTGGAACTCCTTGCGAGAGGATGTTGTGAAGGCCAAGACTATAACAGGGTTCAAAAAAGAGCAGGGGGTTGGACTAGATAACCTCCTGAGGTCCCTTCCAACCCTGATATTCTAAGAACTAGATCAATTCATGGAGGATAGGTCCATCAATGGCTATTAGCCAGGATGGGCAGAGATGGTGTCCCTAGCCTCTGTTTGCCAGAATCTGGAATGGGTGACAGGGGATGGATCACTTGATGATTACCTGTTCTGTTCATTCCCTCTGGGGCACCTGGCATTGGCCACTGTCGGTAGACAGGATATTGGGCTAGATGGACCTTTGGTCTGACCCAGTATGGCCGTTCAACTGGGGTTACTCTCTCTCTCTCGCTCTGGTTTCTGATACTCTTTCTTTCTGTCTTTGCAGTTCTCCAGCACTAGGACAGAACTTTCGCCATTACTGAACAGTATACTCTGAAAGATGAGTACATGCCATAACTATCAACGTCTTAAGTCTTAACCGCAACCAGGAAAGAGAGCTGGTGCTTTCAGAAGCACACATAGCCAATGTACCCACACTTGCTTATTTTTTATCTCATGGCCTCTCTTCCCTTATTGCTCCCTGTGCTATGTGTTGTCTAGCTTGCTTTCTTGAGTCTAATCTCACAGCATTGTCTCCATGGGAGCTGGAAGGTGTATTTTCCAGCTCAGGCAGACCTACTGGTGTTAGCACTGATTGAGCTGGTATGCTGAAGATAGAAGTGTAGGCACAGCAGTGGGAGAAGCAGGAGGGGCTGGCTGCCCAGGTGTGCACCGAGTGTCTTGGTTAGGATCATACCTGGGTGCTTCCTGCTCCCCTCCTCCTCTCCCTCCCCAATACAGAATCCCTACTGCCTCCCCAGAGGGAGCCCCTGCACCCCCCACAAGTGGCTCTGCAGCGGTTCCTGAGGCATCCATCTGGCCAGGATCCATGAGGAGCCAGTGGGGAACCTGCCTGCATGCGCTCACAGCCCTCGCACCTACAGCGATACAGGGCTTTCCCATGGGCCAAGTGCTTTGCAGGCATTTTGCAGCCTGCACATGTGCTTGGGGGGCAGAGAATGATCACAGTCAGATGGGAAATGAACACTTTGCGTGACAAATTTTTGTTGAATTTTTGACCAGCTCCAGCATTTCTAAGTGCTATTATCCCCATGTTACCGGTGGAGGGACTGAGACCTTGGTCATACAATCATAGAAATGTAGGGCTGGAAGGGAACTCAAGAGGTCACGTAGTCCAACCCCTTGCACTGATATATACCTAGATCATCCCTGACAGGTCCAACATGTTCTTAAAACTCTCCAATGACGGGGATTCCACAACCTCCCTTGGAAGCCTGTTCCAGAACTTAACTACTGTTACAGTTCAAAAGTTTTTCCTTATATTGAACCTAAATCTTCCTTGCTGTAGATTAAGCCCATTACTTCTCATCCTCCCTTCAGTGAACATGGAAACAATTGATCACCATCCTCTTTATAACAGCTCTTAACATATTTGAAGACTATCAGGTCCCCCCTCAATCTTCTTTTGTTAAGATTAAACATGCTCAGGGTTTTTAATCTTTCCTCATAGGTCAGGTTTTCTAAACCTTTGACCAGTTCTGTTGCTCTACTCTGAACTCTCTTCAAATTGTTCAAATATATAGGATTAGAATTCAAAATGACCTTGACAAATTGTAGAACTGGTCTGAAATCAACAAGATGAAATTCAATAAAGACAAGTGCAAAGTACTACACTTAGGAAGGAAAAATCAAATGTGCGAATACAAAGTAGGGAGTAGCTGGCTGTGTGGCAGTACTGCTGAAAAGGACCTGGAGGTTATAGTAGACCATAAACTGAATATGTCAACAATGGGATGCAGATGCAAAAAAGGCTAATGTCATTCTAGAGTGTATTAACAGCAGTGTCGTATGTAAGACACTGGAGGTAATTGTCCTGCTGTCTTGGCACTGCTGAGGCTGAAATACTGAGTCCAGTTCTGGATGCCAAGAGAGCAGGACAATTACCTCCAGTGTCTTACACACAACACTGCTGTTAATACACTCCAGAATGACATTAGCCTTTTTTGCATCTGCATCCCATTGTCATTTTGAATTCTAATCCTGTCCTCCAAAATGCTAGCAACCCCTCCCAGCTTGGTGTCATCTGCAAATTTTATGTGCATACTCTCTGCTCCATTGTCCAAGTCATTAATGAAAATATTGAAGAGTACCAGACCCAACAAACCCCTGCATAGGGTGACCAGATGTCCCGATTTTATAGGGACAGTCCCGATTTTAGGGACTTTTTCTTATATAGGCTCCTATTTACCCCCCCCCCATCCCGATTTTTTACACTTGCTATCTGGTCACCCTACCCCTGCAGGACACCACCAGATACAGCCTCCCAGTTTGACAGCGAACCATTGATAACTACTCTCTGAGTATGGTCTTTCAACCAGTTGTGCACCCTCCTCATATAATTTCATCTAGATTACATTTCCCTAGTTTTTTTATGAGAATGTCATGTGGGACTGTGTTAAAAGCCTTAATAAAATCAGGATATATCATGTCTACTGCTCCCTCCCCCACCATTCACTAGGCCAGCAACCCTGGCAAAGAGGGGAAATTGGTTGGTTTGGCATGATTTGTTCTTGACAGTTCCATGCTGGCTATTCCTTATAACCCTATTGTTCTCTTGATGCTTACAAATTGATTGTTTTAATAATTTGTTCCCGTATCTTTCCAGGTGTTGAAATTCTGGGGTGCTCAGACAGGATTGTGTGTGTGTTTTCAAAAGAACCAATGGGAGTTGGACTGTGACTTTACAACAGAGATTCTTGATTTCTGTGCCAAAGGTTTCACATTCCAAAGAACAGGAAAATATTATTGTTATGTCATCTTACAAAGACATTTAACTGTTTCACTTTCTGAAGGAGCCACCTTCTCCACAGCCAGGTTGTCCAATATTAGGTAATAAACATTTTCAAATATGCCATCTTCTAAAGCCATGCTCTGAGTGATAGTGTGGGAAAAAAGGATAGACACAGCAGTGCCTCTGACAGAGAAGCAATTCGTTTCGTAATCCGTGCATAAATACACATGGAGACACCAGCTCAGGGCCATGGGAAGCAGGGAGTGGGAGCATGATCACTAGAGCAGAGCAAAAAATTGATTTTTCAGTTTGGGAGGGTGAACTGAACCCCCCCCCCCCAAAAAAAATCAGTTTGGTTCAAACCAAAATTGATTTTTTTTTGTTCAGTTTTCTCACCAAAATAAAAAACCAAATCAACCAAACAAAAATAGTTTCAGGTTGCACACAACGTTTAGTTTGATCTGAAATTATTTTCTTTCTTTTTTTTTTCCATTTTAGGTAATTTTCAAGTGTTTTCATCCTTTGTTGGTTGATCATTTGTTGGGTTTTTTTAAAAGTAGCTAACTTTCAAAATGAAAAGTTGAAATGTTTAGTTTCAAAATGGTTGAAACAATTTAGACCTTTTCAAAAACATTTTCCTGGTTGGGGGTGGGGGCAAAACTATTTGTGGAATTTTATCCAAATTCACAAACAGTTTTGGTGCCCCCCAAAATGAATTTTTTTGCAAATTTACTATTCACCAAGGTAATTTTGCCCAGCTTGAATGATTGCTACCTAGAGGTCACTGAAAACAAGCAGGATGCAGGTTTATAGCGATTAGACTGGGATGGACAGAAAGCTAAAGAAGAGATTTCCACAGGAATCAATGTGCAGGGGAACGAATGTACCAACCACTGTCACAGCGCAAGGGATGAAGATAAACCAGGGAGAGGGGTGGATAATGGTCACAACACTGATATATGGAGAAATGTGCATGAAGTTGTATGTGCATCTTGTTGGTTCTTCTTTGGTTAAATATCATTTTCAATAACTACTTCTATCACATTCAGGTCTATGCATGCAGACGGGGATGGAGGTCAGTGATGAAAGGCAGAGGTAAACTGTAATTGGGATAAAATATAACATGGCTTTACAAAGAGTAGATCATGCCAGACCAACCTGATCTCTTTCTTTGAGACGTTAACCAATTTTCTAGGCAAAGGAAATGAAGTAGATTTAATGTACCTGGATTTCAGCAAAGTATTCGATACAGTTCCACATGGGAAATTATATGGGGTCATGTTGAAAGGTGAACTGTCAGACTGGAAGGAGGTTATTTGTGGAGTTCCTCAAGGATCGGTCTTGGGAGCAATCTTATTTAACATTTTCATTAATGATTTTTGCACAAACAGTGGGAGTGTACTAATAAAATTTGCAGATGACACAAAGTTGGGAGGTACTCCCCAATATGGAGAAGGACTGGAATATCATACAAGAAGATCTGGATGACCTTGAAAATTGGAGTAATAGAAATTGGATGAAATTTAATAGTGCAAAGTGCAAGATCATGCACATAGGGACTAACAACAAGAATTTTTGCTATAAGCTGGGCGTGTATCATTTGGAATCAACAGAGGAGGAGAAAGACCTGGGCGTATTGGTCAATCACAGGATTATTAAGAGCTCCCAATGTGATGTGGCTGTGGAAAAGGCTAATTCAAGCCTAAAGTGCATCAGGCAAAGTATTTCCAGTAGAGATAGGGAAGTGTTAATACCATTATACAGGCACTGGTGAGACCCCATCTGGAATACTGGATGCAGTTCTGGTCTCCCATGTTTAAGAAAGATGAATTCAAACTGCAAAAGGTGTAGAGAAGGGCTACTAGGATGATCTGAGGAATGGAAAACCTACCTTACAAGAGGAGACTTAAGAAGCTTGGCTTGGTTAGTCTAACCAAAAAAAGGCTGATTGCTCTCTATAAATAAGTCAGAAGGATAAATATAAGGGAGGAAGAGGAGTTATCTAACTTAAGGGCCAATGCTGACACAAGAACAAATGGTTATAAACTGACCATCAACAAGTTTAGGCTTGAAATTAGATGAAGGTTTCTAACCATCAGAGGAGGGAAGTTCTGGAGCAGCCTCTCAAGAGGAGCAGTGGGGGCAAAAAACTTAACTGGCTTCATGACTGAGCTTGATACGTTTATGGAGAAGATGGTATGATGAGATTGCTGACAATGGCATATGGCCCATCCGTGACCATCAGTAAATATCTCCAACGGATGGAGATGGGACAATAGATGGTAGGGTGACCAGATGTCCCGATTTTATAGGGACTGTCCCGATATTTGGGGCTTTTTCTTATATAGGCTCCTATTACTCCCCATCTCCCGTCCCGATTTTTCACACTAGCTATCTGGTCACCCTACTAGATGAGGAGGGCTCTGAGTTGCTCAAAGACTTCTTTGCCAGGTATGTGGCTGATGAGTCTCACCCACATGCTCACGGTCTAATTGATCACCATATTGAGGGTCGGGAAGGAATTTTCCCCCACGTCAGATTGCCAAAGACGCTGGGGCATGGACACCTTCCTCTGCAGCATGGGGCTTTGGCACTTGCTGGTTTGAACTAGAATAAATGGTGGATTCTCTGTAATTTGAAGTCTTTAAATCATGATTTGAGGATGTCAGTAGCTCAGCCAGAGGTTATGGACCTTGTCATAACTATAAAGGGAAGGGTAACAGCCCTCCTGTGTACAATACTATAAAATCCCTCCTGGCCAGAGACTCCAAA
>NW_020664587.1:1794591-1809854 GCF_002925995.2 Terrapene triunguis | reverse complement strand
GATTCCTCTGGGCTCTTTAAGTTTGATTACCCTGTAAAGTTATTTTCCATCCTGATTTTACAGAGATGATTTTTACCTTTTTCTTTAATTAAAAGCCTTCTTTTTAAGAACCTGATTGATTTTTCCTTGTTTTTAGGTCCAAGGGGGTTGGATCTTGATCCACCAGGAGTTGGTGGGAGAGAGGAGGGGGGATGGTTAATTTCTCCTTGTTTTAAGATCCAAGGGGTTTGTATCTGTATTCACCAGGGAATTGGTGAAGAGTCTCTCAAGGCTACCCAGGGAAGGGAATTAGCACATTGGGAGTGGTGGCAGCGGACCAGATCTAAGCTAGTAGTTAAGCTTAGAAGTTTTCATGCAGGCCCCCACATCTGTACCCTAAAGTTCAGAGTGGGGAAGGAGCCTTGACAGACCTATTACAGGAGTGGGTGGGTGAGGTTCTGCCATGTGCAGAAGGTCAGACTAGATGACCACAATGGTCCCTTCTGGTCCTGAAGTGTATGATTCTATAAAATGAGGGGTGCGGGGAGCGAGTCTGCATGGTGCACAGCTCAGGGTGTAGGGAAGGGATGGTGAAACCTATGGGACAAGGCACAAAGCATCAAGCCAAGCTGAGCTGACAGAGTGCACATCCCAACATGGGAACAGTAGGAGATGGCAGAGGCAAGGGGCTGTGAAGGTGAGGAGGAGGAGGCTGAAGATGCTAGGGAAGGAAACTAGAAGCCATTGGGGACAATGCTCATTTAATAACCTCCTAGGGAGGACATGAAAATAAAGAGTAAATGTTTATACACCACTTTGAAGATATTAAGCCCTGCCTCTCTCATTGTGCACCCCACATGGGCCTACAAAGGTGTACCAGGGTGTGGGGAAAATAGCACGATCTGATACACAGGCCTGGTAGCACTGACTATTATTTAGGGAGCCCATCTCTTCCCATTATAAGACTCTATTTTCAGTTGCTTATATCTTTGCCAAACATGAACCGTTTGGGCTGAAATTTTCTGACAAGGATCTGCCTCAGGCTGAATTGTTCTGGAAAATTTCAGTCAAAACTGTTCAGGATGAGGAGGGGTTTAGGGGAAAAGATGTTGTTTTGCCCATGTTAAAAAATCCTGGCACCATTTTCTTTGAGAAGCTCTAATGCCCTCATGCTTTGGAGCAGGTGGGAGGAGGGGGGCGGGTGGCCTGTGTGTCCGGGATGTGCCTGATGCATCCTTGTTCTAATCCTTTGAAAATATCACAGTCAGAGGTGGTGCTAGCCCATTGGGGGCCCTAAACAGCAATATTCCTTCCCCACACACAACCCAGAATACAAAGCAAACAGGAGGTCCCCTTGAGCTGCTCAGGGCCCTAAGCAATTGCTTAGCCTGCTTATTCCTAGCGCTGGCTCTGACCACAGTTCACACTTACTCAGCTATATGTTGATTTTTGCAGCTAAATTACCTGAAGATTCCATCCATCCACTGATGGATTCCCTCCATCCCAGGGCTGAGCAGGACTTTCCCTGCAATTACAGCTGTGGGCTGCATCTTCCAACCTCTGTAACAAATGAGGAAGGGGTCCTACAAATAACAGGCTCCTTCCCTGCACAGCCCTGAATTCTGGCATTTCCTAACTTTTCAGTCGTTGGGTTTGCAATCTTTTTTGATGTGTAACTAATTATACGGTACTGTTTAGGAAATAGTGTGTGATTGCATATTCAAGGGATGTGTCAGCAAGTGCACAAGCGGGCAGAGTTAAGGCTGCGTGTGTGACCTTACTGTTGACATTTCCAGACTTTGCAGTGCTTTGCCATGCACCCTGATCATTGCATTCACATAGCTTTTTGCACATTAGTATCTTTTCAGTGGTTATGCCCTGGCTGATGGTTACCGAGGAGCCACATGCAGACTTCAGAATCCTGTGAGAAACAGAGGAGCTCATCTCCCAGTCAGAGTAGAGGCCAAAAGAGCAGAGGGCTGTGCAATCCTACCACAGTGGAAAAGCTATTTATAGAAACAATATTCTTACCGACAGGCAGTGGAAGTCACAGCATATCTGGTGCCACAGACCGTCTAGAACCTCCCATGGACAGTTAAGTGACATTTAGGCCTATGTACCCTGTCACATCCTGGCATAGTCCCCCATCTCTGGATGGACACCAGTCTGTTCTGAGTGGACCCAGCCACTGGATCTCCTGTGCTTCTAAGCCAACCAGGTCTGAGCGGTGGCTGATCACTACTCCTTGGGTTGGGCCTCTCAGGTGCACTCTCAGGGGCAGACCCCATGTCTAACACTGCTCTTGGGCAGTGGGACCCTGCCTCCTAGACCCCGACAGAACCAGTGCCACAGTCCTCCCGAACTGCCAGTTGCTTAGATACGTCCCTTTCAGAGTCCGCCTGACTGTGGGAGCTGTAGTTTTGAGTCAAATCTTTCCGGGACAATGTAGCAGGAAAACAAGGAACATAGGTTGAGCAAAGGAATAGCTTAACCACAATCACTTTACTTTTGAAAATACTGGACAGTTACAGATCTAATTTGTAGGCATCTCTAGCCATAGTGTGAGCTCACAACCATAGCCACTGCTTTAGTCAGGGCCGGCTCCAGGCACCAGGGCAGCAAGCAGGTGCTTGGGGCGGCCAACGGAGAGGGGCGGCACGTCCGGCTCTTCGGCGGCAATTCGGCGGCGGGTTCCTCACTCCCTCTTGGAGCGAAGGACCAGCAGCCGAATTGCCACCGAAGACTGAAGCGGCGGCGTAGAGCTGCCGCCGAAGTGCCGCAGATCGCAATCGCGGCTTTTTTTCTCTCTCTTTTTGCTGCTTGGGGCAGCAAAAACCCTGGAGCCGGCACTGGCTTTAGTCCCTTATCTAATTATGTCTTTTCACTCCAATTTTCTCTTGTATATATGTCTGTATCAAAGCCCAGTTCATATGAAAATAAGCCCAAAGAATTCGGATGGGACACTGCCTGTCTGTGGAGTCCTTGCCTGCTGGTGTACGAAAAGGCCTCAGGCCTCACCCTGACCTATGTTTTGTGGTTCTTTATTATTGTTGAACTGAGTGGAGATATTCTGGATTTGCACTGAGCAGAATCAGGCCCCGAGACTCTTTTGTTTTATAATGGGCACAACAGCATTCACATGACCACAGTGTAGGGAGGAGGGATGAGCTGCCCCTCGCACACTGTAGGTCACTGCGGCATCATACAAGGGTTGTAAAAGCCCTACAACAGGCCGGCGGAGAATTCTCCCAGTGAAGACATTGTGTAAGACAGCCATAGGCTGCCTTGAGCAGAGCCCCTGGCAAGTCCAGGGGCAGGGGCATGCCAAGTACATGCAGGGGAAATGCTGGGGACAGGAGGGGCATGCCATGGGGTAAGGTGGGCCCACAGGGCGTAGTACTCTGGGTACTCTGGGAAGAGCTGCCGGGATGGGCTGCTGTAATTGACAGCAGCACCCCAGGCTATCTATGTTACACTGGGGACCTCTTTGGCCCCTGGAGCACCCCAGAATCAGGAGGGCCCAAACATGGTGTAAAGCCATTACCTTTCCTACACCTTGGCTGTGAGTTCTGTGTTATCCCACTCAGTGCAGAATCCCTGCCCTGCCCCCCCCCCCGCCTCACTCACAGAAGGGCTGGTGTCTGCTTCACGAGCCCTTACGTAGAACCCATTCTGCTCCAGTGCAGTATCACTGCCTATCACCACTACCAGAGATGCTGGTATGTTAATCCTGAGCACTTGTTTATTATTTTTAGTACCAGCATTGCACAGCTGCAGCAGTGGGCCACAGTTCCTCCGAAGGACAATGTAACAGAACCAGTTGAGGTGAGTGCTGAATTTTGTCCAGACTCATGTCCCTGCGTTTTCTATTGACCAGGCTCATTCATGTGGCAGGAAAGATTGGAGGCAGATGCATAGTTGTGTTCTGCCTTCTTTTGCTTGGCACTAGCTGTCTCCAGAACTGGAGGCTGAGCTGGGCTGGAGATGCAAGCCCCTCAGACTGAAGCAGGCTGTGTTTCACAGATCACTCTTTGGGGGGTTGGGCTGGGTCGTAATGAGAGTGCAGAAGCTGCCCTGGAGGCTGGGGTATTGGCTGCAAGGTGTCTCTCATTAGAATCAGCTACTGTCAGAGTTCAGGGCAACTGCACCTGGATTTCCCCTCAGCAGTTCAGCAAGGGCCCCCACTCTCAGGCTTCTGGTTCCCCGGCCGTTGATTTTCTTGGGTGGGGACCCACGTCTCTCTCCCTCCTGACGGGTATTTCCAAGTGGCACAGCTTCCTGCCTTCACTGTGTTATTCTAAGGCCTGGTCCACACTAACCCCCCACTTCGAACTAAGATACACAACTTCAGCTACGTTAATAACGTAGCTGAAGTCGAAGTACCTTAGTTCGAACTTACCGCGGGTCCAGACGCGGCAGGCAGGCTCCCCCGTCGACTCTGCGTACTCCTCTCGCGGAGCAGGAGTACCGGCGTCGACGGCGAGCACTTCTGATATCGATCCCAGAAGTTCAATTGCTTACCGCCGGACCCGGAGGTAAGTATAGACGTACCCTAAGTGAAAGAGTCTGCTGAACAGACCTGCTTGCTTCCTCTTCCGAGACTGACAACAGTGTATCTGCCCACACTCAAGCTACTGCACAGCTCCTTCTAAGCAAGCACATTTTATTGTAAAATAAATGTAAAATAATCTAAAAGCACTACAGAGAAAACTTATTACAAACCATAAAAGAACCTACACACATGCTAGTAAGGCTACCAGAGATCACCCCCACACATCTCTGCAAGGGCTCTGGTCGGGGTCAGTCCTCTCAACCCTTTCCTAAGGACTGGGACTTTCCAGGGACGGGAGGTCCTGTCCATTTTTCTGATCAGAACAAAAGCCCTGAGCCAGTTCACCACCAGGTTATTTATCCCAACATCCTTTCTTTGCCTGCTGGTCTGTAGAGAATCCATTTTGAACCTTTGAAGAGACAATGAATAGGTAATCAACCAGACAATGGGTCCTCTCCACAGGGCAAAGCTTCAAGGGGTTGATAACTGGAGATATACATTAGCATACCCTCTCCTCCAAGAGAAGTTACATAGAATCTCACAATAGCACATAAACAATTGTATTTTTAATGCAATGGACTCCAAAGATATTAAACTTAATTCAATAAGTAGAGCCCTACTTAGATACAAAAAGGTGTATCCTGCATTCGATCTGCGATCCACAAAAATGATTTGAGGATATCTGCATCCGCAGATACAAAGCGGATACCTGTGGATCTGCAGGGCTCTATCAATAAGGTTTGTATATTACAGGACATTGTCATATATGTCACAGCTACCACACCAAATGAAATTCTATGGTCTGCATTATGCAGGAGGTCAGATTAGATTATCACAATGACCCCTTTTGGCCTTAGAATCGATGAAGATGAAGCTAGGATTGGAGGGTGGCAAAAGTTGAGCAAAATGTTTAAAAGCATACTCAGGATCCTAAGTCCCTTTGACCTTCAGGTACCTAAGTGACTTTTGAAAATGGGACTTGGGCTCCTAAATCACTTAGGTGCCCTTGAAAATTTGACCAATTGTACCTACGTTTAAAATCGGTGGTAGAGGGGATCCAGGGAATTACAGGCCATTGAGTAAATGAGTTGAAACTTAATTATAACTATGATTACAAAATGCATAGAAGATATGATAGGATCTAACCAATATAATTTCAGCTTCATACCCCCATTCTCCCCTATGGACTAGGCTCTTTGAGTGGCCTATATCTCTAATGACGCACTGCAATCTCTCCTTTGGCTGAGCTGCAGTGGTGCAACATGGGAGTCCTATGACTGCAGTGCACCATGGAAGATGTAGTACGGCAGGAAACACAGCCCATAGAGGAGAATGGGGGCATGAGGTACCCAAACAACAACTCCCATAAGGCCCTGCAGCATCTCAGGCAGAGCTAGTTTAATGTCAAACTGATTGGAAATGGAACACTCCATTTGGATTTTCCATTAGGAAAATCAAAGCATTTTGGCCAAATCTGATTTTGCATTAACCACATTATTTTCTGACCATCAAACATTTAGATAAAAAATTCCTGACCAGCTCTAGTGCAGGCCAGCTACCGATGGAAAAAGCACCCAGATGCTAATGTGTAATGGGGGAACTTCCTCTACTTGTGAGTAGTGCAACTATCCCCAACTCACACTGATTAAACCATTATACCAGATCACCAATACCACATTGACACACATACTCAACCACACATAAACGTGAATAATTATAAAGGTTTATCAGCATGAGTTTGAGGGAAGAGGGGAGGCCTGGCCATGTATATGGATAACGCAAACATCCAGAGCTACATTATAAGGATTGAAACTAAGGGTGAAAGTAGCTGAAAGGACTTACCGGTACGCCAGAGTCCTGAGTAGGGGGGCGGGGCCTCAACCGGAAGAGGCAGGGTCTTTAGATCCCTGGGCCCTTTAAATCGAGATTTAAAGGGCCAGGGACTCCGCTGTGGCAGCGGCCAGGAGCCCCAGGCCCTTTAAATCGTCGTCCAAGCCCCGGGGCTCCCGACCACTGCTGCTACCCCAGGGCTCCGGCAGTGGGGCTCTGACAGCGATTTAAAGGGCCAGGGGCTCCGCTGCGTTAGCGGCAGCCGGGAGCCTCGGGCCCTTTAAATCACTGCTGGAGCCCTGTGCCGCTGCCACTACCCCAGGGCTCCAGCAGTGGGGCTCTGGTGGCCATTTAAAGGGCCCAGGGCTCTGGCTGCTGCCAGGAGCCCCGGGCCCTTTAAATCGCCGGCCTGGGAAAGCTGCCCCCTGCCGGTACGGTCGGCACTGTACCAGATCATACTGACTTACTTTCACCTCTGACTGAAACAGAACAAAGTCTGTCTGGGATATAAAACCTTCTGCGTCAGGGCAGCAGCCAACCTCTACTTGAGAGAAGTAAGAAGAAACTTCCCTCAGAGGCAGTTTATCCCATAGCTGCCTGCAAAGGTGGCTACTGGCCTGTTTAGCTTACGGGGGGAGGGGGAGAGGGAAAGAAGACCCCGTTCCAGGGATGTTGGTGTAAGCATAGACTCGGAGACTGGCTAAAGAAGAAAAGAGATGGTCCTGGGGAGTTAGCAGTGGGTTGGGAAGATCCCAGGATATTGTCACTTTAAGGACCCAGGATCAGGGAGGGGCCGAGCTCCCCTTACTCCCGGCCAATCAGCAGAAGTTTTCAGAAGGAGGGAGCTGTGACATTAACTGATTAAAATATGACTATGTAGATCATTGTTGCTACCACTGTTATATAATTGCAACAAATCTTATACAAAGTGTGTCAAGTAAGGTGTCAATAGAAAAGTTAGATTTGCTGAATATGATTATGCTATTGGTATGCATGTATCATTTTTTGCATCTGAAGTTATGAGTATTGGCTCTATACCTGTATTTCTAATGTGTTTGCTTCTGGGTAGCACCCACAAGGTATTTAGCCTGCACATCTTGAAGGGACTATTCAAGTTAAATGGCTCATCAAAGAACACTTAACTCACAATGGACCACTTATTGGACTTTCCTGTGATGGCCTCTGCTGTGACTAAGCGAAATCATGCATGGACATGTGACTTGCCCATGTGACCCCAAACATCATTTTGTTTCCTGTAATTTTCCACAAACTAGAACAATGGGTTTCCCTTCACTTGGTAGAAGCTATAAAAGGCCCTGGAAACATCTCCATTTTGCCTCTTTCCTGCTCAAACCTCTGGACTATGAACTTGTACTAATGGGAGCATTCTAACCAAGAGACTGAGGACCTTCCAGTGACTTGGAAGCAACCAGAGACTTAACAAGCCAGCAGTTTATTCCATCACTGCTACAAGCCTGAACCAAGAACTTTGCAATTATTGTATGTATTCGATTCCTTTAACCAATTTTAACTCTCACCTTTCTTTCTTTCTTTCTTTCTTTCTCTTTCTTTCTTTCTTTCTTTCTTTCAATAAACCTTTAAATTTTAGATATTAAAGGATGGCAACAGTGTGATTATTGGGTAAGATCTGAGCTGTATATTGACCTAGGTGTGTGGCTGGTCCTTTGGGATCAGAAGAACCTTTTATTTGATGAAATTGGTTTTAAATAACCACTGATCATTAAGTCTAGTGGTTTTGGTGGTGATACAAGGACTGAAATGCCTAAGGGACTGCTTTTCTGACTTCTTGTTAGCCAGTGTGGTGAAACAGAAGTTTGCTTTTGTTGCTGGTTTGGTATATCTTATGGGAGAATAACCACGGGGGCGGGGGGTGGGAGAGGTTTGCCCTATTTCTCAGCAGTTTGTCCTGAATTTGGTATTCTCGGTTGTGACCCATGGAGGCATGGTGACAGGAGGTATAGACACCTCCTTCCCTTTCAGAACAGGGTGGGTGCAGACAAAGGAAGGAAACCTGAGCCAGAAAGCTGGGCCTCTGCTGAGCAGAATCAGATACAGAGTTTACAGTCCTGGCATTCAGAAAAGCCATCACTCGTTCAGAGTGGACTAATGCCTGGGCCTCAGGCAGACGTCATTCTCGGGAGAAATTCCATGCTGGCGGGGGAAGGAAGTAACTTTTTTTTTTTTTTTTTTGCCAGCACAGTGGAACTGTCTGAAGCTCTGTAGACTTTGGAACGGGATGGGGAGATGGATTAGAGGGCAGGTGAGGCAATCATAGTAACAGGACCACTTGCCCCAGTGCTCCCCCTGCCCCAGTGACCTCCCTCGTGCCCACTCTCATCCCCACCCTTACTTTTCTCCTCAGCCTCTCACTCTCCTCTGCCTCTCCCCCCTCACAATACCAACATTCTGTAGTGTCTCCCACCTTAACCCCCACCCCACCTTTGTCCCCATTTGATCTCCTTTCATTTCTCTGGCTTTGACAAAGGCAGTCTTGCCCATCTTATGTCCATTCAGAATGCTGCTGCAAACACCATCTTCCTACCCACTGCTTGGCCATGTCACTCCCTCTTTCTGTCTCTCCACTGGCTCCCTCTTCTCTATTTCATCAAACATAAGCTCCTTGTCTTCACTTGCAGATTTTCCCCAGCTTACCTATCAGCTCTCAGTCATTACTGAGAGATCAGCTCCTGCCTCTGATCAGCCCATTTTCCCAGCCTCTAGTGCCCGCTTGTTTAATTTTCAAACACATTTGTGCTTTCTCCCATGCTGTCGCTCACATTTTGGAGGAGCTCCCCATAGGTTTGCCCAAAGTCACCTCATCGTGCGCATTCAAGTCCCTCCTCAAACCTCTCCCTTGCAGTGATATGTATAAAGAACTTGACAGTGGTTCAGCCGCTGGTGTGCTAAGTGTACTGCCCCTCACGTTGGCCATGTGTGTAATTGTTTCCTTGTACCCCCACATTTGTCTGTATCCATCTGTCTCTTGTCTTATACTTAGATTATAAACTCTTTGGGGCAGGGACCACCCGTGTTTGTACAGCGCCTAGCACAATGGGCTCCTGGTCCATGACTAGGGCACCTAGGTACTACAGTAGTAATAATACTAATAATGATAATTCATTTCTCATGTGACCCTGCAGTTATTCATGTTTCTTTTCTATCTATTCCCAATTATTACTGACCAACCAAACCCAGCAGCTAGAAATGTACCTGAGCTGCAAGAGATTGACTATGTAATAATTCTCATGTTTCCATCTTATGAGACTGTATGGGAAAGTGCAGTACGTTTATTTAGCAAAGAGCCCAAAACACCACGGCAAAAGAGCTTACTGAAGTGGAACGAGGACACTAACATGTTTTCTCTTCTTCAGTCAAATGCTGCAAGTGTTGTTGAGGTGACCCCACATGTAAAGCTAATCATGGTGGGGATGGTGACTCCAGAGATGGAGAGGTTCCTCTGGGAAACAAGACCTCTGCAGAGCTAGCTGAAGCCATTTTGACCCTTTCCAGAAATAGCATTCCATTGCATTTCCCCCCCAAAATGAAAACCTTCAGCAAAATCAGTTTGGTTTCCTGCAAGGTTGGAGCTGGAGTGAAATGGAAGAAATACATAGAAGAATTCCTTGGGCATTTGAGAGAAGCAGATTTCAAAGTTTTCAATTCTATTTCAGCACCAAATGCCAATGTATATGTCTTACCTGGTGGGAGAAAGAGGTCTGGCAAAACAGATGCCGCTGAACTTGGAAGGAATCACAACCCAAGTCGCAAGCGCAAGTTTTACATAGGAAGTGACAACAAACTATGGGAGATGTCAGATATCTCAGGCAGGAGGGAAGAGTAGATTGAACAACAGGGGGCCTTAATGGAGTTAAATCCCCTTGCTCTCCCTCATGATAAGCCTCTTTATTTCACTGACAATAGTATGAAGTACCCACTGATGTATATATACCCATGGTATAAATGACGTAATTAATTCCAAAGTTAGAGAGTTTTTTAATTCTCCATCGCAAGAGGCAAAGAAAGAGAAGATGAGTGTTCATCCCTTGGATGGGAGTGGGGAAAACACTGTGCTTGTAACTACGATAACAAAACATAAATACCAACTTAATAGCATTAGAGGTATCACCAGTGAGGCTAAGCACATCAGAGAAGAAATATTTGAAAACAATATAAAATATTTAGAGGCAGAATGAATTATTTCTAATGAATATGTTGATAAAAACTACCTGAAAACCTTTTGGGAAGAGCTATATAAAATACCTAATGGAGCAAGATTCAGTCAAAACCTCATTAAACTGAAAAAAATATTCATAAAGAATTAAGCAATAGATTTATGTATTCTCATTTTAAACCTTATATTTACAGACTACATCTAGAAAACTTCTATGTTTCAGTATATGTGACTACTGCAGGACAAACAAAAAAAGGAACAGAACTCTGAAACCTATTCTGCCATGAAAGGAATGAAAAATCGAGATAACTTGGTGAAGAAGGCCTATCATTGGGTACTTGGCAATCACAACAAGGGTTCCAGTAACATCAATGGTTACGAGGGCTATGATATCCTCTCACATCTCCGAAACTATGTGTAACCCCAGCATGTTTCTAATCAACAGGCTGCTATGGGATACGGTCTCCAAATGGGGGGATTTTCAAAATATGAATCCATGAGGAGGGGAGGGACATGCTCTGATAACCATTCAGCAATAGGCCTGGATTACTGTTCTCCCACCAGAAACCAGGTACTTGAAATGAGTTTAAAGATAGAGCAGGGACCAATGGTCCTCCTTCTCTCCTAGTGACCTAATCCAACAAGAGAAAGGTAAAATGGAACCATTACCAACATATGATGAAGCCACTGATTATACATACCAGACAGACCAAAAGGCTCTGTCTGAAAATGATCTGGAGAAGCTGGAGAGCAGAGGACCTTACTGATTATCACAAAGTTGAGTCCATTGAAAAATATAGTGGTGGCTTTAAGCTTAAATTACAAACTAGATGATAACCTGGCAATAATATTCCCTAACGGCACTGAAACGAGCTTCTTGGAACGGATTCTCCTAAAGAGCTGGTTCAAAGCAGAGGAATACAGACATTTGTCACTGAAATTGGGCCTCTCATTGACCTAGAAACTTTTACTGACAGTGTGTTCTTTAGGGTTTTGATAGCAATGAATCCACAGGAATGGGTGAGCAACTGCTTACCGGGACATGGTGCATAGATGGCTATGGGAGATACCAACTCCCATGGGGAGTCATCCCTGGACATCTTACAACATCCTTCACAAGACACAATATGATTATGAAACTTTTGACATGAACTTTCAAATAATGTTGCTCATTCGTTTTATTGGAGTCAATGCCCGCAGGGCCGGCTCCAGGCACCAGCGTAGCAAGCAGGTACCTGGGGCGGCCAATGAAGAGGGGGCCGCATGTCCAGCCGTTCGGCGGCAATTCGGTGGCGGGGCCGTCACTCCCTCTCGGAGCGAAGGACCTGCCGCCAAATTGCCGCTGTAGAATGAAGCGGCGGTAGAGCTGCCGCCGATCACGGCTTTTTTTTTTTTTTTCTGCTTCTGGCGCCAAAAACGCTAGAGCCAGCCCTGAATGTCTGGTTTCCTGCTCTTTGAGCTTTATTTGTTTTTAATTTTGCAATTTTTGGAACTATACAGGTGTGACAAAATTGACTGATATGTGAAGAATTAAATCCCCTATTAAGCCACACATCAGGGAGCAGCAAGAAGGGCCCATTTTGTCCTCGATTTCTGCTGAAATTTTCGACAACATGACTAATTAGTACCAACTGTGCTTGCTTTGGTTGTGTGGACTCTGTTCCACCAGAAATGAGACTCATAGCACAAAATCCTTTGCACATGAGCCACAGAACAATCACAAAATGGTAACAAGTTGCAGGCCCTAGCAACTGGGTCTGGGTTTGAACAAGTTTGTTTGATTTTGCCCAGTTTAAGTAATTAAATACACATCCTGTCATAGATTTCCTTTGTTTCAAATACTGTTTGACATGTTCTTGCAATTATAAATTAACTGGGAAACATACTTTGGTTTATCCACAGATTAGTGTGACACCCCCACATGCTCTGCAGGTTGTATATCTAATCAGAAAAACTGTCGTTTACAAGATACATATAAGATAATTATTACCCTGGGTCAAATCCTAGAGTCCTTACTCAGTTTTTACCGAAGCTTAACAGGTCTGGTCTCCTGTGATTTCCTAGTCGGGGCCATGTCTGGTCGCCATGTAGTTATAGAAGTCAGCCCAAACCAGAAAACGAATGCAGAAATAACTAGACTACAGATGAGCTACATAAATTCCTTGTACCTCTCTGTGTGATATGTGCTACCAAACTCCCTATTCCCATTACCACTGATTGATGTGTAAACTCGACAGACAGATGTGTATTGGCTCCATAGATTTATGTGCATTTATTTCTATTAAAAACCTAACCCGGCGATCCTGCCTGGTGGAGAGGGGAGCAGAGTGGAGTGCTCCTGAGGAGAGCATGAGGCCTGATGGGTCAGGAGAGGCCAGGGGAAGCTTGCTCACAGCAGTGTTCCTAACCTTTGGTCCAAACAAGCGCAGCATCTCTCCTGTGCCAGTGCCTGATGGCAGCATGCACTTGGAGACAGGAAACAAGCCATGCCCCATGCCCTGTGGGCCCCCAAACTAGCACTCAAGGGAGTGCTAAGTCTGTATACTTCCCTGTTCTCAGTGGAAGCAGCACAGCACTCCCTATCACCACTGTGCGGTACTGGGGCCGATATTGACTCAGAATGGAGATCAACATCTACTGAGTCACATGACTCACCCCTGCAGCCGGGGCATATGGGTTGGTGCTGATTCCCAGGGGAGCGTGCTTCCTACTGAGCAACTCAACCCTCCCTGCAGCACAGTCCATAGCAGTGCAGTGGCCATTGGGGTTAGTACCGATTCAGAGAGCAGCACACCCCTTCCGCATTACCAGCCCCACTCCCCGCGCAGAGAGCTGTGCTGAGGCATCAGGGTCAGTGCAGATTTGAAGGGAGAACGACCCGCACAAGCCACCCACACCAGTCTGCACGGCACTGAGAAATTAAGGTCAGGGCCCCAAAGAGCTTATAGTGTAAAAGACAAGACATAACCAGTGGTTGAAGCAAACCTCTATTGAGTCACCCACACCACTCTCTGGAGCACATGCCCCTAGCACCTGCACTGACGCAGAGCCCATGTCTGCACTAGGGAATTTCTGCAGAAAAGGACCTGGGGATTACAGTGGACAAGAAGCTGGATATGAGTCAGCAGTGTGGGATTTAGTTGGTGTTGGTCCTGCTTTGAGCAGGGGGTTGGTCTAGATGACCTCCTGAGGTCTCTTCCAACCCTAATATTCTAAGATTCTGAGTCTAAGTCATAGGGCTCAACATAGGGGTGTTTGGGTGAAATGTAATGGGCTGTGCTATGCAGGAAGTCAGGCTGATCTCCTGGTCTCTTCTAGCCTTCAGCTCCATGTATCTCTATGAACTGAGCTGAACTGATGGGAATTACTTAGTCTAGAGGGAAAGAAGCCACCTATGGAATCCCCAGGCCCACCTCCTGAAGCAGCAGCCTGTGTTTTCCCTTGGTAGCCTCCCATTCAAGAACTGAGCAGGGCCCTGCCTGCTTCCTTGGGAGCTCACAGCCTAGGGTGGAGTTTGAATATCTTTCGGCCTGGCCTTGCCTTCCCTGGGCTGGAGCATGGTGGAGGCTGAGTGGAGCTGCCCAGAGGATGCCATGTGCATGATTCCCTGCATCCCCTTGTTCTTCAGGAGAGTGCAGAGAACTGGGCTCCACAGAAGCCCCTCCAGCCCCAGGATCAGATTAACCTTTTGTGGGCCTGGCACCAAACATATTTGTGGGCCCCCATGGAGGCAATGGATCCTGGCACGGGGAGGTCAGTTCCCAGAATGAGGGGCCAGCCAGGGGCAATGGGGCATGGCATGGCAGGGACGGCCCCACTCCGCCCAGCCCTGTGCGAGGGCACTATTTACAAACTGGCAGTTGCCAGACACAGTGGCCCACCCCGCTCTGTGCTGCCAGCGTGCTCCTTCCCCTCGGGGCATGCTGGCAGCACGCAGATCAGGCCACGCAGCTCGGGCCACGCAGCCCCCCTGCCCTACGCCCCCCCAACTACCTATGACCAGCGCCCCCCAGGCCTCCCACACAAATGCACAGCACCCTGAACAACACCACCCCTGCCCAGTGCCCCCCTGCCCACAGCCCCGCCACAACTGCCCGGCACTCCACACAGAACCCTCACTCCCTAGTGCCCCAACACACAGAGATCTTCCCCACCCCCTCACAGCCCAGCATCCCTCCCCCCAGGCCCTCCAGAGACCCCCTCCCCTATGCCCTGCCTCCTGGCCGCACTCACTGGCCCTGCTGGGAGGTGACTGTGGCGCAATCAGCCAGACCAGGGCCTGCCCTCAAGGCCCACTTGCCTGGAGGGACCCAGCTAAGCCCCCCATACTGTCCCTACCCCCCCCACTGGCTGAGACTGGCCAGGCTTCTGCACCAGTCCCAGGCGGCTCAGCTCCGGGGAGACAGGCGGGGCCCCACAGGTGGTGGGAAGCAGAGACTGCCTGGAGCTGGAGGTGCACTGGGGTCCGGCCAGGGGGCAGAGAGGAGCAGGGAGTGGGGCCAGGGGGTGGAGAGGAGCCCTTGGCCAGCCGGCGGGCAGTCCAAGAGGAGCAATTGGTGGGCGGGGGGGAGCCAGTGGGGTTTCAGGGTACAGTGCAAGCGGAGCAGGCCAAGGCCCCTTCTGAGCATGGGCCCGGCACCATGGAGCCATTGCAAACCCGGCACTGTCCAGCCCTCCTCATCCCAGGAATAATGACTGGAGTGCTGGGGG
>NW_020664587.1:1744414-1759591 GCF_002925995.2 Terrapene triunguis | reverse complement strand
CATTCTATTGTAATTCCCAATTGCACCAGACGAGGTGACTCCTGTAGATCCCAGACTCTTGACAACTGGGAAAGGGAAACTGGTCTTTTTTCCTGGTTCTTTTTTTTTTTTCAACCCTGCAAGAAAATTCACTTTTGCCCTGGGCAGTTTGGTGCATTTCACCAGAGGGAGACTGCTCTTTGTGTCCCCAAAGCCCTTTCATGTGTCAATGCTGAAATCAAGCTTCTTGCACCAGCAGCTGCTGATCTAAATGTCACATACTGAAAAATCACTCTCCCAAAGGGAAAGCCTGAAAGGCATCAGAGAGAGCAGAGAATATAATGGATTTGGCCTTACCTTGCCCCTCTGTGACACAGAGCTCCATTGGTGCCATCTGGCAAAGAGTTCACCGTTCATTACAAGCCACTCCTGTCTCAGACCTGACAAACTCACTGCACCTAATACACCACCTTCTTGGTATTTATCCATAAAGGGCAGCAAGTGGGGTCTTTACTGAAAGCTTGTAGCCTACTGAACTCATAATCATGATGAGATGTGTGTAGGGACAGTATTTGCAAGGGCGGCAGGTTTGTATAATTTTTGGTGGTGCCCAGAACAGGTCCAAGCCCCCCCCCCCACACACACACACCTGCCTTGTAAGCCAATATACAGTAACTCCAAGTTAACGTTGTTTTGTTGTTATGTTGCTGATCAATTAGAGCAGTGGTTCTCAAACTTTTTTTTCCGTGGACCACTTGAAAATTGCTGAGGATCTTGGCGGACCACTTAATGATCTTTCCAAATGTTGTATGTACCATTAGCTAACTATTGTAAAGCGCTTTTGATAAAAGTGCTATATAAAAAAACCCTAAATAATAATTAACTTTTTTTGTTCTACACATAAAAGCACACAACTCATATTTTAATATCAGTAGTCTTAACCTTTCTAATGCGATGGATGTGCCCTCTCTCCCCAGCAGCCGCAGCCCTGAGCCTCTTTCTCTGGCCGCCGTAGCCCTGCACGTCCCAAATTCCCCCCACCCCCTCTTCTCACACCACTGCCCCCTACTCCCTATTCCCCCCAAGGCCACCACCTCACCTTACATGTGCATCTTCCCCAGGGTCCACCACCTAATTAGAGGAGCCACGTCTGCACGGCTCCACTAATTAGGTGGGTGGCCCTTCATTCTCTCATGTGCGGCCGTCCAGGAGTGCACCTTAGAGGGAACTATCCGCGGATCACCTGAATGGAGCTCATGGACCACTGGTGGTCCGTGGACCACAGTTTGAGAACCTCTGAATTAGAGAACATGCTCGTTTAAAGTTGCCCAATGCTCCCTTATAGTGTTGTTTGGCAGCCACCTGCTTTGTCCACTACTTGCAGAAAGAGCAGCCCGTTGGAGCCAGCTGGTGGGGGCTTGGAACCAAGGTGGGCTGACAGCCCCCCTATCAGCTCCCCTAAGTTCCCTGTGCGGCTGCCGTCCAGCTATCAATTGCTGGGCAGTTCAGGTGTCCCTCCCACCCACTGCCATGTGGTGTTCCTGCCCTCTGCCTTGGAGCTGCTCCAGGAGCCTCCTGCTTGCTGTGCAGGTAGGGTGACCAGATGTCCCGATTTTATAGGGACAGTCCTGATTTTTGGTTCCCTTACACCAGGCAAGGGAAACAAGCCTCAGCATCTCCTCCTGCAGGGCCCTGAGCTCCTTTCTACCTGCCTTGGTTCTGTGGCCTCTCCAGCCCATGGAGCTGGTCATCCCTGCTCTGGGGGTGGCTTCTCACCAGCCTGCAGGCAGGACTTTCCTCCTCCAGCCGGCCGGCTCCTGGACTGTCCTCCTCCAGCCGGCTGGCTCTTGGACTTTCCTCCTCCAGCCAGCCGGCTCCTGTGGCAGCCACTGGCCCTCTGCTTCCCAGCACTTGTACTCTCCCAGCTGCTGTGGGGCTCCCAATCAGTGCTGGTTGGTATTTGCTTCATTAACTCCTTGGTTGCCAGGTCAGCATGGAGTCGATACACCCCATGCCAGGGAGCTGACACCCAGCTGGCACAGGCAAGACTCCCTCCCGTTCACAGGCGCCGACTTTCCCAAGGCTCCGCCTCCATTCTACCCCTTCTCCCAAGGGCCCCTTGCTCCACCTCTTCCCACCCCTGCTCCGCCCCTCCATGAGGTCCCGCCCTACCTCTTCCCACCCCCACTCTGCCCACCCCTCCTTTGTGCACTGACATGGACTCCAGCCACTGTCTGGCCCTGATTACAGCCCAAACACAAGGTATCAGGTTGCCTTGCCTGGAGCTATTTCACCAGGCAGGCAGAAAGCACATAGCGCTGTGGTGGGTCACAGCGTGTTGACATATGAGGAAGTGATTTAGGTCTTGATGAGAAATTTGCTGGGCTCACTCAGAATTGAGAAGCAGAGAGCCACAGGCTTCACCCAGTGGCGTAGCCAGGTTCTAAGTGCAGGGAGAGCAAACATAAAAAAGGCGCCTCCCCTTGGCTGGCTCCTCCGGCCACACTGCGGCCATGCTGCGCCCCCCCCCTTGCTCCTCCGGCCACGCCGCCCCCCCCCATGGCTGTAGAGGGAGGCTGGCAGAGGACAGGGGGTTTGAGGGGAGGTGAAGGGGAGGATGTGGAGGGAGGGGGACAGAGGAGTTGACTTGAGGGGAGTGGAGGGGAGGATGTAGGGAGGGTGGCAGAGGAAGGGGGTACGAGGGAAGGTGAAGGGGAGGATGTGGAGGGAGGGGGACAGGGGGTTCGACTTGAGGGGAGTGGAGGGGAGGATGTAGGGAGGGTGGTAGAGGACGGGGGTACAAGGGGAGGTGAAGGGGAGGGAAAGGCAGGGGCCCGGGGTACACGGGAGGGGTACACGGGGTATGGAGCTTGGGGAGGGGTTACCGGGGATGGGAGTGGGCTGGGGTTCCCGGGGCTCTCTGTGCAGAGGGGGCTGGAGCTGCTCCCAGGACCGGGAGAGCCTGGGAGTCTGCTGCCTGCCCTTCCGCTGCTTCTTTCCAGGGCCCGGCCGCTAGGCCCGGCCCAGCCAGCAGCAGAGAGCAGCAAACCCTGCTGTCACTGCCTCGGAGGGGCTCGCCGCGTGCAGCGCCAGCCCAGGCTCAGCGCTGGCGCTACCCCTTGGGGTGTGGGGGCAGAAGGTAGCGAGTCCTGCCAGGCGCGGTCTGAGCGAGCTGCAGCCCGGCTCGCCCGCTCAGCCCGGGGGCGCTGCCCTGCCTGGGGCTGCTGGCGGAGCCTGGCTGTGGGCGGGTCGTGCTGACAGGCCGCGGCGGGAGGGGAGGGAAGCCCCCCCCATGGCTGCCGGCCACCAGCCTGCACCCCCCCCTCGCTCCTCCGGCCGCGGCTGCCGGCTGCGCTTCGGGCCGCATGCCGCGCCCCCCCGCTCCCTCGGCTGGAGCCCCGGCAGGAACGGAGCAAAACCCCCGGACCCACTCTCCCGGCCGCAGCGCTGGACCCCGCTCCCCGCCCCAATTGCAGCGCCGGCCGGAGCACCGTGAGACCCCCGGACCCGCTCCCCCACCCAGAACCCCGGGCGGAGCGCAGCGAAACCCCCCGGACCCGCTCTCCCGGCCGAAGCGCCAAATCCCGCTCTCCCGGCCAGAGCCCCAGGCAGAGCGCAGAGAAACCTCTGGATCTGCTCCCCCAGCCGGGGCGCTGGGCGGAGAGTGGCCAACCCCCTTGCCCCGCTCTCCCGGCTGGAGCGTCGGACCCCGCTCCCTTGGTTGCAGCGCCTGCCGCAGGGCGGCCAGACCCCCGGACCCGCTCCCCTGGCCAGAGTCCTGGGCGAAGCACAGAGAAACCCCTGGATCCGCTCCCCTGGCCGGAGCCCCAGGCGGAGCGCAGCCAGACCCCTGGACCCGCTCCCTGGCTAAAGCTCCGGGCGGAGTGCAGCGAAACCAGCCTGCGCCCCCCCTCGCTCCTCCAGCCGCTTTTGGAAAGGCGCGGCTTTGGGGAAAATGTGCTGAGGGGAAGCGGCTGCTTCCGCTGCACCCCACTAGCTACGCTACGGGCTTCACCAGACCTCCAAGGTTCTAACACTCCTGCTGGGGTGTGCAGGTTTGCCCTTATACCTGGCGGGGTCTCCTCCTAGTGCAGTGTGGTGCTGTGCAACCAGAGGCAGTTCAGCCCACCAGTGGTGCCTGGCCTCTCCAGAACACAGCAGTAGAGAATTAGGGCTGGTCTACACTGGGGGAGGGGGGTGGATCGATCTAAGATACGCAACTTCAGCTACGAGAATAGCGTAGCTGAAGTTGACGTATCTTAGATCGACTTACCTCGCGTCCTCACAGCACGGGATCGATGGCCGCGGCTCCCCCGTTGACTCCGCTTCCGCCTCTCGCTCTGGTGGAGTTCCAGAGTCGACGGGGAGCGCGTTCGGGGATCGACAAGATGCGATAAATCGATCCCCGATAGATCGATTACTACCCACCAATCTGGCGGGTAGTGAAGACGTACCCTTAGTCACCATTAGAGCAGGACTTGCCCTGTACAATAGCCAGCAATGGGTTGTGAAATGGGCTGTGTAGAGAGAAGCTGCTCGTGATGATCTGTCTTTGTGCTGCAATCCAGCGAAGTCGTAGACCAAGATAAGTATTGTTTTCAAAGATGCTGAGGTGATTGGGAGCTAAGTTCTAAGTGTCTCCATCGCTTCTGAGAATGGTACATAGGCTCCTAAGTCACTATGGCATTTGTGAAAATGTTGTCCCAGGGCCGCATCATGCTGGGTGCTGTACCAAAACATAACCAAGTATGTCCCTGCCCCAAAGAGCTTCCAGCCTAGCGATAAATAAGAGCTAACAGGTGGATAAAACAAACAGAGCACAAGGAACCAATGAGACAAATATGCTCGGTGTGACATGATTGCGGCTATGCTCATGGATTATGCAATGGTATTCTATAGAGGGGAAAGAGTGAAATCGTGTTTCCAATGGAGGAGTGTGAGGAGACGCTTGGTACTAGACAAAAAGTCATAGAATCATAGAATATCAGGGTTGGAAGGAACCTCAGGAGGTCATCTAGTCCCACCCCCTGCTCAAAGCAGGACCAATTCCCAACTAAATCATCCCAGCCAGGGCTTTGTCAAGCCTGACCTTAAAAACCTCTAAGGAAGGAGATTCCATCACCTCCCTAGGTAACCCATTCACCACCCTCCTAGTGAAAAAGTTTTTCCTAATATCCAACCTAGACCTCCCCCACTGCAACTTGAGACCATTACTCCTTGTTCTGTCATCTGGTACCATGGAGAACAGTCTAGATCCATCCTCTTTGGAACCCCCTTTCAGGTAGTTGAAAGCAGCTATCAAATCCCCCCTCATTCTTCTCTTCTGATGATTAAACAATCCCAGTTCCCTCAGCCTTTCCTCATAAGTCATGTGCTCCAGCCCCCTAATCATTTTTGTTGCCCTCCGCTGGATTCTTTCCAATTTTTCCACATCCTTCTTGTAGTGTGGGGCCCAAAACTGGACACAGTATTCCAGATGAGGCCTCACCAATGCCGAATAGAGGGGAATGATCACGTCCCTCGATCTGCTGGCAATGGTCCTACTTATACAGCCCAAAATGCCGTTAGCCTTCTTGGCAACAAGGGCACACTGCTGACTCATATCCAGCTTCTCGTCCACTGTAACCCCTAGGTCCTTTTCTGCAGAACTGCTTCCTAGCCATTGGGTCCCTAGTCTGTAACAATGCATGGGATTCTTCTGTCCTAAGTGCAGGACTCTGCATTTGTCCTTGTTGAACCTCATCAGATTTGTTTTGGCCCAATCCTCTAATTTGTCTAGGTCCCTCTACATCCTATCCCTACCCTCCAGCGTATCCACCACTCCTCCCAGTTTAGTGTTGTGACAGTACCTCCCATAAGGCTTTATGGAAATATGCGTAGAATGTGTTTTATTCTACATATACCATGTAACATATCGCTGTAAAGGTTATGATCTACTGAATCTATTAATCCTATTTGTATGCATGTATCATTTTTGTATTTGAAGTTATGAATATTGGCTGTGTACTGGCTTGATTTCTAAATAACCTTAATAGAGCATTTGGTCAGATATTGGAGAAAAGAATGTTGAAGTTAAGTACCTAATCAAGAAACACTTAAAGGACAACAAATCTTGGAATGCTCCAATCCACATAAGAAGTTTACTTGAGGACGTTCAAGGTAGCATGTGACCCATGGCTGCTACCTGGTAAGAAATTGTGAGTCATGCATGGACAAGTGACTTGACCAGGTGACTTCTAAACTCCATCTTGGAGCTGGACTTTGCATAGGAGTGAGGAGGGGGTCTCCACCCACAAGAGAAAGTCTATTTAAACCCCTGGGAGACCCCTCTGTTTTCTCTTCAGCTGGCTAAAGAGATAGCCTCTCCACCCCCCAGGATACCTGAAAGGAACTGGAACAAAGGGCAGTGACTGCAAGGGGTGTGAGTGATTGCTGGACCCAGGCTAAAAGGAGATTAGTCTTTAAAAGGGAGCATTCTGGAACTGGTGAGGAGCTTATCTGTATTCAGTTTGATTAGACATAGATTTGCGCATTTTATTTTATTTTGCTTGGTGACTTACTTTGTTCTGTCTGTTACTACTTGGAACCACTTAAATCCTACTTTCTGTATTTAATAAAATCACTTTTTACTTATTAATTAACTCAGAGTATGTATTAATACCTGGGGGAGGCAAACAGCTATGCATATCTCTCTCTCAGTGTTATAGAGGGCGAACAATTTATGAGTTTACCCTGCATAAGCTTTATACAGGGTAAAACGGATTTATTTGGCTTTAGACCCTATTGGGAGTTAGGCATCTGAGTGTTAAAGACAAGAACACTTCTGTTAGCTGCTTTCAGTTAAGTCTGCAGCTTTGGGGCAAGTAATTCAGACCCTGGGTCTTTGTTGGAGCAGATGGGCGTGTCTGGCTCAGCAAGACAGGGTGCTGGGGTCCCTAGCTGGCAGGGAAAGCAGGGGTAGAAGTAGTCTTGGCACATCAGGTGGCAGCTCCCAAGAGGGTTTCTGTGATCCAACCTGTCACAAGTGTCATCTGCAAACTTGCTGAGGGTGCAGTCCACGCCATCCTCCAGATCATTAATGGGGCACTCCGCTTGATACCGGCTGCCAACTAGACATGGAGCCATTGATCACTACCCATTGAGCCCGATGATCTAGCCAGCTTTCTATCCACCTTACAGTCCATTCATCCAGCCCATACTTCTTTAACTTGCTGGCAAGAATACTGTGGGAGACCGTATCAAAAGCTTTGCTAAAGTCAAGGAATAACACGTCCACTGCTTTCCCCTCATCCACAGAGCCAGTTATCTCATCATAGAAGGCAATTAGGTTAGTCAGGCATGACTTGCCCTTGGTGAATCCATGCTGACTGTTCCTGATCACTTTCCTCTCCTCTAAGTGCTTCAGAATTGATTCCTTGAGGACCTGCTCCATGATTTTTCCAGGATCAGGGGATAGCCGTGTTAGTCTGTATCCACAAAAACAACAAGGAGTCCGGTGGCACCTTAAAGACTAACAGATTTATTTGGGCATAAGCTTTTGTGGGTAAAAAACCTCACTTCTTCAGATGCATGGAGTGAAAGTTACAGATGCAGGCATTATATAATGACACATGAAGAGAAGGGAGTTACCTCACAAGTGGAGAATCAGTGTTGACAGGGCCAATTCAATCAGGGTGGATGTAGTCCACTCCCAATAATAGATGAGGAGGTGTCAATTCCAGGAGAGGCAAAGCTGCTTTTGTAATGAGCCAGCCACTCCCAGTCCCTATTCAAGCCCAAATGAATGGTGTTAAATTTGCAAATGAATTTTAGTTCTGCTGTTTCTTTGTGAAGTCTGTTTCTAAAGTTTTTTTGTTCAAGACTAAGGTGAGGTTAACTGGCCTGTAGTTCCCCGGATCCTCCTTCTTCCCTTTTTTAAAGTCAGCTGTAGAAGTCAGGCAGGCTGATTGTGGCAGTTGAATAGCTGATCTCAGTGCCAGTAAACAGCCTCAATCGCTTCTTATATTGCAGTTGACTCTAAAAAGCTCTGTTTGCAGCCTTGGTAAGCAATGTAGGGCTTGATGTGGAAAGGAAACTGAGCTACAGTCCAACACTTTGTCTCTGAACAGATCAAAGAGAAGTGGAAATGAAGCTAACCTCAGGGAATGCTGAGCAAGAACCTGGGCCTATACACTAAAAGGATGCCGTCTTTTCATGTTGTAACTTGTAGCAAATTCTTCTATCTCTGCCTTTAACACCTTGCATTTATTTGCAGTAGCAATCTCCTTATATTAAATCCAACTGTCTGCTCACTGCAACCATCAGCTTTTCTTACACTCTGAAAGATACAGTATGGAGAACGAGCCAGCACTGGCTCACGGGGCCATGGGTTGGGCTGTGATCAAAGAGGCCTTTTCCAGCTCCACTGTTTGATCATTCTCAGCAGGATTCACCGCGATGCTGAGGCAATGCCATGCCAATCGCCATAACAATGTCAGAGATTTTGTCTTGGCTCAGTTCAAGTGAATTTAGCTCTGAGGGTTTTTCATATTTTTGAGAGCATTTTAAAAAAAGAAATCAAAATGATGGCACTAGAGTGGGACTGCACAGTGTCCATTGGGCGGGAGGGGAAGGCCATTTCAGAAGGATCTTTACCCTATTCATTCAGGATGAGAAGGCAAATCATGCTATTAATTGCCATTCATTGCATACACTGTGCCAGCATATCCCCCAGAGCCAGTGAGATGGAGTTGCTGCATGCATAAGAAGACTAATCCACAAATTCAGCTATATCTCATTAGGGCCATTGCCTTGAGTCTGGGCTGGCAGGAATCTCAGATTCCAGGTCAAACAAAGGGCACATTTGTTTTCTTTTAATACTAGGGTAAAAAAAACCAAAAGGGAATTTTAAAAAGTCTCTTTGCTTAAGTGACTTTCAGGTTCTGACTCAACAACTCGAAATGCAGGAATTCTGAGTAATGGCAGGATCTCCCTCCTTAGGGGCTCCAGTACCCTAAGCACAATGGAGTGGCCCATGGGCTGGGCCTTTGAGGGCTGAATCAGAGCCAGATACTATTGCAGCCACTAATATTGGTTTTGTACAGACTGATTCCAAGAGCCTTGACACACTGCAGTAATGGAGAAGGAACCAGCTAAGGTGACAGGCAGGTCACTCCAATGGAATGGAGCAGGTGCAGAGAAGAGCCCTCTCCAACTGCAGCAGCTCCCTGCACTGACAATAGTGCTAGCGACAGGCAGTTTGCAAAGAGAAGCCTGGTGTTCGCAGGTGGGATGAGGATTAGAGAGAGAACAGTTCCACTTCATGTCAGCTGGGGGAAGTAGAGGCTCCTCTTCCATAAATGATTGAGGAGGGGAGTTCTGAATGTAAGCATCACAAGGGGAGAAGATTGCAGTTTCCTGAGCTACAAAACCAGGGCAACTCTATGTATCCCTTTAACCAGCAGCCTCTGGCCCATGTAATGTGCAGTACAGCTAAGTGGTTCTTATGGGGCACTGCACAAACCAAGGGCTTCCCTGTACAGGTTGGCATGTCTTTCACAGGGAGCATCCAGCTCTTGCCCAGCTGAGAGCCATTAGCGGCAGCTTTCCAGGAGCCCGAGGGCCACACCTCCTGGGCATAAAGGAAGCAAATTGTGCTGCTCCTCATCTTAAATATGATTGTACAGGACACAGACAATAGGTCCCTTGTGCAACTCTCAGAGCACTGGGAACAAGAGGAACTGGTGCATGCTGGGAATCTCTCATCTTCGAAAGCAGAATTTCCATGTCAAAGATGAGAGTGGTTGTGGGGCCCATAGTATAACGCCCTGGGCTCTGTTTTGCCACCAGCAGCCTTTAGCTATTCCTGTTTTAGCATTTAATTAATAGCCTACCAGCCTGGGAATTAACATGTGGTGCATTCTCCATCACATGGAGGTTTTACAACAAGACTGAAGGTCTTTCTAAAAGATACGTGCCAGCCCAACCAGATATGTTGGGCTTGATGCAGAAATCAGTTGATGAAATTCTCTGTTGTGCAGAAGTGTAAACTGGATAATCACAATGGTCCCTTCTGGCTTTGAACTCTGTGGGTCGTTAATAATATATTGAGCTTCCCTGCCCATTGCTTAAGGGAATGACCTGACTTGAGCCTCTCAGCTCACTGTGTTACACTATGCTGTGGGTCAGATTCTGGTGAAGCTCCCCTTTCACTCAGGCCATTCCAGACCTGAATTTTGGCATTTCCATTCCTCGTACACCTCTACCCCGATATAACGCGACCCGATATAACACAAATTCGGATATAATGCAGTAAAGCAGCGCTCTGGGGGGGGGCGGGGCTGCGCACTCCAGTGGATCAAAGCAAGTTCGATATAACATGGTTTCACCTATAACGCAGTAAGATATTTTGGCTCCCGAGGACAGCGTTATATCAGGGTAAAGGTGTATTTATGTGAGTGAGCACTGAGGTGCTGTTTTGCATGAGTGCAAAGGGAAGTGTTTGGATGAGAAATAAGGGAGCTATTCTCCATGAGCGAACACAGAAGCAGATAAGAACATAAGAACATAAAAATGGCCCTACTGGGTCAGACCAAAGGTCCATCTAGCCCAGTATCCTGTCTTACAACAGTGGCCAGTGCCAGGTGCCCCAGAGGGAATGAACAGAACAGATAATCATCAAGGGATCCATCCCGTCACCCATTCTCAGCTTCTGGCAAACAGAGGCTAGGAACACCATCCCCGCCAATCATGGCTAATAGCCATTGAGGGACCTATCCTCCATGAATGTATCTAGTTCTTTTTTGAACCCTGTTATAGTCTTGGCCTTCACAACCTCCTCTGGCAAAGAGTACCACAGACTGACTATGTGTTACGTGTAGAAATACTTCCTTTTGTTTGTTTTAAACCTGCTGCCTCTTAATTTCATTTGGTGACCCCTAGTTCTTAGAATCATAGAATATCAGGGTTGGAAGAGACCTCAGGAGGTCATCTAGTCCAACCCCCTGCTCAAAGCAGGACCAACCCCAACTAAATCATCCCAGCCAGAGCTTTGTCAAGCCGGGCCTTAAAAACCTCTAAGGATGGAGATTTCACCACCTCCCTAGGGAACCCATTCCAGTGCTTCACCACCCTCCTAGTGAAAAGGTTTTTCCTAATATCCAACCTAAACCTCCCCCACTGCAACTTGAGACCATTACTCCTTGTTGTGTCATGTCATTACTCTTGTGTTATGAGAAGGAGTAAATAACATTTCCTTATTTACTTTCTCCACACCAGTCATGATTTGATAGACCTCAATCATATCACCCCTTAGTCATCTCTTTTCCAAGCTGAAAAGTCCCAGTCTTATTAATCTCTCCTCATACGAAATCCATTCCATACCCCTAAGAATTTTTGTTGCCCTTTTCTGAATCTTTTCCAATTCCAATATAGATGTTCAGCCTGGGCATGGGGGAAGAGTTTGGGGTGAGTGAGGCTGGGGAGCAGTTTGGGGTGCACACTGGTGAGTGGTTTGGTTTGAATGCTTAGGGAGCTGTTTACCATGTGCACAGGGGAATGGTGAGCAGTGAGGGAGCTATTTAGTGTGAGCGCTGGGGGGGACATTTGGGGTGAGCACTGGAGAACTGTTTAGCATGAGCGCTGGGGGACTCCTTGCTGAGGTTCTCATAGCTGTTCTGAACTGAAATTTGCACACTCTGAGCCAACTCATAGTGGTGTCAATGGCCAAATTCCCATTTACTTCAGTGGGAGCTGGTTCTGAGCCTGGTTACAACCCACTGTGATAGCACAGACATGACAGCTTGGTAACAAAGCTGGATCCTCCATTAGGTCTTGCTGCTGGTCATGCTGGAGATACTGTGAGAAGAGTTTTTCTCCTGGTGCTACTGCACATTGCTTCCCTGTGAAACCCACCAGTGCAGACAATCATCCGGAATGGGTGCGAGCAGTTATACGATAGGACGGATCCAATCTGGTTTGAGGTTGGAAGGAAGTTTCATGGAGAGATGAGGGGTCTGATTTTACTGGCCAGCTTCACTTATCCTTAGTTGAAAGCAGATTATTTCAGTCTTAATTCTTCAGTTCTTCTTGGCTTTGTTTTACTTTTGAAGGGCCATTGAAGAAGGGCCTAGGCCTATTTCCCAGGTAACATTGTAAAAAAAAATAATGTGGTGAAAGAGAAAGAGTAAAAAGTCATTGTTAAATGCAGATAAGCACACAAACAAACCCACACTGTGTACATATCGCTATTCTAGTATGAACACTGCAGCGGCTCATGCCTCCATTGTATCCGAATGAGCAACTTTTAGCCCCTGCGCATAACCTAAAATTATACAGGCTGCATCAGAAGTGTATTAAAATTCTCAATAATGCTTTCCATTTACTCTCTCAGATATGTATCTAATTATGATTTAAGACAGCAGTTGTGTGGTAAATATGGAACAAATTGAGCATTAAAAACATATTTGTTGAGTTTTACAAAATGCCTCCCAGATTAGTATATAAAGCAGACTGTGTTTTTGAGAAAGAAGAAATGCCAGGGTGGTTTTGAGTTTCTGGAAGATGCAGGTAGAGAGGCCCCCTAGGTCAGTGCTTAATGCAAAAGGCAAACACTGTTCCCAAGCGGGTAGAGTATCATGGAGATAACACTTTGTGTGCTCATCAGAGTCACTACAACCCAAAGTCACTGCTCAATAAGTTCTGTCATCCTCAAACAGTCTCAAAAGTGAGATCCTGCCATCGGTTTGGATCTCTCTGGGCTCCTTACAGACATTTCACTTTTACTGAAGATGACATTCTGTTTTTCCTTGGTAAAATGTCTTTTGTGTGAGAGGCAGATGCTCAGTTCTGCCACCAACCCCTGGAGGCAGAGTAGGAACTGCTGGTAAAACGAGTGTTCCTTTCCTGTGTCTATCCTCATATTGCTCACCAACTCACTCCAGTCCCTGCATACACATTCCCAGGGTCATTTGAGGAGGGGAAATGAGCAGAGTCAACTACAAGCACACAAAGGTCCTGATGGCTCCAAATACTATTAAACAGTCTCAGTCACACCAGCTCAAATGGGCTGCAGACTGCACAGATGCAGCTTGGGCACAGATAGAAAACGCAGCCTTTCCTGCCACACCACTGAAACCAATGCCTTTATCGATACCATCAAGATACAAACACAATGCAGACTGACATATAGGCCAAGAAAACTGTAGGGTTGGATTGTGCTAATTGCACACAGCCCACATACGCCCGCTGCCCAGGAGGCCTAGAGCCTCAGACCTGGTCTACACTACGAGTTTAGGTCGACTTTAGCCGCGTTAAGTCGAATTAAGCCTGGACACGTTCACATGATGAAGCCCTTTCTTTCGACTTAAAGGGCCCTTTAAACCAGTTTCTTTACTGCACCTCCGACGAGGGGATTAGCGATAAAATCGGCCTTAGGGGGTCGGAATTGGGGTAGTGTGGATGGAATTCGACGTTATTGGCCTCCGGGAGCTATCTCACAGTGCTTCATTGTGACCGCTCTGGACAGCACTCTCAACTCAGATGCACTGGCCAGGTAGACAGGAAAAGCCCCGCGAACGTTTGAATTTCATTTCCTGTTTGCTCAGCGTGGAGAGCACAGGTGACCACGCAGAGCTCATCAGCACAGGTAACCGTGATGGAGTCCCAGGATCGCAAAAGAGCTCCAGCATGGACAGAACGGGAGGTACGGGATCTGCTCGCCATATGGGGAGACGAAACACTGCTGGCTGAACTCCGAAGCAGTAAACGAAATGGCAAAATATTAGAAAAGGTCTCCAAGGCCATGAAGGACAGAGGCCATAACAGGGACGCACAGCAGTGCCGCGTGAAAATTAAGGAGCTAAGGCAAGCCTACCACAAAGCCACAGAAGCAAACGGAAGGTCCGGGGCAGAGCCGCAAACATGCCGCTTCTACGCGGAGCTGCATGCCATTCTAGGGGGTGCAGCCACCACTACCCCAACCGTGTGCTATGACTCCCTCACTGGAGAAACACACAGGGAAGCGGGTTCGGGGTACGAGGAAGATGAGGATGGAGAAAATGTAGATAGGTCACAGCCGCAAGGAAGCGGAGAAACCGGTTTCCCCAACAGCCAGGATATGTTTATCACCCTGGACCTGGAACCAGTAACCCCCGAACTCACCCAAGGCATGCTCCCAGACCCTGAGGGCACACAGGGGACCTCTGGTGAGTGTACCTTTGTAAATATTACACATGGTTTAAAAGCAAGCGTGTTTAATGATTAATGATTAATTTGCCCTGGCAATCGCGGCCAGTACAGCTACTGGAAAAGTCTGTTAACATGTATGGGGATGGAGCGGAATTCCTCCAGGGACATCTCCAGAAAACTCTCCTGGATGTACTCCCAAAGCCTTTGCAAAAGGTTTCTGGGGAGGGCTGCCTTATCCCGTCCGCCATGGTAGGACACTTTATCACGCCAGGCCAGTAGCATGTAGTCTGGAATCATTGCATAACAAAGCATGGCAGCGTATGGTCCCGGTGTTTGCTGGCATGCAGACAACATCCATTCCTTATCTCTCTTTGTTATCCTCAGGAGCGTGATATCATTCACGGTCACCTGGTTGAAATGGGGCAATTTTATTAAGGGGACATTCAGAGGTGCCCGTTCCTGCTCTGCTGAACAGAAATATTCCCCGCTGTTAGCCACACGGTGGGGGGGAGGGGTGAAGTGATCATCCCAGAGAATTGGGTTTGTGGGGGAGGGGAGTTAGTTGGGTTTGTGCTGCATGTTAACCCTGAAACCGCAGCCCCTCCTTTTACATTGCAAACCCATTTTAAATGGCCAACCCAACGGGTGCTTGGTATGGGAAATGAGAGCACTACTCTTTGAAACCATTCCCACATGTTAAGAAGGTTAAAAAAGCCAAAAGACTGTGTCTTACCATGGCTGCCTGCAAGCTGAAATCTGTGGCCTGGCACTGCGTGAGTGATCTCTCACACCAAACCGGCAGGCCCTCAATATAAGAGGAAAAATGCGACCTTGTAACGAAAGCACATGTGCTGTGTAATGTGAACAGCAAAATTTAACGTGAAAGAGTGTACCCATTGTTCTCTAAAATGTGTCTTTTTTAACCACCTCTCCCTTCTCCTCCACCAGCTGCAAATGTTTCTCCTTCACAGAGGCTAGTGAAGATTAGAAAGAGAAAACGTAGGACGCGTGATGACATGTTCACAGAGCTAC
>NW_020664587.1:1735162-1744404 GCF_002925995.2 Terrapene triunguis | reverse complement strand
GGGCTACCTTTGCAATTATCCCCCTAGTTGTGTGATGAATTAATAAAGAATGCATGAATGTGAAGTAACAATGACTTTATTGCCTCTGCAAGCGGTGCTCGAAGGGGAAAGGGGAGGGTGGGGTGGTTAGTTTACAGGGAAGTAGAGTGAACCGGGTGGGGGGGGCGGAGGGTTCATCAAGGAGAAACAAACAGAAGTTTCACACCGTAGCCTGGCCAGTCACAAAACTCGTTTTCAAAGCTTCTCTGATGCGCACCGCACCATGCTGTGCTCCTCTAACCGCCCTGGTGTCTGGCTGCGCGTAATCAGCGGCCAGGCGATTTGCCTCAACCTCCCATCCGCCATAAATGTCTCCCCCTTACTCTGACAGATATTGTGGAGCGCACAGCAAGCAGCAATAACAATGGGGATATTCTTTTCGCTGAGGTCTGAGCGAGTCAGTAAGCTGCGCCAGCGCGCTTTTAAACGTCCAAATGCACATTCCACTACCATTCGGCACTTGCTCAGCCTGTAGTTGAACAGGTCCTGACTCCTGTCCAGGCTGCCTGTGTACGGCTTCATGAGCCATGGCATTAAGGGGTAGGCTGGGTCCCCAAGGATCACGATAGGCATTTCAACATCCCCAACGGTTATTTTCTGGTCCGGGAAGAAGGTCCCTTCCTCCAGCTTTCGAAACAGAGCAGAGTGCCTGAAGACGCGAGCATCATGTACCTTTCCCGGCCATCCCACGTTGATGTTGGTGAAACGTCCCTTGTGATCCACCAGGGCTTGCAGCAGCATTGAAAAGTACCCCTTGCGGTTTATGTACTCGGTGGCTTGGTGCTCCGGTGCCAAGATAGGGATATGGGTTCCGTCTATGGCCCCACCACAGTTTGGGAATCCCATTGCAGCAAAGCCATCCACTATGGCCTGCACGTTTCCCAGAGTCACTACCCTTGATATCACCAGGTCTTTCATTGCCCTGGCAACTTGGATCACAGCAGCCCCCACAGTAGATTTGCCCACTCCAAATTGATTCCCGACTGACCGGTAGCTGTCTGGCATTGCAAGCTTCCACAGAGCTATCGCCACTCGCTTCTCAACTGTGAGGGCTGCTCTCATCCTGGTATTCTGGCGCTTCAGGGAAGGGGAAAGCAAGTCACAAAGTTCCATGAAAGTGCCCTTACGCATGCGAAAGTTTCGCAGCCACTGGGAATCGTCCCACACCTGCAGCACGATGCGGTCCCACCAGTCTGTGCTTGTTTCCCGGGCCCAGAATCGGTGTTCCACGGCATGAACCTGCCCCAGTAACACCATGATTTCCACATTGCTGGGGCCTGTGCCTTGTGAGAGGTCTATGTCCATGTTAATTTCCTCATCACTCTCATCGCCGCGCTGCAATCGCCTCCTCGGCTGGTCCTGGTTTTGCTTTGGCATGTTCTGGCTCTGCATATACTCCAGGACAATGCGCGTGGTGTTCATAGTGCTCATAATTGCCGCGGTGATCTGAGCGGGCTCCATGATCCCAGTGCTAGCTATGGCGTCTGGTCTGAAAAAAGGCGCGAAACTAGTATCTGACGGACCAGGGGAGGGAGGGAGGGAGGGGAGAGTGACGACATGGCGTACAGGTACAGGGAATTAAAATCAACAAAGGTGGCTGTGCATCAGGGAGAAACACAAACAACTGTCACACAGAATGCCCCCCCCCCCCCCAAAGATTGAACTCAAAAGCCTGGGTTTAGCAGGCCGTTGATTTGACGGAGGGAGGGGGAAGCAAATGAATACAGAACAAATCTTTTTTTTACATCTTAAGACAACGGTGCAGCATGACTGATAGCCCTCGGCCTCTTCTGGGTGCTTGGCAGCAAATACTGGGTGCTTGGCAGTTAGTGTACTAAGACTGATAGCCACATTTTTCCTGTATGATGACGATGGCCTTCAGGCCTATTGCATGATCTGCTGCTCAGGGAAGACTCTGCTAATGTGCGATGGGCGCTTGGCAGAAAATGGCATACTACAACTGATAGCCATCATTGTCATTGTGAAGGCAGCAGAATATGACTGGGGGGATGGGGGACTGGGGGAAATATGGAGTTCCAGCCACTGCTGTACGATGACAACAGTTATCAGTCATAATACACCATCTACTGCCAAAAGGCAAGGGGCTGGTGCAATGCAGCCCCACAGCTGCCCGCACCCAGATCGCCGATGAAGGCTACCAGTCATGCTGCACTGTCTACCACCAAAAGGCAGTTAGCTGCTGCTGCTGTGTAGCAATGCAGTCCCACGTCTGCCGGCACCCAGATGACATATGGTGACGGTGAGCTGAGCTGAGCGGGCTCCATGCTTGCCGTGGTATGTTGTCTGCACAGGTAACCCAGGTAAAAAGGCGCGAATCTATTGTCTGCCGTTGCTCTGACGGAGGGGGAGGGGCCTGACGACGTACCCAGAACCCCCCGCGACACTGTTTTGCATCATTCGGGCATTGGGATCTCAACCCAGAATTCCAATGGGCGGCGGAGACTGCGGGAACTGTGGGATAGCTACCCATAGTGCAATGCTCCGGAAGTCGACGCTAGCCTCGGTACTGTGGACGCAGTCCGCCGACTAGAGCACTTAGAGCATTTTATGTGGGGACACACACAATCGGCTGTATACAACCGATTTCTATAAAACCGGCTTCTATTAATTCGACCTAATTTCATAGTGAAGACATACCCTCAGAGAGGCTGTGGCAGCAGAGATAGGAATGCTGGCTTGTAGTCAGCCTGTTTTTCACCAAGCCTGATGGTCACTGCTGGGGAAGTGATGGTGTCTGTGCAGGAAGCTCTGGTTCAACACAAGCACTCCCAGAAGGGCTCTGGTGCAACCAGAGATGGTGCTTACACTTCTCCAAGTGCCCTCATTGGCAGGCCCTCTTAAGTGCAAGCAGGTTGAGGGGGAGGTGGCAGTGGTGTAAGGAGCTGACACCCAGGAGTGAGAATCCTGCCCACGCGCTGATTTTAGAAAAGTGTAATTACCTCAGTTCTTATACAAAGTGACATGGGATCCTTAATTCCCCAAATGTGAACATAGCGATACCCAGAGATTTGCTTTTACATCTAACCTACCGGATCACAACAACACAGCACCTCCTGGCACCCTGCTGGGGCATTGGTCTGGGGCTGACTGGGAGGGAAGTGCACCAGCTACTGGGTCTCTAACACCATCCAACGTCCTGTAGTTACAGCACAATGTTAGTGGAGAGTGTGGAAACAGAAACAGTGAATCGAAGGAAAAGGAGAAAGAGCAGCACCAAACAGACACAGAGCTGAACCCACACTGCTCTGTTACCGGGCCAGGGCTCTAGCAACAGAGCTCTGCTTTCAGGAATTGATCTCTGGTCAGTGCCTCTCTCAGGTCCTGTCTTGGAGCAGCTCTAATCTGGGACTTGTTGGGGAAGTGGGCAGGGGTGCATTATGTTTCTCCCAAACAGAGAAGAGGGAATTGCCCCCAGAAACATTTCAGTGGTTCTCCAGGCATTATGGCCAGTGATCACTTCTTTTCTCCCTGCTTCACAAACCTTTGGTTGGAAAGGAGAGCTCATTACCAGGCTACCTTCATGTATAACAAAAACAAATTGCCTTTTAAATCCATTAAGCTGTCTAAGACTCTTATAACAACCCTACTTAAATCTAATGATGTGCCAAAGTTTGCAAAGTGTTTGAACAATGACCTGGTATGTCTGCCAGTTTATGAGCAGAGCAAATAGTTTACCGGCTAAGATAACACAGAGGAAATCCACTGAATAACTCAAGTAATTAAGATGTTTGTATTCCAGGAAGCAGGTGCTAGCTGAGGCTGGAGAAAATTAGGTGAGTGCTAATAATGTAGGGCACCGTTAGAATGTGCCATACATTTCATTTTCGGTGCTCTCCTGATCTCCAATCTCCAGTGTCACACCCCTGAGCACCGTAGTTATGCCAATCTAAGCCTCAGTGTAGACATGGATAGGTTGATGGAAGGATGGTTCCGTTGACCTAGCTACCACTGCTCGGGGTGGTGGATTCTCTACAGCAATGGAAAAACCCATCACTGTAGGAAGTGCAGTGCAGCTACAGCACCATAGCTGTGCTGCTGTGGAGCCTGTCATGTAGATATGGCCTTAGACTTCATTCCTTTCCTTGACAGATGTAAGCAGGGTCTGAATGAGCTCTCCCCTGACATCTAGTGAGGAGCTGGGGGGGAATTTTTAGGAACGGCCTGTGTTTGCATTGACACGACTACTCTGCCTAGGTGCGCAGCATGATGGATCTGCTTTGCCAAAATGATCACTTTTGGTTGGTGTTGGGTTACAAATCCCTTTAATATTGAGTGCAGCGGTAATGACGTACATTCTCCTTAATGTACGAGTAAAGGACAACAGAACCGTACTTAGCCTGCCCTGACTGAAGAGGTCACCCTAAACTGAACCTCATTAACTCAGCAGGGGATAGGAATGCCAAAGCCCTGTGAAAGGTGTAGGTGTTTCTATTGGGTGGTGTGGACTGTGCTGTAAGAGTTCTAGACACTATTTAGTCTTTCCCTCTCTAGCGTTTAAAGACAGAGCTGATTAGACTCACTTGAGAGTCATTGTTTCTGTTCAGGGATTACTAGAGCTGAATCACTAGTAAGCAGGTCTAGGAGCTGTGCTTTAGACCTGGAAAAGGGACAGTAGCAAAAGGAAGGACAATGCAGAAGTTGTGCTGGTAATGAAGTTCCCTGCTACCAGGGCCGGCTCCAGGGTTTTTGCTGCCCCAAGCAGCAAAAAGAGAAGGAAAAAAAGCCGCGATTGCGATCTGCGGCACTCTGGCGGCAGCTCTACCGCCGCCGCTTCAGTCTTCCGTGACAATTTGGCTGCTGGTTCTTCGCTCCAAGAGGGAGTGAGGGACCCGCCGCCGAAGAGCCGGACGTGCCGCCCCAAGCACCTGCTTGCTGGGCTGGTGCCTGGAGCTGGCCCTGCCTGCTACCCAGTCAACTCACTAAGAACTGAAATCACTAAAGACCTGGGTTAAGCAGTGAAACCTCAGAACATGATATTGCAGAAGTGGCAGTGAGTGTCCAGTAGAGGAAAGCAGTGGTAGCAGGGGAAAGCGGTGGAGGGAGCAGCAAATAGCCAGTTGCAGAGGTGCACAGTGACCACAGAGACATTGCTTAATGCTGCCCCCTTCTAGAGTGGGAAGTGACCCCCTGTGAACACACCTCTGAACTCGGTGTGTTTGCTAACCAAGGACAGCCAGCTGCAAAGGGAGAGGGAGTGATGTGTTAAAGGGATATATGTTTATAGGACTTTCCCACCACAAGGTGGGAAACTGAGGCAAGAGACACTACCCAATGCACGTGGAGTTGGGTTCACTTATGGTCACATGCTTTTGAATCGTTGTGGTGGTGTTTTCCCGAAGTAATGCTTGGTTCCCTTCCCTTGCAATAAAAGTTCTCTTTTGTTGCACACGGACTCAGTGCTGCAAGAGGGGAAGTATTGCCTCGTAGGGGTGCCCAGGATGGTGTTAAATTTTCCTGGATTACAGGGTGGGGGCTCGAGCTGGTTCTGTTTTGTATTGTTCAGAGGAACCCCTAGATATTGAACCTGGCCATTGTTGCTGCTGACTCCACCTGGCAGAAGGGTTATGCGGAGATGAGCTGGAAGGGGGTGTGAGTCACACATGGGTGAGTGGGTGCAAGGGAATCTTGCATGGGCATGCGATGTGCCTGAAGAAGGTGGACATTACACCAACCAAGGGCCAGGTTGTGAGCCCCGACTCCTGCTGGTGAGCAGAGAGGCACACAAGTAACTGCTCCCCAGTAAGAGGAAACAGGCTCACAAGCTGACCCTTAGACTCACATGTGCAGATCATTTCTGAATCCAGCCCGTGGCCTCCATTGCTGCCCCGACCTTTGTAGATTGTTCTTCACAGCCCTCTCTGAAGACATTGAACTTACAACTCATTTCAGTTTCCTGTTCCTCCAGCAAGCTGTGGTGAGTGGTGGTGTTAAAATCAGGGTTTCAGAAGGATGGTTTTGAGCAGGCATTTTCTTTCTGGCACGGTTGTCAGAAGGCAACTTTGATTCAGGACTCAGGCCCAAGTTCTCTTCTCAGTTAGGCGGGTGTGAATCCGGAGTAGCTCCACTCTTATGCTGTTTTGTCTCTGGATTTACATTAGTGTGCCTAAGAACAGAACTTGCCCTTCAGATGGGAGAGCTCCATCTTCTAGGTTGCCTGTCCCAGCACCTGGAAGGCTAGTGGACAGTGCATGTCCTTCTAGCGGAGCTCTAAAGTCATATGTTACTGGTTTCATTAGGTGCTGTCTCCATTCATGTCATTTCAGCAGCTTTGGAATCCCCTGCGGGAGCCCAATGACTTTAGAGCATCTTATTTTGCAGTGTTATGTACAGTCCTTCCCCAAGCCTCATTTTATGCCACAGAAGCAACAACAATGCTCTAGCCGCCTTCCTCAGGTACCATTTTATTGCCAGATAAATCCTATGCCAGCAGCACTTGGTTGTAGTAAAGGGATCCCAGGACAGATTAGATTAATTGCAGGTACAGTGCTGAAGTCTTCCAAATTCAACCCCCTTCTCAGATTGACACCAAGCCAGTTCTGAAGTTACCCCCAGCGTACAGATCTGGACTTGATTGTTTGAACCATTGCTAATCACCTCTCTCGCCACAAGAAAGAAGATCCAACCCCCCCCCCCCACACACACACACACCCCAGCAAAGGGAGGTTGTGTCCTGTGTGATTCCATTGTGAAAAAAGACTCCTTCAGAATAGGTGGGCTTTTAGGGCTTCAGACTGGTAGGTGTTCCCTAAGGAAATCCAATGAGTGAGATCTTCTCCTAACACCTGCCCTGTGCTTTCCTTCTGCAGAACAAATGAAAAACCAGCCAACCACCTGCTGGGTTTAATGCATGGCTGGCTTTCAGTTTCAGTGACAGGTGAATGTGACTGCATGAAAATACATTCACAACTCTTCATCCTGTGACTGTGACATCTTATCTACCTTTCCCCTCCAGGAGAGACTGCGAAATTATCAGATTATGCAGCACAGACAGCCTGAGATTTCATAGCAGGATCATATCTGCCAGGCACAGTTAGCTGCAAATTCAGTGTGAAGGCTCAATCAACACTGATAGCGACATTTGCCTGCTAACTCTCTGCAGAAGCAATAATGGTGATATTAGCTCCTTGGAGAAAGGTTTCACTCCTGGTGCCAGGAGCCCTGCATTTCACAGGCCACCTGCCCTAGCAACACTCACTCACAATAAGCCAATTCCTCTTGCTCCAGGGTCAAAGAGGACAGGTCAAAGGGAAGGGAACAGCAGAGCATCAACAAGAAAGAGTCACCTTCATCCATGCTCTTGACCATGAGTTATGCTATGGGGACATTTGTCACTATTTCTTTCCCAAGGACTGAACCAATGACTGGTATCCACACACACTGTGATGCTGACTCTTGCTTCTGGACCAGACTACAAATGCTTCAGTGACACAAACACTCTTCTCCTCCGGTCAGGGGTGGAGGATGTGACCCAGCATCCATGGAGATATCCAGTCTGATTCTATAAATAATGTAGAGCTGGCAAGTGTAGACAGAGGCTTTCTGGTCAAAGCACCATATTACCCTGATCCTGGAGGGGGTTTCTAAGGGCTTCTGTGACACAAATACTGTAATAACAATCATTAATATCAGGACTCATTTTCCCTGGGAAGGAGTGGTGGCCCTGTGGCTTGGGACATGTCACATACTGTGATAAATGAAAGGGGGGGTGGCGCCCATTTGTGGACACCCAGCCAGCCAGTTGGCTGTGGAGTCCCTCTTGGTGGGTGTTCTCTGTTTGCTTTGCCTGTAAAGGGTTAAAAAGTCTCCCTGCATAGGTAAAAGGAAGGGAGTGGGCACCTGACCAAAAGAGCCAATGGGAAGGCTAGAACTTTTTAAAATTGGGGGAAAAACTTCCCCTTTGTCTGTCTGTGTTGCTCTACCAGAGAGAAGGGACAGGGCAGAGCTATGCTGTAAAAAGCTTGGGCCAGGTATGAAAAATCATCAGATCATACTTAGAAACTACTCATTTGAAACCCCAGATACGTAAGTAGATCAAGAAATGTTTAGGAAGATGCAATTAGGTTTATCTCTTTTTATTTCTTTATGGCTTGCACATTCCTCTGTGCTAACTCCAAATGCTTTTGTTTTGTTTGTAACCTTTAAGCTGGACCTCAAGAAAGCTATTCTTGATTCTTAATTTTTGTATTTGTTTTTTTTTTAAATCTAGCAATAGCCTGAGTTTCCAGATATATTTTCTTTCTTTTTGTTTTTTAATAAAATTTACCTTTTTTAAGAACAGGATTGAATTTTTGTGTCCTAAGAGGTTTGTGCACATGTTGTTTAATTAGCTGGTGGCAACAGCTGATTCCTTTGTTTTCTTTCTCAGCTCTTCCCCGGAGGGGGGTGAAAGGGCTTGAGGTACCCCACAGGACGGAATTCCCAAGTGCGCCTCCCTGGGTTGTCAAAGGGGTTTTGCACTTGGGTGGTGGCAGCATCTACCAATCCAAGGTCAGAGAAAAGCTATAACCTTGGGAGTTTAATACAAGCCAATATTAAGTTTTAGAATCCTTGCGGACCCCACCTTCTGCACTCGAAGTGCCAGAGTTGGCACATACTCTGGGCACAGCAATCACAGTGAGACGAGGATGGACTGGATAACCTGCTAGAGGCAACGTCAGCACCTTCCAGGAAACATGCTGTTTCCCAGCCATCCCCCAACCAACCACACTGTGCCCTGCTGTACTCTGGCCCCAGGCAGCACGGCTTACTCAGGACGGTCAGGCCAAATGGCTGAAGAAGCCAAAGAACTGCACATGGCCCAGAGTTTCCTCACGAAACTCCACCCCAGCAGGGAAGGGCACTGTTTTCTGTCATTGGAGAATCGGGGGAAGCGTCTCAGCCTGGTTTTACTTTTTCCAGCATTTACAAACCAGATACGTGGACAGAATGAGTCCGAGTGCAGGGTGGAGGGAAAGGGGAATGTGAACTGTGGTATTTGGACAAGCCCCATTTCAGGGGATGATAGCTGTGGCAGGTGTGATGCTGCAGGAGTAGGGTTCATGAGCAGAGCCTAGGCTATCCAGGAGTCAGGCTGGATGCTCACATGGTCCCTTCTGGCCTTGGAATCATGAAATCTCTGACAAGTGGGGTTTCATTCCCATGGACCGGCTCTGTTCAATATCTTCATTAACGACTTAGATATT
>NW_020664587.1:1719891-1734762 GCF_002925995.2 Terrapene triunguis | reverse complement strand
GTTCCTAACTGTCAGGGTGGTTAAACACTGGAATAAATTGCCTAGGGGGGTTGTGGAATCTCCATCTCTGGAGATATTTAAGAGTAGATTAGATAAATGTCTATCAGGGATGGTCTAGACAGTATTTGGTCCTGCCATGCAGGCAGGGGACTGGACTCGATGACCTCTCGAGTTCCCTTCCAGTCCTAGAATCTATGAATCTATGAATGTTTGGGGAATAGCTGTTCTTAATGGATCTGATCCAAGGCCCATTGAACTCAGTGGAAAGATTTCTATTGACTTCAACGGGATTTGGATCAGTCCATTTGAACACTCATGTGTGAATGCAGCAGTTTGTAAACAAATACGAGTTCATTATTTACTATTTGTCATTCATCCCTTATGATTTGTTTATAAAGTTTCAGTGATCCAATCAGAAATCAAAACAAACCCATGTGACTAAAATGAGCAGCTACCCACCGTAACTAGTGGATGGTCTCAGTGAACAGCTCCCCGATACGCCATAGGTTGAACATGGTTCATAGAAACTATCCGGTGAATACTTGTGAATAACAAACACATTCCTCAAAATCAGGGTGACGATGCAAATTATTCATGAATAGAAAAAACATCCATGTTCATCCATAGCTTATTCAGAATGCATAGCCTGAGCAGCTGTAGTGTTCCTTTGGGGTAACAATCTGCTGCTCCACATGGGAGCTACAGGGCAGAAATGCAATTTCATGAGAGAACAGGAGGAAATGGGGCATCGGGGGGGCAGGGATTTGGAAACAGGCCTGACATCTCCATTTCAGGGCAAACAGAAAGCAGGTGCAGCAGTGATACCTGACCCTGAGCAAGGCAAAAACCAGCTCAACAATGGATCCACTGAGATGCTGAAGTCAGGGAGCGTGCAGGGGAAAAGGGGCTGCACATGCATGCAACGGCCCTGTCAAGTGGCTCATCGCTTTGGAAGTCTAAGAAGTGGGAAACTAGATGACTCCTGAGTTGCTCCCTCCTCTTTTGCCCTGCAGAGATTTGGCTGACCCATAAGCTGGTTTCGCGGCTCTCAGAAGGTGTCAGGCACGTGGCCAGGGCTTGTGGCTATCAGGGAAAGACAGCTGCCTCAACAATCCTGGTGTGAGATAATGGGGCTGCCATAGGAGAAATAAGAGGCGAGACAATCAATTTGGAAACATAGTTGCCCTTTATTCATTGCACAGGGCATGATCCAACTCCTACTGAATTCTGCGGAAAGGCTCCCATTGGCTTCAATGGTAGCTGGGTTGAGACAAAACTCAGATGCTCAGTAGCTGGCCAGACTGTAAATCATTTCCCTTTATTAAACCATACAGGTCACTAATGCACACTGCCTCTCCCATGCAGTCCGGGGAAAGCAACAGAAGATCTCCCAGGCCAGTGATAGTATCACGTTGGTGTAGGAGCCCTGGGCTGGAGAAAGTGCATTAATTGTGTTCCTCCTCTGGCTAAGCAAGATATGTAGCTCATGGGCCAGGTCCTAAGCTGCTTGCAAGGTACTACCCCCACTTAACACCAGCCCGTGCACGTTCTCTGTACTTGCATGAAAACTGTCCACTGTCTCCCATATACTTGCTGTGCCAATTCAGTATGTTAAATACATAGCTACTTTTTTAAAAGTAGAAGGAATTCACTTTAGTTATAGGTGTTAAGGGTTGTAAAGTCTTTAATAAATATGTGATCAGCTTAAAAAGTCCTGTGCACTAATAAATGAGGAGGAATGATAACTCTGACATAGAATTATAGAATATCAGGGTTGGAAGGGACCTCAGGAGGTCATCTAGTCCCACCCCCTGCTCAAAGCAGGGCCAATCCCCAACTAAATCATCCCAGCCAGGCAGGGCCATTAGGCGACCTAGGTGGTCGCCTAGGGCGCTACAATTTGGGGGGCGGCAACCGTGGTGGCATTTCGGGGCGGGACCTTCCACCACCTAGGGCGGCAGAAAAGCTGGCAGCGCTCCTGCAGCCAGGGCTTTGTCAAACCGGGCCTTAAAAACCTCTAAGGATGGAGATTCCAACACCTCCCTAGGAAACCCATTCCAGTGCTTCACCACCCTAGTAGTGAAATAGTGTTTCCTAATATCCAACCTAGACCTCCCCCACTGCAACTTGAGACCACTACTCCTTGTTCTGTCATCTGGTACCACTGAGAACAGTCTAGATCCATTCTCTTTGGAACCCCCTTTCAGATAGTTGAAAGCAGCTATCAAATCCCCCCTCATTCTTCTCTTCTGCAGACTAAACAATCCCAGTTCCCTCAGCTTCTCCTCAGAAGTCACGTGCTCCAGCCCCCTAATAATTTTTGTTGCCCTCCGTTGGACTTTTTCCAATTTTTCCACATCCTTCTTGTAGTGTGGGGCCCAAAACTGGACACAATACTCCAGATGAGGCCTCACCAATGTCGAATAGAGGGGAATGATCACGTCCCTCGATCTGCTGGCAATGCCCCTACTTATACAGCCCAAAATGCCGTTAGCCTTCTTGGCAACAAGGGCACACTGTTGAGTCATATCCAGCTTCTCATCCACTGTAATCCCCAGGTCCTTTTCTGCAGAACTGCTGCCTAGCCATTCGGTCCCTAGTCTGTAGCAGTGCATGGGATTCTTCCATCCTAAGTGCAGAACTCTTCACTTGTCCTTGTTGAACCTCATCAGGTTTCTTTTGGCCCAATCCTCTAATTTGTCTAGGTCCCTCTGTATCCTATCCCTATCCTCCAGCGTATCTACCACTCCTCCTGGTTTAGTGTCATCTGCAAACTTGCTGAGAGTGCAGTTCACGCCATCCTCCAGATCATTAATGAAGATATTGAACAAAACCGGCCCCAGGACTGACCCTTGGGGCACTCCGCTTGATACCAGCTGCCAACTAGACATGGAACCATTGATCATTACCCGTTGAGCCCGACGATCTAGCCAGCTTTCTATCCACCTTATAGTCCATTCATCCAGCCCATACTTTAACTTGCTGGCAAGAATACTGTGGGAGACCATATCAAAAGCTTTGCTAAAGTCAAGGAATAACACATCCACTGCTTTCCCCTCATCCACAGAGCCAGTTATCTCATCATAGAAGGCCATTAGGTTAGTCAGGCATGACTTGCCCTTGGTGAATCCATGTTGACTGTTCCTGATCACCTTCCTCTCCTCCAAGTGCTTCGAAATGGATTCCTTAAGGACCTGCTCCATGATCTTGCCAGGGACTGAAGTGAGGCTGACTGGCCTGTAGTTCCCCAGATCCTTCTTCCCTTTTTAAAAGATGGGCACTACATTAGCCTTTTTCCAGTCATCTGGGACCTCCCCCGATCACCATGAGTTTTCAAAGATAATGGCCAATGGCTCCGCAATCACATCTGCCAACATGGCGGAGCTCATAACAGCTGGACCAGTCATTTACAAATCAGAGCCTGACTTAAGAGGAAGTTTAAAAGAACTAAATATGGGGGAAAGGGTTAAGTGATGAAAAGGATAATGATCTACTGATATTCGAATGATCTAAACACAAGGAGGGAAAGGAATTACTTAACATAATAAAAGAGGGTCTGGCTAGAAGTAATGGATGAAATTAAGAGGAGGAAAAATTAGGCTGAATCTCAGGAAAACCTTCCTGACAGGCAGATGTATGAGCCCGCGGAAACATCTCCCCAGGGAAGTGTTGAGAGAGCCATTGTTTGGCACATTTAAAACAGGAACAATCCTCCACTGACAGGCTGATGGACTAGCTGCCCTAACAGGTCTGTTTAATCTCTTGACTCAGTGATGTCTATAAATAATGGGTATCAAAAGGACGTCCTCTGCAAAGGCACCAAAAGCTGGGACCGGCACAAGCATGTGGCTATAAGCAATTAATCTCCACTCCAAAATATCTGACTGATAAGGGCTGCCTCAGAGTAACCTCGTCAAACAAAAAACAAATTCCAAGTTGTTTAATTATTCGTGAGTGCCCCAGCAGGGGCCCTCTGTAAAATGGCTGATTGGAGCCCTTACTCTGGGCAATCTTGCATCTCATTTGTGGGGCTCAATATGCAGCAAACATAAAAAACCAAACATTTTTGAACCAAATGGGGACACCTGCATCAGCCAATGCAGGAAGGCAGGAAACTGCACAGAACCTGCTGCATCTTCTCTCCTCCTTCTGGCTCTCAGATCTCCTTTGAGAAAAGCATGTGCTAGTGGTGCTGGGTGAAGTGTTTGAGGCTAGTTTGGGGTTCTAACACAGAACCAAAACCAGCTAAGTTTCCTGGGCAACATTCTGTGACCCCAGGAATCTTTCCTAGAAACTTAACGGAGACTTTGTGCTGTCTCTGGACAGGCAGTCATTTCTCTAAGCTGACTTTTGTGACTTCAGGTTTTTGTACTGAACCAGCTGGTTGCGTGGCAGCTCTCTGGGTCCAGTGGCCCTCGAATGCATCTGCCAAGTTTAGAGCTTCACAAAGCTCATGGCTTTCATTTTGAGCTTTGCCTTCATCACAGACTAACCCCCAAATTGGTATGTAATGGCTGTTAAACACCATGAACTGAACTGAGAGAACCCACAGGAGCATGCCTTGCACAGCTCTGGTCCTTCATTTCAGCTACCTTCTTAAGGGCTCAATCCTATTCCCATTCACTGGAAGTCTTGCCTGTAGCTTCCATGGGAGCAGGATTGGACCCTACAGTTGCCAAGCCCAGATTCAGAAAAGACCCAGACCAGCCTTGGGATCTGACCGAGCAGACTGTGGTCCTCGTTACAGAGTGGATGGACAGAGCTAGAGAGTAATCCGTTACTGGTACCCTGTGTACAAAACTACCTTTTACAGCAAACCCACCAGAATGTGTTACCAGCTCTTAGTAGGAGTCCAGGGAGAGGACTGATGAGCCCAGGGAGCTGAATAGCACATACCACCTCCTCAGCCGCCCTGGAAGCTGCATGGGGCATAATAATAAGCAAAAACTTCCACCGTGCAAACCGCAAAAACTCATAACCGGGAGTCCGGCAGTGGCTTATCCTCCCCTGGCTTATTATACCCACCGCCCATGCTGAACATCTTGGGCAGGTTTTGTGCCCCACTCATGCCCGGGAGTCTACTTCCATTCTTCCCTGAGACTGTATGAGCCGTTCACGTCACCCTGGAATTAAGGGCCTAGGGAAGCTGCAGGCTGTGCTGGTGCCATTCCTATGCTAGATCCCAATGGGGCCACATGAGCTCTCCAACCACCAATGCACCTTGCTTAACTTCCACTGCACAGCTCAGGAGCACACACAGGAAGTGAATTCTGCCAGAGCCCACCATGGCAGAGCCTCTGTAATTCCAAGATGAGCTCTCCTCACACGATGGTAGATAACATTGGATGACTGGGACTTCCTTCCTTCTTGCAGTTATGTTCTATGTGATACCCCACTGGAGACATATTTCAGCAGTAGCTTTTCGTCAGAGAGAGTTGCATGGTGGCAGTGCCCTATCAAGATGATCTGGAACATTTACTTGTTAACCCAGAGAACACACGATGCCCAAGGTTTCCCTGGCAGCCTGCTTGCAGGCTTGGCAGTCCACAAACTTCCCATAATATGTGTCATCAAAGGCCACTGTACAGGATGTGCAGTCACTTGGTCTTGAGAGACAGGACATTCCTCTAAGGTTTGGATCCCAGCCTTAGAGTTGCTCTAATTTGAGCCTAGCTGTGACCTCTTTCCAGCAGCCAGGGATACCCACCTTTGACACCAGGCACTGTCAAGGGGTGTGGCACCGGCCTCTTAAACTAGCTTTAAATCTCTTTGCTGCATTGGAGCAGCATAAACCAGACTACATGGAGACCAGAATCTGGCCCATTACTTCTATCCAGGCCCTGTCTAGATTAGAAAAATAGGTGATGTTTAAAACTGTGTTACCTAACAGTGAGCTGGTAGAGCAGCTACAGGAAACCAAAATTAGCCCTCAATGCATTCTGTGGGAAGAATCATCCTTCTAATTTCTTTGACCAAAATCAGTCAGATTCATTTTGAACTGACTCAAAAATGTTCATTTTGTTTAATTTTGAATCGACATTTCGAAAGGAAAATCACCCTGGCAGTTCAAACATGACATTTTTTTATTCATTTTGACTTTTTTTCCATGTGTGTTACTTATTTTTGCTTATTTGTTTGAGGGGGTTGTGTTTTTTTCTTCTTTTTTTAATTTTTTTTTTCTTCATCTTTTTTTTCCAACTGGAAAAAGGGGGGAGAGGTGAAGTTGGGAAAACCCTCCTGTTCACACCTCTGTACTGCTTTAAAAAAAAAACAGAAGAAAAGTACACGGGAAAGTAGTTTTTTCCACTGTTGTGGAAATATTGTTTCAAAATGAAAAATTTTGTTTAAACTTTCCTGATCAAGTAACGTGGAGGGAGAAGGGAGGTGCTGATCCGCATGGCCGCCGGTGGGCAGGAGGCACCGGGGGCATGGGCGGGAGCTGATGGTGGGGCTGCTGTTGGGTGCTCTGCACCCACCATTTTTTCCCTGTGGGTACTCCAGCCCCGGAGCACCCACGGAGTTGGCGCCTATGGCATGTAGGATGCTGCATGTATTAATTCTATTTATAATAATTGTATGCCATGTTATAAAGTAATGTTTAAATGTTTGCTCTGTAACTGTAAAAATGTTTGCCAAGATGGTAAATTCCCCACAGTCAGGGGAGAAGCATTACTAAGTGTGAAATGCTAGTTTCAGAAGAGGTGTTATCTTCTCCCCAACAAAAGAAGGTCTACAGATACCCATCAAGCCATTGTGGAGAAAAGACTTTGTTGATTGCTACCCGCCATACCCCTGAAGAGGGTACGTGCACAAAACTGCATTCCATCACAGCTTGAATGCTGGAAGAAGAAAATTAAAATACCTGTTACGGAGAAATTGGTACCTGGACTTGGAGGGGCAAAGATCTAAACATAAGCAAGAGATCCCCTAGCTGTTTGGCTTGAGTTAGCCCTAAAGAACATAAAAGCTTGCTTGTTATAGACACTTCTAGTGCCTTTTAAACTTAAGATTGCACCTCATTTGTGTGTGTATATTACCTGCTTTAACCTTGTAAATAACGCTCATTTCTTTTTCCTAGTTAATAAACCTTTAGTTAGTTTGTTACAGGATTGGCTACAAGCGTTGTCTTTGGTTTGAGATCTGAATACAACTGACCTGGAGTAAGTGACTGGTCCTTTGGGATTGGGGGTAACTTGAATATTGTTGTGATTTTTGGTGTAAATGACTATCACTAAGTCCAGCTTGCCTGAGAGGTAAGTAGGGCTGCCAATTCTGGTTGGATGTATTCCTGGAGATTTCATCCCATGACATAATTAATCTTTCATTAATCTTTTGATTAATCTTTAATTCCTGGAGACTCCAGGCCAATCCTGGAGGGTTGGCCACCTGAGTGGTAAGATAGCCTGGAGTGCCCAAGGGGACTGTCTGGGACTCTGGGGTCAGGTTGCTATAGTGCTTTAGGAGTTCTCACTTGGTACTGGGCTGGTGACATCGAATTACAGAACATACACCAGTTTGGGATTTTTTGCCCTGATTCTTGACAGTCCCGCTGTTGGCACTCACGCTCACGGGCCACTCCAGCCAGCGTGACAGCCCCGACACCCTCCTCTATGGATGACTAGGAGAAAGCGCTCTGCAGTGGGACGTGTGATTTCCAGCTCAAGCAGACATCCCCACGCTAGCTCGCACTGAGCTACTGTGCTAAGATTGGAGGGTAGCATGGTGGCATGAGCAGCATGGCAGGCTCGTCACCCCGAGTATGAGCCCAGCTGACACCTGAAGTTAGCCCCTCCTGCCGCCAAAGCTACACTGCTATTGTTAGCTGGAAATTACCCCTCCAGGCCCGGGAGGGCATACCCTGACAGAAATCACATTCCAAACAGACACCCTGCCATAGTACAATGCATCACAGAAGGCACATCACAATGACAGGGAACACCACACTGAGAGTGATTGGCCAGCAATCTTCTTCCACATTTCACAGCCTTTGCACAGCCTTTAGGAGCGCGCCATATGGCATCCTGTCCAGTCAGCCATATCGCAGTGGGGGGTCCCTGCCGCTGGCACCCTGCATTAGTCCCTGCAAAACTTCCTTCGGCATCTTCCTCTGCTCACCTGCCCTGCATGTCTTACAAACTTAGTTCTTCTTCATCTGATTGTCTTGATGATTTCAGTTTCATTCCAGTTATGCTGTAAATTTGGGCAGTTACCTCCACGTTAGTCATGTGTGAGGTATAGCTAGTGCACAGCAATTGCCTGTAGCATTTCAAGTCTAAGCCTTCCTTAGTCTGCCTCTCACATGCATACAGCAAGATGCTGAAGACAAGAGACTGTAGCAATTTCATTTTATGCTCCATGGTACTTCATGGTACCTAGGGAGGTGGTGGAATCTCCTTCCTTAGAGGTTTTTAAGGTCAGGCTTGACAAAGCCCTGGCTGGGATGATTTAGTTGGTGTTGGTCCTGCTTTGAGCAGGGGGTTGGACTAGGTGACCTCCTGAGGTCCCTTCCAACCCTGGTATTCTATGATTCTATGGTACTACCTTTGCTTCTCCAAACATGGCTCAGTGTTGTTAGAGCAGCAGTTGCAAGTCCAGTTCTATGTTAGATCTCTAAGTGATGTTTAGTGTCCTTTGTAGTCATACTTCCCAGGTAGCTGAACTGGTCCACACACATGAATGCCTCCTCAGTTTTGGGTAGGAATATCTTCGTCTTTTCAACAGGCTAAGATGTCACCACTGGCTTTTGCAATGTTGTTGTAGTGGTGTTGGTCCCAGGATATTAGAGAGACAAGGTGGGTGAGGGTCAATCCATCTTCATCATCATATCCACTCATTATACTCCACACCCGAACATAGCCACTTTATGAACCTCATACCCTCATATCTCAATGCCTGTACTTTGACCCATCAACCTTTTACCCCCAATCGGGGATATTGCAGATTATGTATTCCTTATGCCCCCCCGATCTTAAACCAAACTTTGCACCCTCGATAATCTGTACGTTATTCCCTGATAAACAGAAACTTCTATGCTCAAATTCTGTACCGTTCACTTTTTCTTTTTTAACGTCATCTTAATAAAATTTTTAAATCTGTTATTGCACCATCTCCTGTTGGTGAAAGAGAGGAGCTTTCAAGCTACACAAAGCTTTTCTTCAGGCCTGTGTAGCTCGAAAGTTTGTCTCTTTCACCATTGTCTTTGTCTTTTCATGTGATATCTTTAGACCTAACTTGTCTGCTTCCACCACTACTCTTTCTGGCACCTCTTCTTGTGACAATCCAATCAGGTCAATATCAGCAGCAAAGCAAAGGTGACTAATTTTTTAGTCCATGGAGTGGTAAGGCCTCCTGTAGGTTTCCGTCCGTGGTTCTTCTTAACATTTCTTCAGGATAACAGTTGAGGAGGGGCAGTGATAGCAAGGAGCCCTGTCAGACTCCTATCCTCAAGTCAAACCAACTACTTTGCTCACACCCTGCAAACACAGGTCACATTTCCATAGAAATTTTTGTATCAGCTTTATTGCATTTTCACCATCTCCAACCAGCTGCAGGATTGCCCAAATATGGTATTTGACATATACTGTCAGACGCCTTAGCAAAATCCACAAAGACATCGGCCACCTTCCTCTCGTTCTCCAGCACTTTCTCACATAGTACATGCAGATTGAACATTTGCTCCACTATAGCTCTTTTGGGCCTAGACCCACTTGTTCTTCGTCAGAAAGTTCTCGATCTTGGGCATAATTCTCTTCAGGATGTGTGCAGCAGTATTTTGCTAGGGTCTGTCAATAACCAGGTTGTGATTGGATTGTCACAAGAAGAGGTGCCAGAAAGAGTAGTGGTTCTGGGGTAATTTCCACAAACAGCCAGGTCCCCCTTTTCACACACAGGAACAGCGTCCAACTTTTGAGCCATCTTCCAGGCTCCCAAATCACACTGACAAAATTATGGGATACTTGGATGTGTGCCTCTCCGCTTGAATTAGTTCTACTTGTATGTTATTCACTCCAGAGCATAGGTGCTAGAACTAGGGGTGCTGGGGGGGGGGGAGGAGGGACTGCCACACTCCCTGGCTTGAAGTGGTTTCCATCATATCCAGGGTTTACAGTTTGGTTCAATGGCTCTCAGCCCCCACACTATACAAATTGTTCCAGCGCCCCTGTTCCAGGGGCTTTATTGCTTTTCACTGTCCACAGCACATCCTCAACTTCTTTGATCGTAGGAGGAAGTTTATTGGAGTAAGTCAGGCTTCTCACATAGACCTCCTCTGCCTCTTTCACTTCCAATTTAGAACTTGTTTTGCACATATTATACAGGTCCCAGCAATACCCACCCCAAGTGTTGTGTGAAACGGTATTTTTCCTGCCAGAGAAACCTTGCAAAAGAATCTTGGTGGTGGCCTTCCTAGTGGCATTTGCTGCAGAAGAGTTCTGTATATTGATGCACTGTTGTTCAAGCCAATCTTCTTTCGCCCCTGTAATCAGTGTATCTATTTTCTTGCGTCATATAGGAATATTGCTCTCTTGCAGTTTCATGCATTTTCCCTTGTGCTCTTTGTTTCCTTCACTGATCATACAACTTGATAATCTTTACTGTGATCCAAGATTTCTTCTTTAGACCTGTTTCCCCAGGGATTCATCCATGGTCTCTCTAATGCAGCAGGAGATGTTGTACCATAGGTGATCTACACAACCTATGCAGAGGTCAGCAGCTTGTAGTTTTTGTTTAATTATCTTCGTGATTTCCACTTGTGTTTTATGGCTTTTCAGTTTGTTGGTGTTATAATGGACACTGGAGGTGCTTGTTGTTGTTTGTTGCTTCACAATTTGATCTTTATTTTCCCTATTATTAAGTTAGGATTGGATCCTGTGTCAGCCTCCTGGAAGTGTCAACTCCCCATGACATCAGAACAGCACGCACCTCTTTGAGATCATGATGAAGTCGATCTCATTCTGAGTCTGCAAATCCAGCAAAATCCAAGTTCATTGCCTTGACAGTTTGTGCTTAAACATGTTAGTGAACACATTTTTAAACGCTGCCTCTCTTCCTCATCTAGACAGAACTTAAGGAACGAAGGACTTGACTTCACTAGGATAAAGATGTGCTCTCACTGTGGGTTAGCTAAGACCTGGTGGTAGCTAACAAGGTAAAACCCTAATGAAGACAGCCCTTGCAATTTAACATCTGAGCAGGTGGAGTAGTCCCTTCATTCTGGTGTGAATGACGACGTGGTGAGAATCAGGGCCGATATCCCTATAAAGTGGGTGAATAATGGACAAAACCTTTGTTTCTTTGAGAAGTATCACAACATTTCTAGCCTGCTTTATTCACTGACCTTGGACTGATCAGGCTTCTTGGGGTCTCATAATTTCCCTGCTTGTTACTGTCTTGTCCTGGGGTTCTATGAAAGTTCAGAGCTGAGGAAATCATTGTGATTATATTAGTCCCATAGCAACGTGGGAGGAAGGGGAGTGGGATCGGAATTCTAGGAGAGCCAGTGAAATCCTCAGAGAAATGTTGAGTGCGTATGAGCCACTTCACTCAGGCAGTGCCGGACAATTGAGACCCGTGACCAGAAGGAATCAGATACAGTACTCCAAAAATAATAAAATACAGCTGGAATGATGCAATTCAGCCAGATTAATTGTAAAGGAGTTGGATTAGTGGAGGAGCCCTTGCAAGGCTCAGGTGAGATACTGACCAGGGAGCAAATTCCCCTCTAGGGCTTGATTCTTATTTCAGTTGCACTGGTGTAAACTGGAGTAACACCAATGAAATCCAGACATGGAGAGACACCGGAGCCATATAGTGGTGCACCAGGCCCATTGCTTCTACGCTTCTTCGGACCTTGCAGAGAAGCAAGTAATTGTACATGAAGGCACAGAGAGCTTTAGGATCTCAGCAAGCAGCCCAGAGGGACCATACTTCACTTGTCCTAGGAGAAATCACATCTCATACACAGAGCCTTTCCGAGCGCGACTGTGCTCCTTTCCTTTCAGTGTTTGGGGCTGTATGCAGGACATTTAACTGAAGTATTAAGAGCTCTGCCCAGTAGGCGAAAATGAGTGGGTTAGAACTGTAGCTCAGCCAGTACAACTGCCATAGCCCTGCAGGGGGCAGTAGAATATCTATAGGCCTCCCCTTTACAGAATTATCCAGCTCTCTGTCTAGCTGGTGGATTGTGGGAGTGGCTTCCCCTGCCCATATGATTCCAGTGGACACACTCCTCAGTTCCACTAGGCAAGCCCTTCTTTCTACTCTGCAGCTTCAAAATGGGTTAGATGCTCAAGAAACAGCCAAGATTTCTGAGCCTCCATAAACCCTGTGTCTCTTTTTGTGCCTCAGTGTCTCTTAATCAGACTGCAGGAGCAACATATCAGCTGCAATACACCAGCCTATCTGTACTGAAGTATGTGCTTCTCTCTGACCAGCCATCTAACTGCCTACACATCTGTGTGGCTGCCCCACTGCCTGTACTTGACCTGTTCTCCCTCTGCCTTCGTACACATCCGTTCCAAAGGGAAGAGATGGTCAAAAAATTGCAGGGGAGGGATTCCAATGACAAATTCCACAGAAACAAGACATAAATTATGTTTTTCTAAATTTTCCATAGAAAATTTCAGGTTTTTTCACAGAAATTTGAAAGTTAATTGCAATTTAAAAAAACACTAGTTTGATTAGGAAATGCCACAGTGTCTCATGGGAGTTGTAGTTCAGGTGTCTCATGCTCCCATTCTCTTCTATAGACTAGGCTGCCAGGTCAGACTATATCTCCCATGAAGCACCATATTTCCACCCCCTCAAAGAAAGAGGAGGTGGGGAATCCTGAGAGACCTGGGGCATGGTGCATCATGGGAGTTGTAGTCCCACCAGGGAGCTCAGCCCATAGAAGAGAATGGGGAAACGAAGCAAATGAACTACAACTGCCGCAAGGCACTGCGGCAGTATTTCCAAATCAAAACATTTTGGTTTTCAGCCAAAATATTTTAGGGTTTGAGTGTTTGGTTTTTTGAGTCAAAATGTAAATGTTTAACAGAAAGCAGACGCTTTTCGCAAATAAAATTCATTTAATTGGAAAACTGTTTTGCTTGAAAATTGTCAACCAGCCCACTGTAAAATCGTGTCCTCCCTGGCCCAGCCCTGCCCTGCCAACTGACAGGAGCTGCTGCAGCCAGGGGAGTGACGACTTGTTTGTTGCAGGGCTGGAGTGATTCTTTGCTGGCACAAGCCTTGCCAGGGCGGAGGGAAGGGCCTACTTTCCCAGTCAGCAGGCTGATGGCTGGGACCCTCCACTAGTAAGTGTTTGTGGGTGCACTGGTGTGGCTCAGCAGCAGGCTCACTGGCAAGGCCTGCTGTTTGCTATCTACCATGTTGTGTAACAGTAACCTGTTGCTTATCAGTAAGATGGCTTTGTAACTGGTAGCAGTTACTGTTTGCAAGGGCTAAAAATAAAGACCCTTGATTCTCACAATGACTCAGACATGCACACGGGAAACCCACAAACTCTTTGCTTGGCTGTCACTACAGCGCATTGAAAAATTTTCATCTACACTTTTTTTTTAACCAAAAAAAATGGCTTTTTTGGGGAGGGGAATAAAAACAAACAAACCCCCTCAAATATTTCCACCAAAATTTCTTATGAAAATTTCTGCTTTTGTCTAACTATGGGAAGGGGGTTATCCAGAACCAAAAACATTTCCATTTTCAACAACTGAAAACTTTTTTCAGTTGTCAAACAGAAAAAAATGTGTCTCAGATTTTTGGTGTTTTGATAAAAGCCCAGACAGTTCTGATAAAAAAAGAAACAAATTGTATTCTTTGAAATGTTTATGGAAAATAAAATACATTTCCCACCAGTCAAGCTGTCCTGCAGGATGATGGTGAGGTCCAACCTCAGGGCTGATTGTTAAGAACCAGGGCACAAATCCCAAAGTGAGTTGTATACTTAGATTTCACCAACTAATTATCAAGTGTAAATTCCACAGGCACTATATCAGTGGTAATATTCAGTCACAGACAGTCTGCTTGGGTACTTTAATCTGTCTTGCCACCCAAGTAAGCTCACCTTTGTGATAGATGTTCCCTTACACCAAGCATCACACAATATTCAGAAAGGAAGATGATATCTGTCTATACTTGTGCAAGTTTCTTCATGAGGTTGATAGATTTCCATTCCATACGGCTAAATGCAGTGCCTTGCATGGTGTCAAGTATCAGAGGGGTAGCCGTGTTAGCCTGGATCTGTAAAAAGCAACAGAGAGTCCTGTGGCACCTTTAAGACTAACAGATGTATTGGAGCATAAGCTTTCGTGGGTGAATACCCACTTCGTCAGACACAAGCTTATGCTCCAATACATCTGTTAGTCTTAAAGGTGCCACAGGACTCTCTGTCGCTTTTTACAGATCCAGATTAACACGGCTACCCCGCTGATACTTGACAATATTCAGGTTACTCCCCATCCCAAAGGACCAGTCACTTACCCCAGGTTAATTGCACCTTAGATCTCACACCAAAGACAAGGCTTGTAGCCAATCCTATAATAAACTATATAAAGATTTATTAATAGGAAAAAGAAACGAGCGTTATTTACCAGGTGAAAGCAGGTAAACATAGAGACACAGACGAGTTCCAATCTTACGTTTCAAAAGGTAATAGTAGCTTCTATAATAAGCAAGCTCTAGCTGACCTTTAGGGCTAAGCAGCTGGGGATCCCTTGCTTATACCTAGAAACCTTGCCCCCCCCAGAGTCCAAGCAGCACAGAGATCCAGTTCCTCCTTGTTAGGGGTTTTATCCCCTTCTTCATTTGTTCTCGCAGCTGCAAACTGAGCTGGCAGGAGGAATTCACTTGCACGACTCATCTTCACTACCA
>NW_020664587.1:1691371-1694891 GCF_002925995.2 Terrapene triunguis | reverse complement strand
GGGGGGGGGCACAGGGCAGAGGGGGGGAGCTGCTGTGGGGGGGAGGTGCCTCAGGGTGGGGGGGTGGGGAGCTGCCGCGGGGGGGCGCCTTAGGGCGGAGGGGGTGCGGAGAGCTGCTACAGGGCTCGGAGCGGGGGGGGGCGCAAGGTGGAAGTTTCGCCTAGGGCACGAAACGTCCTTGCACCCGCCCTGCACACAGGCAAACTGGACTTAATTATAAAGGGTCACTTAAACCAAAAATCACCCCTCACCAGGTTGCTCCTAGTCCCAAGAGACCAGTCTCTTACTCCTGATCAACTGGTACCCTAGATCTTACCCCAAAGACAACACTACTAGCCAATTTTGTAATAAACTATCTAAAGGTTTATTAACTAGGAAAAAGAAATGAGTTATTTACAGGTTAAAGCAAGCAAACAGATACACACAAATCAGTTACCATCTAGCTCCTAAGAGTGACAGAGTTGTTGTGAGCTGGCAATTCAAAGTGTCTTTCAGGGCAGACCCAGGAGGTAATCCCTGGGGATCTCTGGCTTCAGTTTAGAGTCTCTGGCCCTGTGAGAGTTCAAACACCAAAGAAATGAAAAATCTTCACATCAATTATTTTTATTTCCCTCTTCCAGCATTCAAAGCAATGGGACAAGGCTTCTGCATGTACTTCTCCATGGGTGGATGGGACAATTAGCAAAGCTTTTGTCTTATAATGGCCCACTTAAATTTTAATAGTCCTCCGGGGGGGGGGGAAGGGGGGGAAAGATTCCCGAGCCTGGGTTCATAAGTTCAGAGCAAACATTTTCAAAGTTATAAAGCAAAATGTACATATTTCCTTATAGACTGGAATACAGACATTACCAGTGAGATTGATGCATGCAGCATCTTACAAGCATTTCACAGGGTCGAAAGCCTAAATACATTCTTATAAGACTAATACGTATTTTGAGCAAAACTGACACACAGGTGCCCTGGTCTGGTCTCCAGATATGTGTTTGTCAGTTCTTAGTTAATGCCTGCAGCCTGGGCAAGAACTCACACCTGATCTTCCAGCATCACACAGAGAATGTCTTATTATTACTGATTATTAGTGCTATTTAGTTACAGTGCCCACAAATGTTAGCATGGGTGCAAACGGTGACCCATGATACAGGGCAGTGGCAGACCAGGCCTAGCGTGAGCAGTTCACAAATGGCCTGTTTGAAAGCTATTCATTGTCAAACTTTAAAATGCTGTTTTTACCTAATGCACAATTAGCCTGTGGAACTCACTGCAACTAGCTTTTGAGAGCAAAAGCTTGGCAGGATACCAAAAAGGCCATGTATATTAGATCATAGAAATGCTCACAGCCACAGCCTACAGACCTGGAATTCTTTGCTGAAGGACTATGCAAGTTGTTTTGAATAATGAGCAAATGTAATTCCACAATCTGTTGTAAACAGAAAAAAAGTGAAATTCATCCACTAAATTGCCCCACCAGTCTGTGGGGAATTTCCCAATCAAAACAAGTGCTGAGATTCACACAGCATCCTGGGGGAAAGGAGCCAATTCAGAATCTGCTGCTCCAGGGATGGGACAGCAGCAGAACTAAACAGCGCATGTGGGCACGCAGTGAGTACCATGATGAGGGAGCAATGGACTCTGGCTCTGGCTTGCAGCCTAGGACTCCGGAGGTCTGACCCAACCCAGCCTATGACTCATTCTTCCACTGCTCAGTGCCACAGCACAATGCTAATGAGCCTCTGTGAGCTCAGGTGAATGAATTGGACGTGAGTCAACTCCAGATTTCCCCTCCTGGTGAAATAAGCTAAATAGGGAGTCTTACATTGAAATCTCACAAATAGGGAGTTCCATACTATTCCAACCAGTGCCCCACTCCCCGGTGCTGGGTGTCTGCTATGCTGCCCACCACTCCACATATCTTGGGCATAGGCCATAATTGACAATAAGCCTATAGGACCCAAACCTGCTCCCACTGAAATCCACAGCAAAACTCCTATTGCCTGCACAGGGCTTAGGATCAGGCCCTAAATGTCTATTTATTGGAAATTCTGAACATTCCCCTAACAAACCTCTTTTAGTAATTTTATGATCTCCATTGCTGTAGCAGCAGTAACTCATCTCCTCTCACAGCAGCCCTGTAGGGCGAGGAAATATCAGCATCCCTCTGTTACAGGCAGGAAAGTGAGGCAAAGACTCATTAGGTTACATGGGGAAACCTGTGGCAGAGGTGGGATGTGAATGTGGATCTCCTGATTGCCCAGCCACTGCCTTAACCACAAGGTGACCAGCCCATGGTTGCCCTACTTCCTCTGTGGGCTCTCAGGACAGGAGAGTCTCTGCATCCAACAGCCTTATGGTAGCAAAGAGCAAAACGTGCTGCCATAGGAACACACAGTGCAGCCGAGACCCCTGGCAAGTGAGAAAACACAGGCTGCTGGCCAAGGGCTCTCCCCTGATTAGCTGGAGTGGTGCAGTCAGAGGTGAAAGTAAGCCGGTACGGGCCAGTACGGCGTACCGGCAAGAGCCAGTACGCCGTGCTGGACCGCACCGGCTTCCGCAGGCCAGGATTAAAAGGGCTCCCCGCAGCCACGGGGAGCTCCGAGCCCTTTACATCCCGCCCGCAGCTCTGGCGGCCAGGCTGGGGCCGGGATTTAAAGGGCTCGGGGCTCCCCGCAGCCACGGGAGCCCTGAGCCCTTTAAATCCCAGCCGGAGTTGCGGTGGGGATTTAAAGGGCCCAGAGCTCTGAGGCAGCCCGGGCCCTTTAATTTGCCCGTGAGCCCCGGGGGCCCCCAGCCACCTCTGCAGCTGGGAGCCCCGGGTTGATTTAAAGGCCCTGGGACTCCCAGCCACAGCTGGTGCCCCAGGGCCTTTAAATCTTGAGAGGCCCCGCCTCTTCTGGTTGAGGCCCCACCTCTTCTGGATGAGGCCACGCCCCCCTCAGGACTCTGGCAGTACCGGTAAGTCCTGTAAATTACTTTCACCCCTGGGTGCAGTCCACTCAGCCCGGCAAAGTCCCTGGCCCCGTACCTGTTGGTTTGTCTGCACTCAGTTTGTTTAGCCTGTCTGCCTAGCGCCAGCCTGGCCAGTGGTCACACAGCAACAGCCAGCTAGGAGTGTGCACAATATGGGGATATCTTTGCTAGTGAAGTCCGATGAGTGCAAGGTTCGAGGAGTGTGAGCCAGCAAGCCCAGAATCCAGGAGATGGGCTACCACTGTAAGAGTCAATGATAGCCCGGTGCCATCTCTGGCTTTGCTATTTTAAGTAAAACCCAAACAAAGCTCTCCCCACGTGTCCTCACCTCGCCCTAAGAATGGATCATCCCCTCCTCCTGGCTGTTCAGAGCTGAGCCAGTGGGGTGTTTGCTGCAGGGACAGCCAGTCTGGGCTCTCCATTTCAGAGCATTCTTACACTAGGGCAGGAGATAAAATAACATGCTTCAGCCCCTTAGGGCAGCAAGAAGTCTGACTGGCTTTTGGGTGCCAGGGTCTCCTCTGCTTCTAATAGGGCCACCTTATTCCAAGTTCAA
>NW_020664587.1:1671046-1691361 GCF_002925995.2 Terrapene triunguis | reverse complement strand
GCGTGGGGAGCCCAGCACTGGGGGAGCCGGGGTGGGGGCTGCAGGTCTGTAGTGAGGGGCATTGGCAGTGTCACAGGGAAGCAGCTTGGCTTATGCCTGTATGTACTTTACTTGGTACAGAGCCATTTGCCTCCATTTCACATGCACAGAGCTCAGCATGTACACGCCAAACGGAGCATGCCATGGAACCGGCTGATCCCTGGAATTTGCTGAGGCTAATGAGAGGGGGGCAGAGAGGAGTTCTTGGCCAGGAGTGGTCTCTGATCATGGCCAAACGGGTGGGGGCTCTGATCTTGGGGTTCCCGTCAGAAAGAGCAGAGATTCAGAAAGCCGAAGGAGGCTAAACGCTTCCCTTTGTGCCAGCTCTCAGCCAAGATAGTATTTTAGGAAATTCCCCTTCAGCTTCCTTGGTGTGTGCTGCATATTTGAATATTGATTCAGCTCATTTGCATGTGCTCTGTACCTGCTCTTGGGCTCCTCATTTGTCGGCGTCTCTGATTGAGCTGAGATGATATGCTAATACTGCACATCTACATTTGCTTAAAAAAAGAAACACGATGTCATTTCCTCAAGACTTGCCAGTCTGTCCTGGGAGTGCTCAGCAAGCGAATGCAAAGCAGCTTCCCCTCCCCCAGGCTCAGGAGGCGGCCTGCACAATAGCACCTTGCACGCTGGAGGCCTTTTCAGCAATCACAGCACCCACCTCTGCTAGTGCAGCGAGACCACAGGGGAGTAAGTGAGGCACCCAATGAGGACCAGGTTCCCGTTTACAGCAGGGCACCAGAAGATGCTTAAACCGAGAAGGGAGCCGGCCAGGCCACTGGGGCTATCTGTCGCTGCAAGCCCAGCACACATATCAGGCCTCAGTTTTACATCTCTCAGCTGTGACTGTCCAGCCCCACCAAGCACAATGCCAGAGTGCTGGCTCACCACAGGGTCCTTATTCAGGGCTGGCTGAGTGACACTGGCCTGAGTCACCCCATCGAGTTCTCACCTGTAGAAGAGCTACTCCTTAGGGATTGGTGAACATTTTAAATCTAAATTGTTTTTCAATGGAAAACTAGGATTTTATTAAACAAAATTTTTCATGAAAACTGCTTTCCATGCAAAAATTCAACTTTTTGTTGAAAAACTGATCATATAGAAATAGGAAAATGTGGGCTGAAAATAAAAAATGTCTCTTCAGAAATGCCACCGCGGTGCCTCCAGGGAACTGTAGTTCAGGTCCCTTATGCCCTTGTTATCTTATATGAACTGTGTTCTACTGCAAGACTACATTACCCATGATGCACCATGTCCATAGGATTCCTGGGATGCATTGTGGCAGCTGAGCACAAAAAACGGGGGGATATAAAAAAGGTGGGGGACCATATAGCTGGGCACAGATTATCCAACAAGTTCTTGGAATGCATTAGAGACAACTTTTTATTACTGACGGTGGAGCCAGCGACTAGGGAAGAGGCTGTTCTAGATTTGATTCTGAGGAATAGGAAGGAACTGGTTGAGAATTGGAAGGTGGAGGCAGCATGGGTGAAAGTGATCATGAAATGACAGAGTTCATGATTCAAAGGAATGGTAGGAGGGAAACCAGCTGAATAAAGACAATGGATTTCAAGAAGGCAGACTTTAGTAAACTCAGAGAATTGAGAGGTACAATCCCATGGGAAGCCAGTCTAAGAGAAAAAAGAGTTCAGGAGAATTGGCAGTTTTTTTAAAGAGACATTAAGAGCACAAGCATTGTGCTAGCCCCCAGCCCCTCCCCTTCTGCCCAAGACCCCGGCCCTCCTTCTCCCCTTTCTCCTCTCCTCCCCCACCCAGAGTACCCCCACCGAGGCGGCCGTCCCTCCTGCCCCAGCCCCCCTGACCCCAGCCCTGGAGCACAGGGCGGACAGTGCCATGGCAGCACCCCTGACCCACTGGGGTGGGTGGCATGACTACACTGCCCCCAACCCCAGAGCACGCAGCCACAGCCCCCCACAGCCCCAGTCCCGGAGCGCACCACCGCAGCGGCCCCAGTCCCAGAGTGCAGGGCGGGCACCAGCCAGCCACAGCCTCCCCCAGGCGGCAAGCCATCTGGCCCCAGCCACAGCCTTGACCAGGATGGGAACTCACTCCTAGGGGCGGAGGATGGGCGTGGCCACGGCAGGCCGTTTGGGGAGGCACAGCCTCTCCCAGCTTATGGTACCCACCACCCATGAGCACAAGAGCAAACTATCCCAAAGTGTAGGAAAGATAGAAAATATGGTAAGAAACCTGGCTTAACCAGGAGATCTGCAACAACCTGAAACTCAAAAAACAGTCTGTAGCGGGGTAGTCACCCAGCTCCGGCCCTGAGGGGGTTACAGCAGCCCTGGAGAGGGCTGCAGGTGGGAAAAGGTAGGCTGATGGGGAAAGCAGCCACAGCTGTGGCCAGCTTAATCAGAGCCCAGCTGGCCCTTATAAGAGGGCTGTGGGCCAGAAGCTAGCACAGACACTCTCTCTCCCTCCTCTTGAGAGAAGGACCTGGCTGCCTGGGAGTTGAGAAGGGTACCTGAGGTGGAGCAGTGCTGGGGAAGGGCAGAGGGAGCTGTGGAGCTCCAGCCAAGAAAAACCCCAGGCTGCAGGCCTTGCTAAAAGGGCCAAATAGGTACTGGGGCTGCAGAGGGGCAGCCCAGAGATAGGCAAAGGCAGCAGGTCCTAACCCCCTTGCTGATGATGAGTGGTTTACAGACTGCAGTCGGCCCCAGTGAGCGGGGGCTAGATGATGACTGGCAGTAGCCACTGAGGCAAGGTGGGTTTAAGGGTTGGGGGGTCCCCTGGGAGGGGAGACCCAGAGCAAGGAGGTACTGTGGTGGGCAGAACCCCTGGGCAAAGGGCACCGGGGTGTGGGAGGGAAACAGGGCCAGCGGCAGGCAAGATACCAGCCTGCAGATGGCGCTCTGGGCTGGAAGGCGCTAATTCCCGAGATGGCCAGCAGGAGGTGCCGCGCCAGTAGGTCTTACAAAAAGTGGAAACTAGGTCAAATTACCAGAGATGACCATCAAAAAAACAACACAACAACATAGGGACAAAAGGAGAAAGGCCAAGGCACAAAACAGGAGTAAACTAGCTAGGAACATAAAGGGTTAACAAGAAATCGTTTAATGTAAAATTAAAGGTTTAATGTTAAATATTTTACATTGCATTTTATATTTTACATTAATAAATACAAAAATACATTCTACATTAAACATTTAAGAAAATATTAGATGCAAGAGGAAGACAAGGACAGGGTAGGCCTATTATTCAATGAGGATAGAAAGACAATAATAGAAAATACAGTAATGGCCAAAGTGTTAAATGTCTTTTTTGCTTCAGTTTCACCAAAAAGCTCAGCAGTGATTGGACAACTAACATCAGGGTAAACGGGATAGGATCTGAGGCTGAAATAGTGAAAGAACAAGGGAAGAATTATTTACACAAGTTAGATGTTTTTGAATCATAGAATATCAGGGTTGGAAGGGACCTCAGGAGGTCACCTAGTCCAACCCCTTGCTTAAAGCAGGACCAATCCCCAACTAAATCATCCCAGCCAGGGCTTTGTCAAGCCTGACCTTAAAAACCTCTAAGGATGGAGATTCCACCACCTCCCTAGGTAACCCATTCCAGTGCTTCACCACCCTCCTAGTGAAAAAGTTTTTCCTAATATCCAACTGTGACAGGGCAGAGCGGCCCCACACTGGTACAGCAGGGGTTAACCCTTCTCTCCTAGCAGAGGAAGCCACGCCCCGGAAGTTCTGCTGGGCATGCTCCAACTGGAGATCAGATATAAAAGCCTGCAAATCAGCTCAGTCTGGGCTGACTGCTGGAGGAGAAGGATGCACACCGCTAGGTCCTGCAGAGGGAGGGCCTGCGAGCCAGGATCCGGGAGGCAGCCAAGCCGAGGCATTACCTGAGACCACGACGGAGGGCGTCACCAGGGAGGAACAGACCGGAGGACCCCCTGCCACAGAGGAACTGGTATTCATGGTAGGAAGTGACCCAGGGGAACTATAGAGATAAATGGCGTTAAAGCTGTATTGACGCTTGGCGTGTTGCGGGCGGATCCCCGCCGAGTGAGTGGCAAGGAAAGCTTGCTGCTACCAGGGCCCTGGGTCAGGGCTCGGTGGAGGGGGCAGGCCCGAGTCCCCCTACCCCCTCACCCTCAAACTGTGAGGGAGCTTATATGGACTCTGGCCACTAGGCCGCGCTACCCCGCTCGAAAGGGGGTTGATATGGACTCTGGCTGATAAGCCGTGCTACCCTGCTCGAAAGGGGGTTGATATGGACTCTGGCCGCTAGGCCGCGCTACCCCACTTGAAAGGGGGTTGATATGGACTCTGGCCGCTAGGCCGCGCTACCCCGCACGAAAGGGAGGTTATATAGACTCCGACCGCTAGGTCGCACTACTGCTCCAGACAGGGGGACAGTAGAGAGGAAGGCCGAGAGGCCGTAATAGGCCGCCCGCAGAGGGGCAACCACAAGGACTGTAGAGTGGTGAGGCACCGACACTCCATCCTACCCCTGCCACAAGGGGGCGCTGCGGTGCCAGGCGCACCACAACTGGTGGAGAATGTGGGCATCGATCAGGGCCTGAGACAAGGACCCAGATGCCCAAAATGGACCCCGAGAAGCTTTTGAAATGGCTGCTGGAGACTCAACAGCAGCAGGCGGCGCAACAGCAGCAAGCGCAGTTGCTCCAGCAGTTAGCCGCACAACAGCAGTTGCAAGTGGCGCAGCAACAAGAGCAACAGCAACAGCTGATTCGGGAGCTGACGGCCCAACAACAGGCTAACCAGGAGCAACTGGTGCAGCAGGTGGCAACGCTGATAGGACAGGCACCGAGTCCTCCCCTAGGCGCGGCAGGGGGCAGCGCCAGTGAGGGGCTCAGAGGACTACCAGTGCGCCCAACAAAGATGAGGCCGGGGGATGACCCCGAGGCCTTCCTGGTGACTTTTGAGCAGGTGGCAACTGCCGTACAATGGCCTCCCGTACATTGGGCCACTATTCTAGCCCCTACCTGACAGGCCCAGCTCAAGCTGCATACCGTAACCTCGAGCCTCAGGACGCACTGGACTATTCGAAGGTCAAGGCCGCCATCTTAGACCAAACAGGCGTCAGCCCTGAAACCTACCGCCAGCGGCTCCACAGAGAACGGTACACGCCGGGAGCCAGACCACGTGCCGTCGCCCAGCGAATCCGTGACCTCTGTTGGAAGTGGCTAGAACCCAAACGACGGACGAGTGTTCAAGTAGCCGAGGCTGTGGCATTAGAACAGTTCCTGCAGAACCTTCCCACTGGCGGGAAAGTGTGGGTACAGAGACATCGCCCGAGGATCCTCGCGGAGGTGACCTCCCTGATGGAGGATTATCTGGCAGCAGAGGGAGAACTGAAGACCAGCCCCAAGGGTAGGCGGGAGGGGTGGGGGGGTGGGCTCGGGCAAACGGAACCTGAACCCGGCCCAGGGGGCCCGTAAGGTGGAGGGGGAGGCCCCCATCGGTACACCCAGACATCAGGGACACACACGACCCACAGTGCCAAGGACCCACCCGGTGCAGATCTCATACGAAGCCAAGATGATGCGCCGGGGAGGCAGAGCAGCCCCCGCCATACCCCGACCGAAGAAGGGAAGCAGGACCGGTGTTATGAGTGAGGACAGATCGGGCACTTCCGGAGGGAGTGCCCATACATGGATTACAGTTATGGGCAGGTTTGGGCTGCTGGTCATCGGGCCTGGACATGGGAGCCGGGGAAGATAGTTATACCAGTGAAAGTAGACGGGACGCCTACCTGGGCCTTGGTGGACTCGGGGTGTAGCCAGACGGTCATCCAGGCCAGGCTGATAGAGCCCACCGGCCCCACCAGGGCCCCCATCAGCCTACAGTGTATTCATGGGGACGTGAAGCTGTACCCCACCATCTGGGTACAGCTTGAGGCGACTCAGCACCAAGTGCGGTGTCTAGTTGGGGTGGCCCCAAAGCTGGCTTACCCCGTGATCCTAGGACGTGACTGGCCAGGCTTTGCTGACCTCTAGTGGGAGTGGGGTACGCAGCCCAGGAGGAAAAGGGGGGGGCGTGCTAGAAGGCCTGGATTATTAGGCCAACCAGCGGCGGACGACCCCCTAGAAGGGCCCTCGGGGAACCCAGAGATAGAGTAGGGGAGCCAAACCCCTACCGAGGCCCCAACGGGAGAGGACCATGGATGGCTGGAGGTAGACGCCAACTTCCTGGAAGAGCAACGGGGGGATACCACCCTCAGTCGGGCATGGGAGCAGGTGACGGGACCACCCGGGGAGGAAGACCGGCCCCAACGCCGGCAGCAAGGACCCCGATTTGAGCTCCATCGTGATTTGCTCTATCGGGTAGTCCAGGAACCACAGACAAAGGTAGACCTGCGCCAGCTGTTGGTCCCACGGCGGTTCCGGCAGAACTTGCTCCACTTAGCTCACTCAGTGCCGTGGGCTGGGCACCTGGGGAGGGAAAAAACGCTGCAACGGGTGGCCCAGAGGTTCTTCTGGCCAGACATCCATAGGGAGGTACGGGACTACTGTGCCTCCTGCCCCGAATGCCAGAAGACTGGCCCAAAAGGCGTACCAAGGGCCCCCTTTGTGCCCCTGCCGGTGATTGGGACACGCTTTGAATGGATAGGCTTGGACTTAGTGGGGCCCTTGGAGAAGAGTAGCTCAGGTCACAAGTATATCCTGGTCGTGGTCGACCATGCAACACGGTATCCAGAGGCGGTACCACTACAATCCGCCACGGCTTCGGTCATCACCAACGAGCTCTTGCAGATCTTCACTCGGGTCGGCCTGCCGCGGGAGATACTAACGGACCAAGGGACTAATGTGACTTCTAGACTAATGGCAGAGTTGTGCCGGCTGCTGAATATCCGGGCGCTTAAGACCTCAGTCTACCACCCTCAGACGGATGGGTTGGTGGAGAGATTTAATGGCACCTTGAAAGCCATGTTAAGGAAATTCGTAGACAACGAACCCCGGCACTGGGATCCCCCAGCACTCCTCTTTGCTGTGCGAGAGGTGCCACAGGCTTCCACAGGGTTCTCCCCTTTTGAACTCCTCTATGGGAGGAAGCCCAGGGGAATTCTAGACCTCCTAAAAGAAACCTGGGAGTAGCAGGAGACCCGCGTCCGAGGGTCCATCCAGTACATCCTCCACCTGAGAGAGCGGCTCCGAGAGTTGGGAGCCTTCGCCCGGGAGAATCTGATGAAAGCCCAACGTAACCAAGAGGCGTAACATAACAAAGGGGTCAAGATGAGAAGTTTTGAACCCGGAGACCGTGTCCTCTTGCTGCTTCCTTCCTCCGAGTCTAAGCTGCTAGCTAAGTGGCAAGGCCCCTTTGAGGTGACCAGACGCATTGGGCCTGTCGACTATGAAATGCGGATGTCGGGGCGAAGGAAGGACACTCAGGTCTACCATGTAAACCTCCTCAAGGCCTGGAGAGATCGGGAGGGCCTGATGATTGCCCCGTACCCTCCAGAACCCGAGTTAGGGCCGTTGGCGGGGGAACCAGAGGAACCAGGGATAGCGGCCATAGGCCCGGAGCTTGACCCGGTCCAGCAGGAGTAGGTACAACTGATTTCAGCTTTCCCCACAGTCCTGTCAACACAGCCTGGGAAGACCACGCTGACCAACCACCATATCGCCACCGTCCCCGGCCACAAAGTGAGGGATGCCCACCGACCACTCGCCAGGAAGATGTGGGAGACGGTGAGGAGAGAGCTCGACGTGATGTTGGCCCTGGAGGTGGTCGAAGAGTCTCAGAGCGAATGGCGGAGCCCCATAGTACTTGTTCCCAAGCCGGATGGAAGGGTCAGGTTTTGTATTGACTTCCGCAAGGTGAACGCGATCTCGCGTTTCGATGCCTATCCCATGTCCCGGGTGGACGAGCTGCTGGAGTGACTAGGCAAGGCAGAATTAATCTCCACCCTAGACCTGACTAAGGGATATTGGCAGATCCCGTTGACACCGGCCTCCCGAGAAACGACAGCGTTCCCAACACCATTCGGCCTCTATCAGTTCACAATGATGCCTTTCGGGTTGCATGGGGCTGCGGCTACCTTTAAGCGCCTCATGAATCAAGTGCTGAGCCCCCACAACTCGTACGCCGCAGCATACATCGACATCGTCGTCTACAGTGCCAATTGGGAGGAACATCTCCAGCACTTCGTCGAGGTGCTACGAGCATTGGGCAAAGCAGGGCTCACTGCAAACCCAGCCAAATGTCACTTGGGCCAAAGAGAAGTGACCTACCTGGGCTATGCGGTGGGTCGAGGGAAAATCTGCCCTGTGGTAGACAAGGTGGAAGCCTTGAAGAACTATCCAACGCCCACAACTAAAAGGCAAGTACGACAGTTCTTAGGGCCGGCCGGATACTATCGTCGGTTTGTGCCTGACTTTGCCACGCTCGCCGCCCCCCTGACGGATTTGATGCGAAGCTCCCAGCCATGGAAGGTCCAGTGGACGGACGACTGCGAGAAGGCCTTTTGCGCCCTGCGGGAACAATTGACACGGGAGCCAATACTGATCCAGCCCGACTTCACAAGGCCCTTTATCCTCCAGACTGACACCTCAGAGGTAGGGTTGGGGGCCCTACTGTCGCAAGAGGTGGGGGAAGAAGAACACCCCATCTTTTATCTGAGCCACAAGTTGTTCCCCTGAGAGACCCGGTATTCCACCATAGAGCAGAAGGCCCTGGCAGTGAAATGGGCAGTCGAGGCACTGAGGTACTATCTATTAGGGAACCCCTTCTCTTTGGTAACAGACCACGCACCCCTCAGGTGGATTAACAGCATGAAGGACTCGAACACACGGATCATGCTGTGGTACTTGTCCCTCCAACCCTACTCCTTCTGTGTGTTATACTGGCCGGGAAAGGCTCATGGGAATGCAGACTTCTTTTCCCGAGTCGGAGGAGAGGACGGGGAGGAGACGGCCAAGGGTCAGCCGGCCCAGGCGGCTGTCTTAAGGGGGAGGGTGTGTGACGGGGCAGAGCGGCCCCGCACTGGTACAGCAGGGGTTAACCCTTCTCTCCTAGCAGAGGAAGCCACGCCCTGGAAGCTCTGCTGGGCATGCTCCAACTGGAGATCAGATATAAAAGCCTGCAGATCAGTTCAGTCTGGGCTGACTGCTGGAGGAGAAGGACACACACCGCTAGCTCCTGCAGAGGGAGGGCCTGCGAGCCAGGATCCGGGAGGCAGCCAAGCTGAGGCAGTACCTGAGACCCCGACGGAGGGCGTCACCGGGGAGGAACAGACCGGAGACCCCCTGCCGCAGAGGAACTGGTATTCACGGTAGGAAGTGACCCAGAGGAACTATAGAGATAAACGGCGTTAAAGCTGTATTGATGCTCGGCGTGTTGCGGGTGGATCCCCGCCGAGCGAGTGGCAAGGAAAGCTTGCCCCTACCAGGGCCCTCAGTCAGGGCTCAGTGGAGAGGGCAGGCCCGAGTCTCCCTACCCCCTCATCCCCAAACCGTGAGGGATCTTATATGGACTCTGGCTGCTAGGCCGCGCTACCCTGCTTGAAAGGGGCTTTATATGGACTCTGGCCGCTAGGCCATGCTACCCCGCTCAAAAGGGGGTTCATATGGATTCTGGCCGCTAGGCCGTGCTATCCAGTTCATAAGGGAGGTTATATAGACTCCGACCACTAGGTCGCGCTACTGCTCCAGACAGGGGGACAGTAGAGAGGAAGGCCGAGAGGCCGTAACAGGCCGCCCACAGAGGGGTGGCCACAAGGACTGTAGAGTGGTGAGGCGCCAACACCCCATCCTACCCCTGCCACAAGGGGGTTGCTGCGGTGCCAGGCGCACTACACCAATCTAAACCTCCCCCATTGCAACTTGAGAACATTATTCCTTGTTCTGTCATCTACTACCACTGAGAACAGTCTAGATCCATCCTCTTTGGAACCCCCTTTTAGGTAGTTGAAAGCAGCTATCAAATCCCCCCTCATTCTTCTCTTCTGCAGACTAAACAATCCCAGTTCTCTCAGCCTCTCCTCATAAGTCATGTGCTCCAGTCCCCAAATCATTTTTGTTGCCCTCCGCTGGACTCTTTCCAATTTTTCCACATCCTTCTTGTAGTGTGGGGCCCAAAACTGGACACAGTACTCCAGATGAGGCCTCACCAATGTCGAATAGAGGGGAATGATCACATCCATCGATCTGCTGGCAATGCCCCTACTTATACAGCCCAAAATGCCATTAGCCTTCTTGGCAACAAGGGCACACTGCTGACTCATATCCAGCTTCTCGTCCACTGTAACCCCTAGGTCCTTTTCTGTAGAACTGCCACTTAGCCAGTCAGTCCCCAGCCTGTAGCAGTGAATGGGATTCTTCTGTCCTAAGTGCAGGACTCTACACTTGTCCTTGTTGAACTTCATCAGATTTCTTTTGGTCCAATAATCGAATTTGTCTTGGTCCCTCTGTATCCTGTCCCTACCCTCCAGCGTATCTACCACTCCTTCCAGTTTAGTGTCATCTGCAAACTTGCTGAGAGTGCAGTCCACGCCATCCTCCAGATCATTAATGAAGATATTGAACAAAACCGGCCCCAGGACCGACCCTTGGGGCACTCTGCTTGATACCAGCTGCCAATTAGACATGGAGCCATTGATCATTACCTATTGAGCCCGATGATCTAGCCAGCTTTCTATCCACCTTATAGTCCATTCATCCAGCCCATACTTCTTTAACTTGCCGGCAAAAATACTGTCGGAGACCGTATCAAAAGCTTTGCTAAAGTCAAGGAATAACACATCCACTGCTTTCCCTTCATTCACAGACCCAGTTATCTCGTCATAGAAGGGAATTAGGTTAGTCAGGCACGACTTCCCCTTGGTGAATCCATGCTGACTGTTCCTGATCACTTTCCTCTCCTCTAAGTGCTTCAGAATTGATTCCTTGAGGACCTGCTCCATGATTTTTCCAGGGACTGAGGTGAGGCTGACTGGCCTGTAGTTCCCCGGATCCTCCTTCTTCCCTTTTTAAAAGATGGGCACTACATTAGCCTTTTCCCAGTCATCCGGGACCTTCCCCGATTGCCATGAGTTTTCAAAGATAATGGCCAATGGTCCTGCAATCACATCTGCTAACTCCTTTAGCACCCTCGAATGCAGCACATCCGGCCCCATGGACTTGTGCTCGTCCAGCTTTTCTAAATAGTCCCGAACCACTTCTTTCTCCTCAGAGGGCTGGTCACCTCCTCCCCATGCTGTGCTGCCCAGTGCAGTAGTCTGGGAGCTGACCTTGTTCGTGAAGACAGAGGCAAAAAAATCATTGAGTACATTAGCTTTCTCCACATCCTCTGTCACTAGGTTGCCTCCCTCATTCAGTAAGGGGCCCACACTTTCCTTGACTTTCTTCTTGTTGCTAACATACCTGAAGAAACCCTTCTTGTTACTCTTAACATCTCTCGCTAGCTGCAACTCCAAGTGTGATTTGGCCTTCCTGATTTCACTCCTGCATGCCTGAGCAATATTTTTATACTCGTCCCTGGTCATTTGTCCAATCTTCCACTTCTTGTAAGCTTCTTTTTTGCGTTTAAGATCAGCAAGGATTTCACTGTTAAGCCAAGCTGGTCGCCTGCCATATTTACTATTCTTTCTACACGTCGGGATGGTTTGTTCCTGCAACCTCAATAAGGATTCTTTAAAATACAGCCAGCTCTCCTGGACCCCTTTGCCCTTCATGTTATTCTCCCAAGGGATCCTGCTCATCAGTTCCCTGAGGGAGTCAAAGTCTGCTTTTCTGAAGTCCAGGGTCCGTATTCTGCTGCTCTCCTTTCTTCCTTGTGTCAGGATCCTGAACTCAGCCATCTCGTGGTCACTGCCTCCCAGGTTCCCATCCACTTTTGCTTCCCCTACTAATTCTTCCCTGTTTGTGAACAGCAGGTCAAGAAGAGCTCTGCCCCTAGTTGGTTCCTCCAGCACTTGCACCAGGAAATTGTCCCCTACACTTTCCAAAAACTTCCTGGAAAGCACTGCTGCATTGCTCTCTGCTTTCCCAGCAGATACCAGGGTGATTTGAAGTCTCCCATGAGAATGAGGGCCTGGGATCTAGTAACTTCTGTTAGTTGCTGGAAGAAAGCCTCGTCCGCCTCATCCCCCTGGTCTATAGCAGACTCCCACCACGACATCACCCTTGTTGCTCACACTTCTAAACTTAATCCAGAGACTCTCAGGCTTTTCTGCGGTTTCATACGGAGCTCTGAGCAGTCATACTGCTCTCTTACATACAATGCAACTCCCCCAAATTTCCTGCCCTGCCTGTCCTTCCTGAACAGTTTATAGCCATCCATGACAGTACTCCAGTCATGTGAGTTATCCCACCAAGTCTCTGTTATTCCAAACACATCAGAGTTCCTTGACTGTGCCAGGACTTCCAGTTCTCCCTGCTTGTTTCTTGCATTTGTGTATAGGCACTTAAGATAATTCACTGATCATCCCGCTTTCTCAGTATGAGACAGGAGTCCTCCCCTCTTGCACTCTCCTGCTCGTGCTTCCTCCCGGTATCCCATTTCCCCACTTACCTCAGGGCTTTGGTCTCCTTCCCCCGGTGAACCTAGTTTAAAGCCCTCCTCACTAGGTTAGCCAGCCTGCTTGCGAAGATGCTCTTCCCTCTCTTTGTTAGGTGTGTTGTCAGACGCTCCCAGTGTGGCGCTCTGTTCTGTTCAATGTTGATATCCATCAGCTGCGTGCGTGTGATCCCTCTGTGTGCTGCCCCAGCTCTGCGCAGATAGCTGACACAGCAGACCCCGAGAGAACCCCCAATGACCACAGACTCTAGTAAGGTAGGAAGGCACGTCGGCCAGGTTTATTGTCGAAGAGAAACACAGTCTCCGGCTTTCCCTGGCATAGAAGTCCAAGGTGCTGCTAAGGTGCTGCTAGCTAGTACATATGTGCTCCCTGACAATGGACTCAGCTCAGTCAGTGGTGGGACTTTCCACTGCCCCCTAGGCTGGACAAAGACACTGCTCCAGGGATGCATTCTTATACACAGGTACAAACAAGTTACACATCACTCCTGATGTATTGAGGTGCAACCCCTCTACGGAGCAAGGTGCCGCCTCTCACCTTGTACATGTTGGTTTGAACAAAACAACTCTATACATCATATTACCCTTTTGGCCCTGTCATTGGGATGGGTCAGCTTGTTCCTTGTTATGTGTGGAATGTACAAGTATGCGAATGTTCTGGTATCTAGTGTCCAGTACCTTTTAGGTATGTCTCTTTTTGCAGCATCAGTCCTTTCCTTGCCAGCTTCTGTGAGCAGGGCCTGCCTCTAGCTCACAGCTTAACTTTGCTTTATGTTAGCAAAGTCTTGACCATTACTTTAGGTCAGGCCTCATACTGGGCCTCTGATAAGGGTTTATGTTTCAGGGCCTCATCTTACTACAAGGTGGAGCCCGTCTCTGCCTAGCACTCCTCCTTGGAACACCATCCCATGGTCAAAGAATCCAAAGCCTTCTCTCCGACACCACCTGCGTAGCCATTCGTTGACTTCCACGATTTGACAATCTCTACCCAGGCCTTTTCCTTCTCCAGAGAGGATGGACGAGAACACCACTTGCACCTCAAACTCCTTTATCCTTCTTCCCAGAGCCACGTAGTCTGCGGTGATCCGCTGAAGGCCCTGCTTTGGGGAAAGTGCCTCTGCTTGAACAGCAGATACCCAGGACTTTTGAGTTTAAGGGCAGCTACTTTGGGGAATGAGAAGGCTCCGAAATAATCTGAAGGGAGCTTTTAGGACTCTCAGGGGATGGGTCGAGTGGACAAAGGGTTCCCCACTCTGGGGAGGGGATCCCAGAGCAGGCAGCCAAGAGTGAACCAGGAGAGCAGAACACCTCAGGAAAGGCTGCCTTGTACCCCTGCAGGCTGGAGGGGGGCGTCCATTCCCTGGAGAATCTCTGCCTGATTTGTCAGAGAGAGGACATTGGCTGGATTCAAAGCTCATAAAGCCAGAAGGTACCATTAGTGTTATCTTGTCTGGCCTTGTCATCACCCAGGCCAAGAAATCTGACCCAGTGATTCCTGAATCCAGCCCATAACTTCTGGTTGAGCCAGAGCAAATCTTTTGGAATGGATCACCCAGTCTTGGCTGAGAGAATCCAACCTCACTCTTGGTAAACTGGTTGGATTAATGATGGACATAAGCCAGTGTTTAAATATCATGATGACAAGCACCTCCTAGAAACCAGAGAGAGAGAGAAAGAGATCCCATATCCCTCAAACTTTCAGGAAGCTCCAATCTCCAGTCTGGGGAAACTGCAATCACCATCTGTGTGGCTCCTCCCCCAGACCTTTCCAGGTGGTCCCATCTGATGTGCTCCTGCAATATCGTCTTTGTGCCGCATGGTGGAGCTAGGAGAATTCCCCGGCGTAGGAGGGAGAGCCCTGAAGTGGACGATGGAGGGTGGAGTGCATCCCTCGGTTGCAACATGCCAGCTGGGGCTCTGGATATCTCCTGCTGTGGGTGTTACTTCTGCTTTGTCGATGCAATGGAAAATGGAGTGTGTATGTTGCATGGCGGAACCAGGCAGTTTCCGTTGATTCCTAGAACTCTGTTTCAGTACAGAGAGGAAGCAGTGCCCAGCTGCCCACAACAGAAGGCAGCATGGCAGTGTCACGTAACCGAAAACAGGGAGAGGCATTGCAACAGCCAGAGGCCCGAACGGCTCATTAAGTCACATGGCTTCCCGTCGGGCTGGGCAGCTGTTTCCCCATCAGTGGCACCGTGGCTGGGCCACTGAGGGCAGGATGCTGTAGTCCTGTCTCCTATCAAGGCGGAGGGGATTGTGGGAAGAGAGATGGCAAGGAGCCCAGAAGGCTATGTGCTTCCGTCACTCTCCTAGAGAGAGAAGGGTGCCCAGCTAACCCAATGCCTGCAGGCTAGAACTCACAGCCTCTGAGTCTCAAAATACAGGCTGGCTTCACCTGAGCTGATGAAGACTCCCCATCAGCTGCTGCTGGGGCTATAGCCCAGTCACTAGAAGGCACAGCCGTTCTTGTTATTTAACATGTCAATTGTGGTAGCTCCTGGAGGCCTCTGCCAGGTGGGGCCCCTGGGTGCTAGGTGCTGCACGTACATTTAGGGAATGATAACCCCTACCCTGAAGAGCTTGGAGGCCTCATTGTGTAGTCGTGGCTTGTGGGGAAGAGTAAGCTCCCCATTCAGACACCAGACTTGGCCCTACTCTGCACCTTGCTTGTCATTTATGCTAGTGCGAAGGGTGGTGTTTGCACTCACTTTGCACAGGGTGCAGGGCGGGGAGAACAAGGTCTTTTGTTCAGCATTCCTTTAAGAAAGCATCTGTGATGCATGGGTGACAGGAATGGGGTGAATGGCCAGGCCAGTGCAAGTGCAGCTGAGGAGAGCGGGGAAAGCAGCAGTGCAGAGTTTCTCCACATTGCCCAGCAGTGCACCTCGCCTCTTCACCAGGGGAGCTCTCCCTCTGTCGCTCAGAGAGGAGCCCAACTAAGCCATGATACTCAGTGCTGAGATTGTTCACAAGGGGAGAAGGCCAGAGGAGGGGAAAAGGACCTGGTGGTTTCTTGGGATGTGGTCACCTGTCCCTGCCTTCTAGACACTGGGCTGGCACCTCCAACACATTTCACTTAAACCACCAAGCAGGCACTCTCTGTCACTAGCACCCTGGGCTATAACTCACCAAGTGGATGCCAACTCCTATTGCTTTACTAGTCCCCGATCCAGGACAGCTCAGATCCTCTTTTGCCAACACAGACTCATACATTTAAAGGCTAGAAGGGACCATCATGATCATCTAGTCTGAGCTCCTGCACATCTCAGGCCAAAGAACATCGCCCACCTGCTACAGTAATAGATCACAGAATCATAGAGATTAGGGTTGGAAGAGACCTCAGGAGGTCATCTAGTCCAACCCCCTGCTCAAAGCAGGACCAACAACAACTAAATCATCCCAGCCAGGGCTTTGTCAAGCCGGGCCTTAAAAACCTCTAAGGATGGAGATTCCACCACCTCCCTAGGTAACCCATTCCAGTGCTTCACCACCCTCCTAGTGAAATAGTGTTTCCTAATATCCAACCTAGACCTCCTCCCCTGCAACTTGAGATCATTGCTCCTTGTTCTGACATCTGCCACCACTGAGAACAGCCGAGCTCCATCCTCTTTGGAACCCCCCTTCAGGTAGTTGACGGCTGCTATCAAATCCCCCCCACTCTTCTCTTCTGCAGACTAAATAACCCCAGTTCCCTCAGCCTCTCCGCGTAGGTCATGTGCCCCAGCCCCCTGATCATTTTCATTGCCCTCTGCTGGACTCTCTCCAATTTGTCCACATCCTTTCTGTAGTGGGGGGCCCAAAACTGAACGCAATAATCCAGATGTGGCCTCACCAGTGCCAAATAGAGGGGAATAATCACTTCCCTCGATCTGCTGGCAATGCTTCTAGTAATGCAGCCCAATATGCCATTAGCCTTCTTGGCAACAAGGGCACACTGTTTACTCATATTCAGCTTCTCATCTACTGTAATCCCCAGGTCCTTTTCTGCTGAACTGCCGCTTAGCCAGTCAGTCCCCAGCCTGTCACAGTGCATGGGATTCTTCTGTCCTCAGAGCAGGACTCTGCACTTGTCCTTGTTGAACCTCATCAGATTTCAAATCCTCCAATTTGTCTAGGTCACTCTGGACCCTATCCCTACCCTCCAGCGTATCTACCTCTCCTCCCAGCTTAGTGTCATCTGCGAACTTGCTAAGGGTGCAATCCATCCCATCATCCAGATCACTAATGAAGATGTTGAACAAAACTGATATCGGCTATCAACTAGACATCGAGCCGTTGATCACTACCCATTGAGCCCGACGATCTAGCCAGCTTTCTATCCACCTTATAGTCCATTCAGCCAATCCATACTTCTTTAACTTGCTGGCAAGAATACTGTGGGAGACCGTATCAAAAGCTTTGCTAAAGTCAAGGTATATCACATCCACTGCTTTCCCCATATCCACAGAGCCAGTTATCTCATCATAGAAGGCAATCAGGTTGGTCAGGCATGACTTGCCTTTGGTGAATCCATGTTGACTGTTCCTGATCACCTTCCTCTCCTCCAAGTGCTTCAAAATGGATTCCTTGAGGACCTGCTGTATGATTTTTCCAGGGACAGAGGTGAGGCTGTAGTTCCTCAGATTCTCCTTCTTCACTTTTTAAAAGATGGGCACTATATTTGCCTTTTTTTCCAATTGCATTGCATCATGCCCCATGGACTGGTGCATGTACAGCTTTTCTAAATAGCAGGGCCGGCTCAAGGCACCAGCAAAGCAAGCAGTTGCTTGGGGTGGCACATTTGCAGGGGCGCAAGAATCCAGCATGGGAGATGAGAACCAACAGGGGGCCCTGGGAGCTGTAGTTCCTTGGTTAGCTCCCTGCCTATAGAGCCAGCCCTGGAGCAGGGAAAGAACTACATTTCCCAGCATTCCCTCAGCCACTAGCAACAGGAAAGGGAGGGGGAAGGAGTATGGAACTGAAACCTGCAGCTTGCTGTGAATGGTAGGGACAGAGCCAGCTCTAGGTTTTTTGCCGCCCCCCACCCCAGCCCTGGGCTCCCCCCCACACCCCTGTATTGCCCCAGCCCTGGACTCTCCCCTGCCCACACCCCCTGCTGCCCCAGCTCTGGCCCCCACCCGCACCCCCTGCCGCCCCAGCCCTGGGCTCTCCCCCAAAGAAAGAATTGGGTGGACTAAATGGACGGTGCACTTCTCTATCTGAAGCCTAGCAAGGGAGGTACGTGGATCCCACTACAATTTAAAATGAAAAGTAAGGGAGGGGAGGCTCTACTAGGACCTGAGCAGCTTTAGATACAGTACCAGGCACGTAGGAGGATTTACACTTCTGAGCCATGGAAGCAGAAATTGACTTTTCTTTTCCAGATATAGCTAATATTCAGAAAGGGAATCTAGCACCTGCCTTCCAGATTTGAACACCGCAAAATTCAGGAGTGCTCAAGCTCAATTTGGGCAGCTGTTACTTCATTTCCTCCAAATCAAATATACTGATCCACTGTAACTTGCTGTAGAATAAATTGTCATCTGTCCAAGTTTCCATTTCTTGTAAGCTTCCTTTTTGTGTTTAAGCTCACTGAAGATTTCTCTGTTAAGCCAAACTGGTCACCTGCCATATTTGCTATTCTTTCTGCACATCAGAATGGTTTGTTCCTACACCCTCAATAAGGTTTCCCCTAACCTTTTTTATGAATATATGGAGATAGGTTATATCTCATAAAGCTGGAAGGGACCTTGAAAGGTCCTCAAGTCCAGTCCCCTGCCTTCACAGCAGGACCAAATACTGTTCCTGACAGATTTGTGCCCCAGATTCCTAAATGGCCCGCTCAAGGATTGAACTCACAACCCTGGTTTTGGCAGGCCAACGCTCAAACCACTGAGCTATCATGGCTTAAAATAAGCCTAGGCAAAACTCTCCAGGAGCAGAGGGGCAGTTCACACCTCATTAGGGCATGTATGGGACAAACCCACCCCAGTCTCACATGCTGCAGAGAAAGGTAAAAAGCTCCTAGGGTGTCTGCCAATCTGACCCGGGAGCAAATTCCTTCCCAAACCCAAATATGGGGATCAGCTGGACCTTGAATATTTCAGCAAGACCCACCAGCTAGGCACATGGGAAAGAATTCCCTGTAGTAACTCAGAGCCCTCCCCATCTAGTGTTCCATCACCGGCCGTTGGGGATTTTTGCTACAAACAGTCGCAGATGGGCCACATGTTGTTGTAAGCAGTCCCATCATACCATCCCCTCCATAATCTTATCAAGCTCAGCCTTGAAGCCAGTTGCCTCCCCTTGGAAGGCTATTCCAGAACTTCACTCCTCTGATGGTTAGAAACCTTCATCTAATTGCAAGCCTAAACTTGTGGCTGGTAATTTTTTGTCCATTTGTTTTTGTGTCCACATTGGTGCTTAACTTAAATAACTCCTCTCCCTCCCTGGTATTTATCCCCTCAGCCTTCTTTTGGTCAGGTTAAACAAGCCAAGCTCTTTGAGTCTCCTCTCATAAAGCAGGTTTTCCACTCCTTGGATCAACCTAGTTGCCCTTCTTTGTACCTGTTCCAGTTTGAATTCATCTTTCTTAAACATGGGAGACCAGAACTGCACACAGTATTCCAGATGAGGTCTCACCAGTGCCTTGTATAATGGTACTAACACGTCCCTGTATCTACTGGAAATACCTCACCTGATGCATCCTGAGACTGCATCCCTTTTTCACAGCTGCATCACATTGGTGGCTCATGGTCATCCTGTGAACAACCAATACACCCAAAGTCTTTCTCCTCCTCTGGCACTTCCAACTGATACTAAGCCTGTTTTATAACAAAAATTCTTTTTGTTAATCCCTTGCACTTTGGACTATTACATTTCATCCCATTTCTATTACTTCAATTTTCAAGGTTGTCCAGATCTTCTTGTATGATATTCTAGTCCTCCTCCATACTGACAATACCTCCCAACTTTGTGTCATCCGCAAATTTTGTTAGCACACTCCCACTTTTTTTTTTGCCAAGGTCATTAATAAAAATGTTAAATATGACTGGTCCCAAGACTGATCCCTGAGGAGCTCCACTAGTAACCTCCTTCCCATATGATGGTTCACCTTTCAGCATAACCCATTGTAGTCTCCCCTTTAACCAGTTCCTTACCCACCTTTCAGTTCCAATATTAATCCCCATCTTCTCCAATTTAACTAATAATGTCCCATGTGGCACTGTATCAAAAACCTTACTGACATCCAGGTAAATTAGATCTACAGCATTTCCTTTGTCTAAAAAGTCAATTATCCTCTCAAAGAAAAAGTTCAAGTTGGGCTGGCACAATCTACCTTTTGTAAAACAAATGTTGGATTTTATCCTAATTACCGTTTATCTCTCTGTCCTTAACTACTTTCTCTTCCAAAATTTGTTCTAAGATCTTGTATAAAACTGAGGTCAAATTAACAGGCCTGTAATTTCCTGGATCACTTTTTCCCCTTTCTTAAAAATAAGTACTTGTCATAAACATACAGCTAAGGATAGCATAAAATCCCTCTTTACCTTGTAAGGGTTAATTCCTCTTTTACCTGTAAAGGGTTAAGAAGCTCAGATAACCTGGGTGGTACCTGACCAAAAGGACCGATAATTCATAGATTCTAGGACTGGAAGGGACCTCAAGAGGTCATTGAGTCCAGTCCCCTGCCCGCATGACAGGACCAAATACTGTCTAGACCATCCCTGATAGGCATTTATCTAACCTACTCTTAAATATCTCCAGAGATGGAGATTCCAC
>NW_020664587.1:1631321-1651046 GCF_002925995.2 Terrapene triunguis | reverse complement strand
CGGGGCCCCGTGGAGTGTCCTCTTTTGGGACACTCCACATATGGTAACCCTAGGTCAAGCCCACAGGGGCCTGGCAGGTTGGGGATCAGACGCTCAGTCTGGCCCTTTTTCAGAAGCACACCCACTTTGCCTATTAACGCTGTGGGAGAACGGGGCAGAGATGTTATTTGCAGAGCTGGCAGGTAAATAGCGGGTGGTGGTGGTCCATGGACTCTTTTGAGTTTTCATTGAACTATTGAAGAACAGCTTCCAGCTCAGCCTGGCGCCACAGTGCCTCATGGGAGGTGTAGTTTGGATTCCTGCATTTTGAACTTGTGGGCTGGGCAATGTGGCTGTTTGTAAGCGCACAACAAGATTGATTGGGCCCAGGAACCCAGTGCCTTGTTCCAGAGCGTCATCTACTGGCACTTTATCTATGAGCTATTTACACAGAGCCAGGCAGAGCACGCCTGGAACAGGTCATGGGGTGCAAAGGTGGACTTTGATCCACCTTCTTCCTGGCTACGCCCCAACATCTGGGACAGGGAGCACAGGGCATGAGCCACTACAGCCTCGCTAGCAGCCCAAGGTTTCCCCAAGGCAGGGGAAGGTTACAGAGGCTGCTCACTGGCTTTAGGGCTGCTCCGCACCAGCAGATGATGAGGAGTGCTCTCCTCTCCTGGGGAACTGAGCCTTTGTGCCACGTGGCACCAGCTCACACTGTTACCTCATAGGAAGCAATTGTACATAGCACCAGGAGTGCTGTCTAAATTAGTGTGCCACAGCCAGATCAAAGCATGAATGAATGCAGGATTGATGGCCATGCATGGGGGTCACTGGCTCTCACCCCTGGTAGGGACCCTGGAGAATCCCAGGGAGTGGTGAGTGAACCAGAGAAAACACTTCCTCTGGGCCTACCTCTTCCTGCCTGCCCCTCCCCCAAGTGCCCCTCTATAAATAGCAGGTTGGTGACTCATTCTGGGGACAAGGCTGGCTCCATTCTCTCTGCTTTCTGTTTCCACTGTGCTCACCCACGGGCTGGATGATGCCAGGTTTTTCTCTGTAAACCCTGCACAGAGTTGTGCAGCAGCACTCTGGAGAATTTCAGAGCACGGTGCCCTGCGAGTGAGTCAGAGGGACCTTATGGGGACCCAGCCAGGGACAGGGAAAGGCCACTGCTGATGCACAGAGAGCAAGTGCAAGGCCTTGGCATGCCAGGCCCTGGGAGTCTCCCTGCAGCCTGAGGGCAGGGTTGGGGCTGACCGCTGCAGAGGTACATGGCCAGAGGCCTGGGGCACAGGGTGGGGTCTCTGAAGTGCTTAAGTGACTTAAGGAGAACATAAGAACGGCCACAGTGGGTCAGACCAAAGGTCCATCTAGCCCGGCATGCCGTCCCCCGATAGTGGCCAGTGCCAGCTGCCCCAGAGGGAATGAACAGAACAGGGAATCATCAAGTGATCCATCCCCTGTCGCCCATTCCCAGCTTCTGGCAAACAGAGGCTAGGGCAGTGGTCTCCAAACTTTTTTGCACAAGATCACTTTTTGAATTTAAGGGTAACCCAGGATCTACCCCACCCCTTCCCCGAGGCCCCGCCCCACTCACTCCATTCCCCACCCCCACCCCCAGTCACTCACTTTCCTCCACCCTCATTCACTTTCACCGGGCTGGGGCAGGGGGTTGGCGTTTGGGATGGGGTGCGGGCCCTGGGCTGGGGCTGAGGCGTCGCAGTGTGGGAGGGGGCTCTAGGCTGAGTCTGTTGTACAGAGAGAGTACTGCTGTTTGTTACTTATCATTCCTTATTCTCCTGTTTAAAAACTTTCAATCAACTTGGGAAGAGAAGCAATACCATGTGACCCACCATGTGCCACAAATGAATAATGGCAAACAGGAAAGAGTCCGAGAGAACAGTCTATGAACACGAGAACTGGGCAGGAATTTTAAAAAATGTTTTTTCGTTGGAAAATGGCAATTTGTCAAAATCAGAACTGCCCATGGGATAAGAATGATTTTGATGAATCTCCTGATTTGAAAAAATAAGTTTTGAAATTGTTGAAACAGCCCACTTTATTTTTTAAATGAAATTCTTTAGGTTTTGGTTTGAAATGACTTTTTGTTTTGAAATTTTAGATAATTTATACTAAAGAAAGATGGTAAAGATCAAAATTGGAACAAAACATTTCAAAATTATAACAAAAAAAAAGTTTTGATTTACCTGATCTGAAATTTTATTTGATTTTATTTTTGGTTCACAAAAATTGTTGAGAATTCAACTTTTTGTCCCAATTCGGCACAGAAAAAATCTCAGGATGAGAAATCTTGTGGGATGGGGAAAATATTTCCAGTCCAGATCTAGTGAACACCCTATTGACTGAAAATTGTCCATCCAAGAAGTACTCATGAATAACAGATCAGACCACAGGAAATCAGGGTTGATGCATGTATGGGAAAAAGGGGTTAAATTTATTCACAATGAATACGTCAACCAGCTTTCCCCCTGAGTGACTGAACGTAGTGCAGGGGGCAGGGGACTCCCCCGAGACAGGCAGTTTCTAGTCAGACCTTGTTTTCTTCCTTGCCTCTTTTTTTGGTTCATGCAAATATGACGTGTGGTTTTGTTGTTTTTTTATTTGGTCTGTCTAGAAGTTGTTCAGTGGAAGTCCCAGCTATGCAAATAGCTGCAGTTCTGCTGTGTCAATTCTTGCCTGTGTGTGTGTGTGTGTGTCTCTCTCAGACATCTAGTAAACTGCAGTGACTAGAAAGAGCCCTCAGATCAGGTGGTAATTGGCAACAAGAGCAGATAAAGTTTAAAAAGCTGAATCAAAGAATTAGGAGGAGGGGGTGGGGAATGTTCAGCTCTGTAGTTTCACACTGATGGCTCTCCTTTTGTTTTTCACAAGGTGGCACCGGGCTGGGTAGTGCCGGAGGGGCAGAAAGAGCCTTTGAAGTTTAATCTGAGCTAGTTCTGAGGAGTGGAGTGAACTGGCAGGTGTAAAGGCAGCTGATAGAGCCATATTCCCCACAGGAGAGGGTCCCCGCCCTGATGCAGAGAGATATGGGGTAGGTAACGTATCAGCTCTGCTGAGGGACCCCTGGTGGGTTTCCAGTATTGATTCAGCAATATCTGTCAATCATAATATGCTATCTACTGCCCAAAAGGCAAGGGGTTGCTGCTGTGTAGCAATCTAGCCCCACGTCTGCCAGCCCCATGTCTGCCAGCACCCAGATCGCCATCGGCCTCTTCTGGGTGCTTAGCAGACAATACTGGGCACTTGGCAGAAAATAGCATACTACGACTGATAACCATCATTGTCTGCCCGGGTGCCCATGATTGACAGCCACTGCAGTACGACGACGACGGATACCAGTCGTAATATACCATCCTCTACCAAAAGGCAAGGGGCTGGTGCAATGCAGCACCACGGCTGCCAGCCCCACAGCTGCCTGCACCCAGATCGCCAATGAAGGCTACCAGTCATGCTGCACCGTCTACCGCCAATATCTGTCAGAGGCTCAAAAACTTTATTTTCTTTTTGTTCTGCTTTTATTCCCCTCTCCCTTGCGTTTCCCATTCGCAGACGTCATTTGAGATCTGGAGGCAGATTCGTTTCTCGTTTGCACCAGTGTGGATCAGAAGTGAAAAAAATGGTAGCCTCATTGGTGACCATCCTTGTGTTTTCACCGTGGGGAAACTCAAGCGATCTGTGCCGGCAAACGCCCGAGCTCAGCAGCTTCTGAGGGCAGAACCAGTGCCAATAAAACAAGGCTCGTTCTGAACTGTCATGCAAAAGAGGAACCAGGCACCAGCTTTTACAGCAGTTATGAAAAGCTAACTTTATGGTGTGATGTAGAGAGAAAGGATCTCCAGAACTGGGGGCCATCTAGGACTCTTGCTCTGAGAGTGGCTGGCACCAGGAAGGTGCAAGTAACTCAGAGTGGATAGTTAGGGAAGATCCTGCCTTGGAAAGTTTCCTAATGGAAGCCTTGTAGAGTAGTATTGTCTAGAGGGCTCAGGACCAGCCTTTCAGAAGAGCTGAGCCCCCAACGCACGGACAGCACGCTGAGCTCTTGTAAATCCCCTGCCCATTGATATGCGTTACTGGCCATGGACGTTTTATCCCCTAAAACGTAACTTTCCATATACGGTCTGATGTTCATTATGAACCTTCCGCAGCAGCTGGGCCACTCATGACTCAGGCACTGTCTGAAACACCCCACGCAGAGTTGTTGCTCAGGAGACCCAGGAGCAAACCTGCCCCCATACACTGCCCAGAGACAGCCCATAACACCATGCGTCAAACCAGAGACTTGGGACTAGGTTCCTGCCTCCCCCATGGGACAGTGTGAGTTTGGGGGTTGGCCCTGCAACCTGCTCCAGAAGCTCCAAGTAGCAATGCCTTCTCCAGCATGACAGGTGCAGTCTACGGTATGTCTACAGCCAGTGGGATGTGCCAAGCGTATGCGTCTCCTCACAGGGTGCCCCTTACCCAGCCTTAATTCAGGCTGGGATGGTGAGATATTTCCTGCCGCACCTTTCCTGGCCTACTCCCTGAACACTGCAGTGGTATTTTCATGGCACCATTACCTTCATGTTCACCTTCGCCTCCAAGCTAGACCTGCACGCAAGCAGCACAGCTTTGCTCTGTGGCTGCATTTTGATCGGTTCTGGAGCTGGGATCATGACTTGGCCCACTACAGAGAGGGGCCAGTTGATATATGAGTCTGGGTTTGGATTCCAACCTCCTGTCCAGGATTCTGGTGCATCCTGTGCTCTGGACACAGTCCCTTCCCCAGGGGCAGGGCACTGCGTGCTCCAGCCAGGGCTGGAATGCCACTGTTTGGCCCTATGTGACACACCAGCAAAGCACTGGCACTGCAGAATTTCGAAGAAAAAGGCTCCCACCAAAGCTCGTGTCTGCCTGAGAAATGATTTTGTGGTTCCTGCTCTTCACAAATGCAGAAACGCCCTCAGGCAGCTACACAGGTAGAAAAGAACCTACAACCCCAGCCGCCTCCATGGTCCTGCCCTGGAACAGCAATGCAAGCAGCTCTCAAATCAAGACTGAACTGTGCGTGCTGCCCCCACGCTGGGAGGAAGGAGGGTGCCGAAAGGCTGATCTGTTCCTGGGCACCAGGGTCTAACAGGCCCCTTCACCTAGTAAGGGTGGGCACTCAGGGGCACTCATTAGAGCACTCATGGTCTTCATCCCGTTCACTCACATAACCAGGATGTGGAATGCTCTTCCCCGCTACATGGATGGATTCTCTCCACTCATGTAACCAGCCCTTTGATTCCTGCTCCCACCAACTTCGAAGCAGCCCCAAGCTGGGCTACTCCCAACTGAGAGAGATGATTAACAAGGATCAAATCTTTAACCGTGCACTCTCACCAATGGATCTCCCATGGATGCGTGCATGTGGTGTGTTTGCATTTGCATGCATATGTATGTGTGAGTACATGCTTACCTTTCTGCCTGCAAAACCTGTATTTCCACAGCCAAACAGACATTTGTGTGAGCAAAACAGGTAATTCTATGCACAAACCATTGTCTAAGCATGCAATTAGCCAGCTTATATATGTGAAAGTGCATGTGCCAATGTGGACACTGATTCAGGGCCTATGTGCTGTGTAGAAAGGCAGTTCACAAAACATGTAGAGAGACAATATGTTCACTTCCTGGAGGCTCTGACTGGCACTCTAAGACAGACAAAAGTTACTCAAAGGCTAACATTGAAATCCAAGAAGGTGGGCATGTGCTTTTCGTTTCTTTCCCAGGCAGCCTCAGAAGCAGAACAAGAATTACACCTCTACCTCAATATAACGCTGTCCTTGGAAACCAAAAAATCTTACCGCGTTATAGGTGAAACCGCATTATATCGAACTGGCTTTGATCCACCGGAGTGCGCAGCCCCCCCCCCCGGAGCACTGTTTTACCGCGTTATATCCTAATTTGTGTTATATTGGGTCACGTTATATCGGGGTAGAGGTGTATTTAAAGGAGGAAAAGAGACAATCTCATTACCTGAGAGTCACAAGCGAGAAGGGGGAATATGGAACTTAAAGGCATTCCCTAAACACCTAGCCTAAGAATCCAAAGCTGGTGTCATTTCGTTCTTTGTCTTTCTAGTTCAAAGTGGTTCAGAAACAACAGCTGGTCTTGACTCATCTCTGTTACGCACGCAGCAGAGCAGAGCGGTCACACCAGCAGAGCAAGAGGAAAAACGTGGTGGAGAGACAGTGGAAATCCATTGTACAAATCTCTGTGGGGCAGGGGCCATCCCTGACTATGCCCTGGTCTACACTACAGAGTTAGGTCGAATTTAGCCGCATTAGGTCGATTTTATAATGAATGCTTCTACACAAGCAACCCCGTTCCGTCGACCTAAAGGGCTCTTAAAATCGACTTCTGTACTCCTCCCTGGCGAGGGGAGTAGCGCTAAAATCGACCTTGCTGGGTCGAATTTGGGGTAGTGCAGACGCAAATCGACGTTATTGGCCTCTGGAAGCTATCCCAGAGTGCTCCATTGTGACCGCTCTGGACAACTCCGATGCACTAGCCAGGTACACAGGAAAAGCCCCGGGAACTTTTGAAATTAATTTCCTGTTTGGTCAGCAGTCCCCCCAGAATCGCAAACAAGCTCCAGCATGGAGCGAACAGGAGACACTGGATCTGATTGCTGTATGGGGAGAAGAATCTGTGCAGACAGAACTTCGATCAAAAAGAAGAAATGCTAATTTATATGCCAAAATCGCACAGGGCATGATGGACAGAGGCTACAACAGGGACACACAGCAGTGCCGCGTGAAAGTCAAGGAGCTCAGGCAAGCCTACCAAAAGACAAAGGAGGCAAACAGTCGCTCTGGGTCAGAGCTCCATACATGCTGCTTCTATGATCAGCTGCATGGCATTCTGGGGGGGACCCTACCACTACCCCCACCACTGTCCGTGGACACCTTCAAGGGGGAAGTCTCACGCAACACGGAGGAGGATTTTGTGGATGAGGAAGAGGAGGAGGAGACGAATGCACAGCAATCAAGGGGTGAATCCATTCTCCCCGGCAGTCAGGACCTTTTCATCACCCTGGAGCCAATACCCTTCCAAGGCGGGATCTCTGACCCTGAAGGCGGAGAAGGCCCCTCTGGTGAGTGCACATTTGTAACTACAGTACAGGGTTTAAAAGCAATAGTGTTTAATGTTTGATTTGCCCTGAAGACTTGGGATGCATTCACAGCCAGTACAGCTACTGGAAAAGTCTGCTAACGTGTCTGGGGATGGAGCGGGAATCCTCCAGGGACATCTCCATGAAGCTCTCCTGGAGGTACTCTGAAAGCCTTTGCAGAAGGTTTCTGGGGAAGGCTGCCTTATTTCGTCCTCCACAGTAGGACACTTTACCATGCCAAGCCAGTAGCAAGTAGTCTGCAATCATTGCAGCACAAAGCATGGCAGCGAATGGTCCTGGGTTTTAGTCGCATTCAAGCAACATTCGGTCTATATCTTTCTGTGTTAGCCTCAGGAGAGTGATATCATTCATGGTCACCTGGTTGAAACAGGGGAATTTTTGTAAGGGAACAGTAAAAGCACCCCATTCATGCTGGGCTGTTTGCACTTGGCTAAAAGGGATCATCCCAGAGAATAGCCACACGGCGGGGGGAGGGGTGAAGGGATCATCCCAAATAGCCACGTGGAGGGGTGGGGGGAGGTGTGTGCTGCACATCCACCTGAAAACCGCAGCCTCTCCTTTTAAATGTGAAACCCAACCGGCATTGCTTGCTATGGGAAAGGAGGGTGCTGCAGTTTGAAAACATTCCCACATGTTATGAAGGCGTTAGAAGCCAAACCCACGTACCCTTTGACTTACCATGGCTGCCTGGAAACCGAATTCTGTTGCCCAGCCGAGTGTGATGTGTCACCATACCAGCAGGCGCTCGATATAAAAGGCAAAATGCGACCTTGTACCTAAAGCACATTTGCTGTCTGCTGTGAATTGCTTGATTCACTGTGAAAGAGTCTCCCTTTGTTCTCAGAAATGTGTCATCTTAAATATAACTCTCCCTTTTTATCCCCCCGCAGGTGCAAATGTTTCTATGCTCTCCCTATCATCTCCATCCCTGAGGTTATCACAGATTAGAAGGCGAAAAAAGCGCACTCACGATGACATGTTTTCCGAGCTCATGCAGTCCTCCCGCACTGATAGGGCACAGCTGAATGCATGGAGGCATTCAGTGGCAGAGTCCAGGAAAGCATTAAATGAGTGTGATGAGACAAGGCAGGATGCAATGCTGAGGCTAATGGGGGAGCAAACGGACATGCTCAGGTGTCTGGTGGAGCTGCAAGAAAGCCAACAAGAGCACAGATCGCCGCTGCATCCATTGTACAACCGCCTGCCCTCGTCCCCAAGTTCCATATCCTCCTCACCGAGATGCCCAAGAATGCGGCGGGGGGAGGCTCCGGGCACCCAGCCACTGCACTCCAGAGGATGGCCCAAGCAACAGAAGGCTGCCATTCAAACAGTTTTGATTTGTAGTGTGGCTACAATAAGCAATGTGGCCTTGTCCTTCCCTCCTCCCCCACCCCACCCTACCCCACCCGGGCTACCTTATCAGTTATCTCCCTTTTTTTTTAATTAATAAAGAAAGAATGCATGGTTTCAAAACAATAGTGACTTTATTTCCTTTGCCATCTGTGATCGAAGGAGGGAGGGTGGTTGGCTTACAGGGAGTTAAAATCAACAAAGGGGGCAGGTTTGCATCAAGGAGAAACACACACAACTGTCACACCGTAGCCTGATGAGTCATGAAACTGGTTTTCAAAGTCTCTCTGATGCACAGCACGCCTACCTGTGCTCTTCTAATCATCCTGTTCAAAATTGGCAGGTAGGCGATTTGCCTAAGCCTCCCACTCCGCCATAAACGTCTCCCCCTTACTCTCACAGATATTATGGAGCACACAGCAAGCAGTAATAACAATGGGAATATTGGTTGCGCTGAGGTCTAACCTAGTCAGCAAACAGTGCCAGCGAGCTTTTAAATGTCCAAAGGCACATTCTACCACCATTCTGCACTTGCTCAGCCTATAGTTGAACTGCTCCTTACTACTGTCCAGCCTGCCTGTGTATGGCTTCATGAGCCATGGGAACAAGGGGTAGGCTGGGTCTCCAAGGATAACTATTGGCATTTCAACATCCCCAACAGTAATTTTCTGGTCTGGGAAGTAAGTCCCTTCTTGCAGCTGCTCAAACAGCCCAGAGTTCCTAAAGATGCAAGTGTCATGCACCTTTTCCGGCCATCCCACATTGATGTCGGTGAAACGTCCCTTGTGATCCACCAGTGCTTGCAGCACCATTGAGAAGTATCCCTTGCGGTTTATGTACTGGTTGGCAAGGTGGTCCAGTGCCAAGATAAGGATATGCGTTCCGTCTATTGCCCCACCACAGTTAGGGAATCCCATTGCAGCAAAGCCATCCACTATGACCTGCACATTTCCCAGAGTCACTACCCTTGTTAGCAGAAAGTCAATGATTGCATTGGCTACTTGAATCACAGCAGTCCTCACAGTAGATTTGCCCACTCCAAATTGATTCCCGATTGACCAGTAGCAGTCAGGCGTTGCAAGCTTCCACAGGGCTATCGCCACTCGCTTCTCAACAGTCAGGGCAGTTCTCATCTTGGTATTCCTGCACATCAGGGTGGGGGAAAGCAACTCACAGAGTCCAGGAAAGTGGCCTTACGCATCCGAAAGTTTTGCAGCCATTGGGAATCATCCCATACCTGCAACGCTATGTGGTCCCACCAGTCTGTGCTTGTTTGCCGGGCCCAGAATCGGCGTTCCACTGTATCAACCAGCCCCACTGCCGCTGATGTCCCAATGATGTCCCAATTGCCACAGCTCGTGCTTTCAGGAACCTCTGTGTCCATGTCCTCCTCACAATCGTCCTCGTGCTGCCGTCTCTTAGCCAGGTTCTGCACATACTACAGTATAATGCGCAAGGTGTTTACAATACTCGCAACAGCAGCGGTGAGCTGAGCGGGCTCCATGCTTGCCATGCTATGGCATCTGCACAGGTAACCCAGGAAAAAAGGCGCAAAATGATTGTCTGCAGTTGATTTCACGGAGGGAGGGGAGACTGATGACATGTACCCAAAACCACCTGCAACAATGTGTTTGCCCCATCAGGCATTCAGAGCTTAACCCATAATTCCAATGGGCAGCGGAGACTGCGGGAACTGTGGGATAGCTTCCCACAGTGCACTACTCCGTGAGTCGATGCTAGCCATGGTAGTGAGGACGCACTCCGCCAACTTAATGTGCTTAGTGGGGACATACACAATCGACTGTATAAAATCGATTTCTAAAAATCGACTTCTATAAAATCAACCTAATTTTGTAGTGTAGACATACCCTATGTGTTTGTGCAGCACCTATTATGATGAGGTCCTGGGTACTACAATACATGCAACTCTGCTAATAACCCCAAAGGCTGTCATCCCAGGTGGTCTTTGGGATTCAGCGGGAGCTAACAGGGGTGCTGATTTCTTCTGGATCCCTCTCTCTGGCCAGGTCAGGACATCCCTCAGGATTAGGACAAAGAAGGTTCAGGGTCCCAGGAGATGGTAGGGGTGGCAGCCATGGATGGTGAAGCTTGCTGCAGTGGCGTCTGTCCTTCCATCTGAGCTTCTTCTTGTTCTTTCATTCTTTCCCCATAAAATCTCTTACTTTAAGGACCCAAGAAGGGAGCGAGGGGTGGAATAGCCCAACCCCTCATTATTTTGTGCTCCACTTAGTACTAGTATCCGACATACCAATTTTGGCTCATTAACTTCCAGCTCCACATCTGTTTTTAACAAGCATCATTTCAACCCAGTCTTTGAATCAGATCAGCTTGGCCTTTTTGTTTACACCAATTCAGTTCTTCTGTCTCCCTTTTGTACCTTTTCTCTTCAACCTTAGTTATTGTAGGTTATTGTAACATCTTATGAACTTTTACATACTTTTTACAGTTGAACTCACATTTGGGTAAATCATAGAATCACAGAAGATTAGGATTGGAAGAGACCTCAGGAGGTCATCTAGTCCAACCCCCTGCTCAAAGCAGGACCAATCCCCAACTAAATCATCCCAGCCAGGGCTTTGTCAAGCCGGGCCTTAAAAACCTCTAAGGATGGAGATTCCACCACCTCCCTAGGTAACCCATTCCAGTGCTTCACCACCCTCCTAGTGAAATAGTTTTTCCTAATATCCAACCTAGTCCTCCCCCACTGCAACTTGAGACCATTGCTTCTTGTTCTGTCATCTACCACCACTGAGAACAGCCTAGCTCCATCGGCCCAGCTGTCACAACGGGCACCACCCGTCCCTGATACACATCAGGCAGGCTTTCGTCTAGATTCCTTGTTACTAACAAATAATCAGGATGACATAGTGTCAAAACAGTATCATAGGTCCCCCTACAAGTTGTCATATGGGATCATTGTTCCTTATATCCTAGGATCCTGACTACATCAGCAGCCAAACTCTGATCCTTCAGTCCCTCATCTAGCTCTGCCATGCTGCCTCAACTCATGGTATGATGCAGAACCTTGGTGAAGAGGCTCCATGAGACAATCAGCCGATGGCCTGAGGCTTGGGTAATATCTTTACACATATCATTCATGGCTTGTTAATGTTGGAGATGAATTCTTTCAGGCTTTCAGCTAGCGGGATGAGCCTCGCTGCCCGCATCTTCATCTCACATTGCCTCGGCTCTGATAGAGCAAAACAGCTTGGGTAACTCTAACAACTCTTGATTATGAGCTCAGACACATTTGACACAAACATAACAATAAGACATGACATGCCCACACAATGTGGATGTGAGGTAACTCAAGCATGGAACAAAGGTCTAGCAGCCTCATTAGATCTCTCAGGCCAGCTTCCTCCATGAGTCATAGAAATGTTTTCTGCGCAAAGCCACCTAAGATCCCACATGACTGTTTCCATGCAAGGCCAATGGTGTTTTCACAGAGATTTCCACAAACCCTCTAGATCTCAGGGCCCATTCCTGCTTCTCAAGCCCTGTCTGTCCATCTGGCATTATACAGAAGTGACTGTGGTTCTACAGGATGAATCAAAGTAATTTAGAGTTGGTGACAGTCCACATGAGTCCACCTGCAGTGGAAGGATTTCAGATCTGGCTGCATTACAACAAGCCCCAGCTGCAGAAGTGAGCCATTAACAATTCACTCGCTAAAAGCTCTTGTTTTTTTCTTCCAGGAGAAGAGCCTGAGCTTTTGATATGTGCCATGCAGGTTCCAGGGTGGCTGAGGAGGCAGTATGTGTTACTTAGCTTCCTGGGTTTATCAGTAATCTCCCTGGAGTCCAGGGAGATTACTGATAAACCCAGGAAGCTGAATAGCAGATACTGCCTCCTCAGCTGCCCCAGAACCTGCATGGGGCATAATAAGCAAAACTTCTCCTGCCAAACCTGCAGACAGCGTCCGGCGTCCATAGCTGTGCCAGGGCAGGCTTAGCCTACCCTGGCCTGTTATACCCACCACCCATGCTAGCTAATAAGTGTGCACAGACAAGGATGGTAAGCAACCAGCCTCCTCACACCAGGCACAGGGCAGACAAGGGACTGATGGAATGGAAGGATGATACTGAAGAATCCAAACCAAAGTCTCCCTTAGCAGCCCTTCCCTTGGAGATTAGGCTGCTAGACAACAAGCATTGCCTCTCAGAGATTGCTGCTGCTGCTGTCCAGCGGCACCCCATGACTCCAGCCTGGAAGGGTCTAACAGATTCCAGCTGTCAGAAGAACCCAGAGTTTTCAGATGCAGGAGCCAAACCTGGACCAAGGAGAGGACAGGCAGGTTATGGCGAATGTATCTGATGCACTGAGAGTCTTTGGGGAGCTAAATCCTGGCCAGTAACAATGAAATTGTTAAGTATCAGAGGAGTAGCCGTGTTAGTCTGGATCTGTAAAAAGCAACAGAGAGTCCTGTGGCACCTTTAAGGCTAACAGATGTATTGGAGCATAAGCTTTCGTGGGTGAATACCCACTTCGTCAGATGCATGTGAATGAATGAAATTGTTGAGTTCTTTACTCTGTTTCTGAGGGAGCAACACGGAAAGATTTGAGAGTACAGCCGAATATTATAGAACTGATGTACAAATATTTGTGCCAGTGAAAGCTCTATTCACCATTATTTGTGGAACTCTGTTATTTGTTATTCACAAGTGCTGAGATGATGAGTGTTCACAAACATTAGGGGAAATGTTCATGAATCCCAAAAATATCACAAAAGAAGTCTAAAAATTCCCCCCAGCAGCACGTGCTCTGTTCATTATTCACTATTCATCATTCATTATTATCTAGATTTAGAAGGCCTGATAGTCAATCAGGGAGCAGAAATGACATCACTTTCCACTAACCGTCGAGTGATTTTTCCTGACATGAACACTCACGGAGAGCAAATTTTAAGCTCACACACTTGGATAATCATGGGAAATGAGTTATAAACTGACACGGATGTGCTGAGATCAGGATTTGACCTAAAAAGCACAATATGAGTGCTAAGTATCATTACTTAAGGTAAGTGAGAGATCTATCTATCTATCTACCTATCTGTCTGACTCATATGGCCCATATCACCATAATATTGGCACAGTTCTCAAGTATAAATTACAATTATAGTAATACACTCTCTTTTACCCAGTGGCAGTTGTTTTTGTTGCTGGTGTGCATGCATGCCTGTGTGTGGGTGGGTGTGTAATGAGCCAATTTCAACATGTGAGTTTTGCATTTAATTCTGAATGTGATGGATGGAGGTAAGCCATGAGCTTTATCAGTGAGGGTCTGCCTACTCTGAAATAAGAAACATGTGGCTGGCCCATGCAAACTGACAGGTTAACAGCGCTTGGGCTAAGGGGCTATTTAATTGTAGTGTAGACGTTTGGGCTCGGGCTGGAGCCTGGGCTCTGGGACCCTACAAGGTGAGAGGGTCCCAGAGCTCAGACTGCAGCCAGAGCCTAAACATATATACTGCAATTAGACAGCCCCTTATCCCAAGCCCCTTAGCCCAGCTGGCCTGGGCCAGCCGCAGGTGTCTAACTGCAGTATAGACATACACTAACAGTCCCATAAGCTGCAGTGTCACTACCATAAGCTGCAGCAGTTTGGATCACTGCTGTGCAGTACTGTAGCTCTTTCTATGTAAGGGAAGGACCATTCACAACCCAAGGCCCTGGGGTCTAAAACAATCGGACCATAGCTTGTATCACCCTCATTGTGACTGATCCTCCAGGTTTGCCACAGCCAACATGACCACACTGTTTGGTAATGCCGATTTGGCTCAATCCGTGTTAATGAGGTTCCCAGGTTCCCAGGGCTCCTGCTGCCTTATGGTAGCTGCAGGAGGGGAGTGTGCCTGCTTCACTCAGGAGAGGGGAGTGTTGAAATATCTCCTCCATGGACACCTGAGGCCTGCATGTTGAGCAGCTGCAAGGGAGAGATCCAGGCCAGACTCACAGCACGGGGGTATGCAATGACATGTCATTAGCATGAATCTCTAGCCATTCCCCTTCCCTGGCAGCTGGCCACTGATATGCAGAAAGAAGCAATCCCGATATGGGTCCCACAGATGATTCTACTCTAGAGCAGCTAAAGACTTGATCCTGCACCAGAAATTACTTCATTCTGACAATGCTGTCTCCGGTGACGATCTGATGAAAAGCTTCCATCTCCGGAACAAATACACTTTTCTTTTCTCTAGCTGGGGAAAATAAGAGCAAACACCAGGTTTTAATGGGAGCTTCACACTGTGGGTCTGTTTAGATCCAGACTCAACCCTAGGGTGACCAGATAGCAAGGGTGAAAAATCAGGACAGGGGGTGGGAGGTAATTGGCGCCTATATAAGACAAAGCCCCAAATATCAGGACTGTCCCAATAAAATCGGGACATCTGGTCACCCTACTCAACCCACACCTCCCCAACCACCACTATGAAAGCCTGAGAGGGGTTATTTTATAGGAACTCTGTCACGCTTATTTCCCACAGCAGAGAATGAACTAGACGACTCAGGGGACCAGCAATGGCCTAAAGGCCCCTCACCTTTACGCCTGGCCCTATGAACAGTGCAATGATGCAGCCATGCCATCAGCTGTATACTTCTCCCTCTTCATAGATTCATAGCTTTCGAAGCCAGACAGGACCATTCTGCTCACCCAGTCTGACCTCCGGCATAGCCCAGCCCAGAGAACCTCACCCAGCGATTCCTCAGTTGAGCACAGTAATTTATGGATGAGCTAGAGCGAATCTTTTAGAAAGCAACATCCAATCTTGATTTAAAGACTCCAAGGGATGGTAAATCCACCGCATTCGTAGATAAATTGTTCCAACAGTTACAAATTTGCACCTTATTTATAATTTAAATTTGTTTTGCTTCAGCTTCCAGCAAATGGATTTTGTTCTGCATTTGTCTGCTGGATTAAAGAGCTCTCTACTGTTGGAAATCTCTTTCCTCTAAAGGTACTTGTAGACTGTGATCAAGTCACTGTCTCGTGATAAGCTACATAGATTGAGACCCATTTGTTTCTCACTGTAATGCAGGTTTACCAAATCTTCAATTGTTCTTTTGTAAAACGGCTGCATCAATCCTTTTTATACTGTGTGGTCCTTTGTTTTCCCATTTAAGGACAGAAGAATTCCATGCACTGCTAAAGGCTGGGGACCAACTGGCTAAGCGGCAGTTCGGCAGAAAAGGACCTGGGGATTACAGTGGACGAGAAGCTGAATATGAGTCTACAGTGTGTCCTTGTTGCCAAGAAGGCTAATGGCATATCTGGCTGCATTAGTAGGAGCATTGCCAGCAGATTGAGGGAAGTGATTATTCCCCTCTATTTGGCACTGGTGAGGCCACATCTGGAGTATTGCGTCCAGTTTTGGGCCCCCCACTACAGAAAGGATGTGGACAAATTGGAGAGAATCCAGCAGAGGGCAACGAAAATGATTAGGGGGCTGGGGCACATGACTTACGAGGAGAGGCTGAGGGAACTGGGCTTATTTAGTCTGCGGAAAAGAAGAGTGAGGGGGGATTTGATAGCTGCTTTCAACTTCCTGAAAGGGGGTTCCAAAGCGGATGGAGCTCGGCTGTTCTCAGTGGTGGCAGATGACAGAACAAGGAGCAATGGTCAAAAGTTGCAGTGGGGGAGGTATAGGTTGGATATTAGGAAAAAACATTTCACTAGGAGAGTGGTGAAGCATTGGAATGGGTTACCTAGGGAGGTGGTGGAATCTCCATCCTTAGAGGTTGGGAGAGTCCTGGCTGGGATGATTTAGTTGGTGTTGGTCCTGCTTTGAGCAGGGGGTTGGACTAGATGACCTCCTGAGGTCTCTTCCAACCCTAATCTTCTATGATTCTATGAAGCAAACTCTTCCTCCAGCTACAAGCAAGGAAGGAAGAAAAACCAGTGGGCAAGCAGATGTGTGCTCATTGGCAGCGATTCCCTCTGGTACCTCATCAGCATGCAGGGCCCTGTGACGATGTTCAGCATGGGCCACAGGAAGGGCAGGGAGTGGAGGCCTTGGGGGGCAGCCGGCCACTTGCCTGGGGACACTGGTGCCATCTACTCCCCCCCAAAGGCATAAAAGTTGCTCCAAAGAAGTATTTCTATGTGCCCCAGTGATAGATCATCCCTAGCAGGGAACTTCAGACTGAGAACTGCTCCAGCAGATCTTGTGCTTGAGGGTGGCCTGTCAGACCACAGCTGGGCTAGGGGCCCTATGCAGCAGCGCCGGGGGAACACAGCTCTGGCACCTCCTCTTACCTTCACTGGTGAAGCTGTTCTCACAACCCCAAAGAGATCTTGTAGGAAAACTCCAACAACAACAGGGAGACTGGGGGCAGTGGGAAAGTGAGTGCTTGGGCAGTGAGGAAATCACGAGCAGCAGAACAAACGCTGCAGGTCATAGAACCGTGAGCACTCAGGGGTGGCTCCAGCGCTCGCTAAAGTAAATGGTAAGGTTCCCACCAGCTTTGGTCAACTCCCTGCTGCGTCTTGCTGCTTGCTGAGCCCCTTAAGCCTCTGGGCGAGTGAGACTAGAGGAGAGTCATCAGCCTCAGATCCTGTGAGCGGTGGCATGGAGGCTTGGCTGTGCACAGGCCCCCTAGGGCCTCTCAGCTTAGGCAGTGCCACGGAGGGTATGTAAAGATCAGAGCCAGTGAGGAATGACTAATTCCTGCAATTGCAACAGGGCACCATTAAACCGAGAGCATGTGTGGAAATGGGGGCTGATTTATGGAGCCAGGCAGCAGCCGGCATGAATTAAACATGGCGGCTGAGACGTGGCTGCTCCATGCTACAGGCCATAGATAAAGTCAGGCTCCCCAGCACCCTAACTGCTTGTCCAATAATTCAACCAGTGGGAGCAAGGCTGGGGCAGGCGAGCGGCAAATCGCTCAGGTGTTGCGATATGATGGCTCGGCCTCTGGCAGTGTAGCACACAGGCTGCACACCATGCCTCAGAGCAGAACAGCTGGCTGGGGGGAGATGCTGGGGAAAGCAGAGCTGTGTCCCATTATTATTATTACTCATTTGTACTGTGTTAGCAGCCAGGTGTCACATTATTGATTTGAACTGGGACCATATAGAACATGGTTGCAACCAAAGTCCCGTAGTGGCACCAAATCTTGTATAAACGTGGTCAAATGAGGTGTCTAAGACAAGGTTACGGTTTGCTGGTTATGATTATGCTGTCTATATGTGTGTATCAGTTTTGTAGTTGAAGTTATGAATATTGGCTCTATACTGTCTGTATTTCAAACTTATGCTATGCTTCTGGGAGACATCCCAGACAAGTTGGTGTTAGCTCTGCCTAGCCTGCTTGATGGCGCATTAAGGACCATCAGCTATACAATTGACCCATTGAGAGAAGGCAGCTATGCCTTGTAACTCAGCAAAGTATTCAGGGACTTGCCCATGTGACTCCAGACTCCATTTTGCTGTAATTTTCCACAGTAAGAACAAAGAGGTGTTCTTACACCTGGAAAAGTCTATAAAAGGCTGATGCCTCATCTCCATCTTGTCTTGTCTTCAATCCTGCTTCTTACCTCTGGAGGGACTTTGCTACAAACTGAAGCTCTACACAAAGGACTGAATGATCCATCCCAGCTGGGGATGTATTCCAGAGACTTGATTTTGAACCTGCAGTTTATTTCATCATTGATACAAGCCTGAACCAAGAACTTTGCCATTACTGTATGTAATTGATTCCATTTAACCAATTCTAGCTCTCATCTATATCTTTTTCCTTTTATGAATAAACCTTTAGATTTTAGATTCTAAAGGATTGGCAACAGCATGATTTGTGGGTAAGATATGATTTGTATATTGACCTGGGTCTGGGGCTTGATCCTTTGGGATCGAGAGAACCTTTTTTTTCTTTTATTGGGGTATTGGTTTTCATAACCATTTGTCCCCATAATGAGGGCACTGGTGGTGATACTGGGAAACTGGAGTGTCTAAAGGAATTGCTTGTGAGACTTGTGGTTAGCCAGTGGGGTGAGACCAAAGTCCTCTCTGTCTGGCTGGTTTGGTTTGCCTTAGAGGTGGAAAAACCCCAGCCTTGGGCTGTAACTGCCCTGTTTTAGCAATTTGTCCTGAATTGGCACGCTCAGTTGGGTCCCGCCAGAACCAGCATCGTTACACCAGGGCCAGCAGTGAGACTGACGCTGACAGTGCTCTCCAGGGCACCAGGGCAGGGGGCGTTGGAGAGCTGGGTGAGGAGCACAGGAACAGGCGGTTCAGTGAGTGACCTGCGAGGGCTGTGCACTGGGCAGGTGCCTCGCGGTGCATGCTAGAACAGCTGCAGAGCTGGGGCTCAGCACTTGTGATGAATCGCAAGACGCTAGCAGGGAGCTAGGCAGTGTACTGCCCCCAGTGGTCAGGACCTGCTATTGCGCATTGAGCTCCGTAGAGGGAAAGCCGGATATGCCACACAGGCCCAACTTGTTCTGGTCTCCCTGGTTTTGACAGGCCGGCTCCTCCCTCCGTGGCCCAGCTGAAGCTAGAATCATCATCAGAGGGAAGCACAACACTTGGCACTGAAAAGTCCCATTCAGCTGGTTCACTGGGTTTGGGGGTTTACATCTCTCAGGCCATCCCCATGCCCCGCAGCCATGAAACCAGTGGGAAGCCCACTGTGCCCAGCCAAACGATGGTCTCTGTGACCTCTAAACAGTCTATCTGTTCTCAGGCCCAGGTGCTCAGTGCCAGCACTCTGCCTGGGAAGAGCACAAAGGGAGCATTGCCCACCAAGAGTCAGGGTCAGCAGGTTTAGTTGTCACAGTGTTCAAAAGATTCACAAATTTGAACACCCATGATTCTTCACGGAACCGTGCCCCAGCAGGTGCATTAGCCTGTGTTTGCCATTCATTAGGCTCCTGCTGGAAAAGTGTCAGTTGTCCAATAAGTCAGAAAGAACAATACCATGTGACTAAGGTTTGCCGATGCCATGAGAACATAAGAACTGCCGGATTGGATCAGATTTGAGTTCCATCTAGCTCAGTTTCCAACAGTGCGGTCATCAGTAGGCCCTTCCAAGGACAGTAAAGCACCCACAATAGCTATGTGGGGAAATCTGCCCCCCATATTAGGGCTCATCCTGGTCTCTAATAGTTAGAGATCAGCTAAAGCCCTGACGCATGGGGTTTAAAATTAATGAGATAGATAGATAGATAGATAGATAGATAGATAGATAGATAGATAGA
>NW_020664587.1:1617629-1631311 GCF_002925995.2 Terrapene triunguis | reverse complement strand
AGATAGATAGATAGATAGATAGATAGATAGATAGATAGATAGATAGATAGATAGATGACCAATCATACATCATGAATAGGGAATAAATAAAGACTGCACATTGTTTACCTAAACTCTGGGATGAATACTTAAAAATAACTAAGACATGACAGGAATCAGCATCAGTTCCTGAATGATTCCTGCAAAGCAAAGGGTTCTATTTGGTGGATAAAGTAATTCACCCCAATAATGTGATCAGCCCTAACTTGTCCCAGTCAGACCAGGGATGGAGGCCCAGCGAAAGGTAAGCCCCTCCTGTACCTATGCCTCACAACACCCCTCTGAAAATCAGATCCAGCTGCAAAGTCCTAATGGTGAGCAGGTTGTGGGCACGGTGGGAGACGTTATTTACCAAACTAATTTCAGCATTTAATTATGGAGCATCAGCTTTTCCCCTTTGCTACTGCAATGCCCAGCCCAACTTCGGCAGGATGTGCTGTGCTGTCTGGATCCCTGCCCACAATCCACTTCATTGCTTTCCCCATCACAGCTCATCACATGGACAGGGATTTAGACGGGAAAAGCAAGAGGCAGTGGAATCCCCAGATGGTGCTTTCCCAGCCACCAGAGCAGCAAAGTTCTGCTCCAAACAAACAGCGACCTCTGTGTGTCCTTTGGCTTCTGCTGCAACCTGACAGCTAAGAGATCCCTGTGCAGAGGGAAGGCCCAGCAGGGCTGACTTCCAGCCCCAGAGACGAGAGCAGCAAAAGGCAGGGACCTCACCGGGAGGACTGGGCTGGCCCAGATTTAGAGGAGATGGGACTCAAACGAACAGGAGTTTCTTCCCAAAGTCAGAAGAGGACAAACCATCCCCAGAGCAGCGAATTCTGCTGTTGCAAGCAGAGCAGTAATGCATGTTGGCAGCAGCCAGAAGGCGAAAGGGTAGGTTACAAAGGAGACTATTTCTGTTGATACCCACACAACAAGCACCAACACACAATCCCCCACACACACACACACACAAGTCCACTGCTCATCTCTCTAGCTCTCGTTAGGTTTCCTGAGGTGCTGACCAGCTGCACTGGGGTGTATTACCAGAAGAAGTTGAGGGGTGGGGGGAAGGAAAGTTGTGTCAGCATATAGAAATTCTCTGTCCCAAGCAGCATCATGAACGAGAAAACCTGGACAACTATTGCTTTCCTAATGACCGTGTCTGAAGTCAGGGGCGGGGGGAATGGAAGACATACTGGAGCACATAGACCTATGAAAAGTTAGGGGCATGGGGCAAACCAAAGTATGGGGTGGGGGGCAACTGCCCCCTGTGCCCCATAGCAAACCATGCCCCACTGTGTTCCCTAAACACAGAGGTGCTCCCATTAATCTCAGTCACTGGGTAAGCAGGGGCTCCCCACAGCTCCCCCTCCTTGGCTGATGGAGCCCCCCCTTCTTGATTCAGTCTGCTGTAACCCCTGCCTACGCCTACCCCAACCCCCCACACTCAGAAACGTGCCTGCACGCACCATTCACAGGCTCACCACTCACACGTGCACTGATTGCCATGTGGCCATGCAAACGAGTGCTATCAAGGACAAATTGTCTTCGGCAAAAGACCCAGGGTTGATGCTCGCACCACAGTCTTTGGCCTCCTGCCGATGAGTCTATGAACCGATGATCCTAATAAAGCCCTGTGAGATGTGCTGGGACATTCCAACCTGCTGCGTATGGGTCCACGGTGCTAGGCACTGTACATATGTGGGCAGGCTTGGTCCTGCCCCTAAGTGCTTGCAATCTAATCTAAGACACGGATCAGGACATGAGAACAGACGGGGGAGGGCTGTAATAGGATTGTGCAGGTACATTGTAGCCCTGGCCTACGTTCCTGGTTCCAAATGAGACAAAAGGTTTTTATGAAACGAATAAACATCTGCTCTCTCCAGCCAGCCCTGCCCAGCCAGCAGGGGCTGATGTCGGGAAGGTGGACCTGCAGATGAGGGTGTTCAGCTAGGGACTGGAAGGAAGAGAGGTCAGTGGTGCAGCACAGGGTGCTGCATAAGGGGCAGCAGGAAGGAAGGTCAGGGATGTTTGGGGCAGAGCTGACATGCTTTGAGGAGAAAAGAGCATTCACTACTAGGTGGTGCAAGGGCGGGAACAGAGACGCATGCTGTGCTCCATGGCCCAGCCATGAGAAACCACCTGCACGCAGCAGCCAGAGGAGAACTGCTCCCACCTGAACTGTTACTGGCAGGCACCCTACGGCTCTACCGTTCCCTGCCCCGGGGGGCGGGACAACACGCTGACTCGGAGTTCATCAGATTTCCGCGTAACTCACAAGAGGAGAGCCGTGCTCTCTAAGGGCTTTTGGCATCGAGTAGCTTCTGAATGCAGCATCCCCTGAGCCTCTGGAGCAGGCGTGCTCCACTCCCCCGAGCCGGAAGGCCCCTTTGCCAGCAGGGGCAACAGGTTGGTATAATTTTTGGTGATGCCCAGACACGCCCCCTGCCCACAAACCTGCCTTGTAAGCCGATATATATTTTTTTAAATAATGTAAAAATGGACTGGAAACAGTAAGCGTTTAACAGTTTCCCTATATTGCACAATGTGGGAGAGTGTGTGTGTGTGTGGGGGGGGAAATGAGGGCTCTGGCTGAGGGTGCAGGCTCTGGGGTGGGGCTGGGAATGAGGGGTTTAGGGTGTGGGAGGGGCTCAGGGCTAGGGCAGAGGGTTGGGGTGTGGGGGGATGAGGGCTCTGGCTGGGGATGAGGGGTTTAGGGTTTGGGTGTGGCTCAGGGCTAGGGCAGAGCGTTGGAGTGTAGGGGTGAGGGCTGTGGGGTGGGGCTGGGGATGAGGGGTTCAGGAGGGGGCTCAGGGCTGAGGCAGAGGGTTGGGATGCAGGGGGGTGAGGGCTCTAGCTGGGGGTGCGGGCTCTGGGGTGGGGCGGGGCAGGGCTGGGGATGAGGAGTTTGGGGTGCAGGCAGGTTGCCCTGGGGCTGGGGCCAGCAGCAGTGAGCTCCGTGGGAGGGACCCCCCAACAGCACACTCACCCAGCACTGGCACTGTACGTGGCCCTAGGGGACAGGCCCCTCTCAGGTCCAGGAAGCCCCCTTGCCTCCCCTGTGGTAGGTGCCAGGGGGGAGGGGGCTGCCATCACATGCGGCCTCCTCCCCTGCTGCAGCCTGCTGCCCCTCACCGTAGCCTCATGGGGGATGGGGCTGCCCCTTTCCCAGTGTGGGACTGGAGTGGTGGCTGCAGGCGGGGGCGCGGATCACATGGTCGGACACTCACCCAAGCCCCAGCAGCGGCTCAGGTGAGGTCCAGACTCCGTCTCCGAGAAGCCCCTCGGCATCGCCTCCCAGTGGGTGCTGGGGGAGGGGAGGGCTGCCAATCATGTGTGCGCCTCCTCCCCTCCTCCTTCCACAGGTGCAGCAGCCGCCTCAGCCTGCCGCCTGCGCCGCTCTTGTGTTGTAGGCAGCAGCGGCCGGCGGCGGCGGTGAGGGAGCTCAGTGCAGAGCGGCAGGGCAGCCGCCGCTTGAGGCAGGGACACTCCGGGGCCTGGGGGTGGCGCGCGGGGGCGGCAGCAGGGCTGTCCCTACCTATTCTGGGGCCCTACGCAGCCCCCCGCGGGGGGGGCAGGCCTCCACGGGGGGGGGCTGGCTTGGGGAGCAGGGGGGAACCACCCCCCAGTACTCACTGGCGGCGCAGCTGGGGCCGGGTCCCTGCACTTCCCGCCGCCGGTGAAGGGGTGGAGTGGGGGTGGGGCTGGGGTGGAGCAGGGGTGGGAAGAGGCGGGGCAGGGGCTGGAGCAGTACGCAGCTGCCTGAGGCACCAGGAAATGTGGTGCCCCAAGTTTCCTGGTGCCCTACGCAGCTGCGTACTTTGCGTATGGGTAAGGATGGCCCTGGGCGGCAGGCAGGGCCAGGGGAGAGACCCGGCTCCGAACGTTGGTGGAGCCAGGCCCCCAGGCCCTGAATATTCCTGAAGCCCAGGAGCCACGGGCCTATACAACTCGCCACCCCTGTCTGCCAGCCCTGCTGCTCCTGTGGGGAAGCCCAGAGCATGGGGTTGTTCATATTCCCAGACTACTGCGCACGAAGGATTGCTTCCATTGGAAGCAAGGCACAGGGGGAAGGTTTCCAGCCCAGTGCCAGTGGGGATCTTCAGAGGAGTGCTTGGGAGGGAGGAGTCAAGTCCTAGGGCCCTCAGTGGCAGTTCGGGGCCCAGCCCTAAGGAGTGAGCAATGCGACTCCACAAGGAGCATTTTACTAGCAAGGGTATCTACACTTGAGCGGCCCCGTTCTCAGCGCCAGGGGAGCTGCAAACTGGTTAGTTAGTTTGCAGCCCCAGGGTTCCCACTTAAGTTTTGGGTAAAAACAGACCCCAGGCCTCTCATGGTGACTCCCACCTTTACCCCAAGCAGTGGGGTTTTCCTGGTTTCTCACTGAAAGAGGAAAACCAGGAAATTTGGCCATCAGACCATTGCTCAGCCCCAGCCACACTCTGAGATCCAGTGGACCTGGCCCAAGATTCCAGTTTGTAACTCAACACCCAGCGTGCCTGCTGTGGGGGCTCCTCCAGAAATGGTGACACAGGGGCCCAAAGCAAACTCACAGCTGGAAACCATGAAGGGGACAGAAACCCTGATCCACAGTTTGCAGCTCAGATCCTTCTTGCCTACAGCCAAGGTAGGATTGCCAGGTGTCCAGTTTTTTGCCAGAACACCCAGTCGATTAAAAGTCCATTAAAAGTATGGTTGGCGCGGAGCTGGCAGGCTCCCAACCTGGCTCCGCACGGCTCCCCGCGGCTCCCAGCAAGCAATGACATGTCCCTCGGCTCTAGGGTGACCAGACGTCCCGATTTTATCAGGACTGTCCCGATATTTACTTGTTTGTCCTGCGTCCCGACCCATGTTCGGTCGAGATGCAAATTGTCCCAATATTTTGCACTCTGGCGCACAGGCGGAGGGGGCTTGTGCCCCCCCCCCAACTCCGCCCCGGCCCTGCCCTGACTCCACCCCCTCCCTGCCCCATTGGATTCCTGCCCTGGCCCCGCCTCTCTCCCAAGCATGCCGCAACACTCCCTCCCAGGCTTGCACGAATCAGCTGTATGGCAGCTCCAAGCGCTGGGAGGGAGGGGGGAGAAGCAGGGTGCGGCAGCCCCCTCAGGGGAGGCAGAGGTGAGCTGGTGCGGTGGGGGGCGGGGCGGGCAGCTGCCGGTGGGTGCTCAGCCCCCACCAATTTTTCCTATGCTCCGCCGGCGACCCCCCCCGCCCATGTCCCGATATTTCATGTCTCTCATCTGGTCACCCTACTCAGCTCCTAGGTGGAGGGACGGCCATGGCGGCTCCGTGAGCTACCCCAGCATCGCCCCGAGCACCAGCTCTGTAACTCCCATTGGCCAGAAACCAATGGGAGCTGCAGGAGCAGTGCCTGCGGGCAGAGGCAGCACACAGAGCCCCCTGGCCCCTCTGCCTAGGAGCCAAGGGACATGTTGTTGCTTGTGGGGAGCCGCCCGAGGTGAGTGCCACCCGGAGCCCGCACTCGTCACCCCCTCCCATGCCCCAACCCCTTGCCCCAGCCTGAGCCCCCTCCTGCACCCTGAGCCCCTTGGCCCCAGCCTGGAGCGTGCTCCTGCATCCAAAATCCCTCATCCCTGGCCACACCCCAGAGCCCACACCCCCAGCCCAGAGTCCATACCCCCTCCCACACCCCAACCCTGTGCTTCAGCCCGGAGCCCCCTCCCACATGCTGAACCCCTTGGCCACACACCCCAGCCTGGAGCCCCCTCCTGCACCCCAACCCCTCATCCCTGGCCCCACCCCAGAGTTGGCAACCCTAACCGAAGCCCTCACCCCCTGCCCCCCAACCCCTACCCCAGCCAGGGGGAAATGAGTGAGTGAGTGAGGGTGGTGGAGAGCAAGTGACAGAGGGAGAGGGGATGGCATGAGAAGGTGGCAGGGCCTTGGAGAAGGGGTTGGAAGTCGGTGCCTGTGGCTGTAACTGTTGTCTGGGACTTTCTGTCGCAGGTAAATGTCCCATCTTGGGCTCTGAGAGCTATCTGGTGTCCTCGTTGCAAGAAGCTCTGGCTTTGGGGCTCACTCACTAACCAGGGGAGCTTTGCTCTTTGTCTCATGCCATAAAATAAAATGTTTGTCACCCCCCTTTCCAGAGGATCAGTGCCTGGGTTTGAAATCTGTCTCCCCCGCCAACAGAAAGTTCTCCTGCTCCCACGTATGTCAATGGAGTTGAAAGTCCCTGTTTTTAGCACTGTCTATGATAGCGTTTGAGTGTTGGCAAGAGCTCAGGTCTGGCCTACACTAGAACTTTTCACCCGTAGAATTATTTTGGTTGGGGGGGGGGGAGATTTTTACCAGAATAGTTATACTAGTAAGAGCCCTAGTGTGGACACAGTTATACTGGTATGAGCTGCCTTGTAGCGGTATAGCTATTCCCCTTCCCATGTGGGAGCAGCTAAACTGGGATAATGCAGCTTTATTATCAATGTAATTGCACCCACACTAGTGGTACAATTAAAGAGGTGCAATGTCCTAGTGTAGACGAGGTCTCAGAAAGCTGGTGTCGATATTTTCTTTAAACTGCTCAAATCAGAGACATTGGGCTGCATTCTTCCCCGCCTGGCACTTCGTGGAGCTGTTCACACCTGTGCCAGGTCAGTGTGAAACACTAGTGTTGTGATCTAGTAGGGTTTGCACTCCCTTGCACTGGGGGATGTGAGCACACAAGGGGTGGAGAATCAGACCCACTGAGCTTCATGTCTCTGCAAACATCTCTCCAAACAAATAAATGCATAAATAAACTGAGCACTTTCCCAGCCAATAGCTCTGGACTCCTCTGGGGAGGGAAGAGTTAATCAGCAGTTTCTCCTCATATGGCTAAACTGCAGCAGGCAGGGCTGGCTGGTTTCTGTGCAGCTGCAGTTAAAGCAGGATTGGTCTGTGATAGACCCTCCCTGCCTTTGTGAGCAGTTTATGCATAATAGATCCCCTGGCAAGGAGGCACTGGCTCTTTGCTCCAGATACGATTTCCATTAGATGAATAGCAGTGTAATCCTAGAGCAGCTCATCTGGAAACTGACCGTGTGAGAGGCAAACGTTTTACTGGTAACCCTTCCCCCACCACGGACCCTCTCCCCTTCCACTGACCCTCTCCCCCCCCTTCCCAGGAATGTCTGGCCTCCAAAACTCCTCAGCCAGGGACCATCTGCTCCAAGGGCAGCCCCTCCCCCTCCAGCCCCAGCACAGCGAGCACAGCCTGCCAGTGGCTTTGCAAACAAAGGCAGCACTTCAAGGCTGCTGCTTTGAGCCTCCCCTCCCCCACCCCCGAAGTAAAAGAAGGGAGGGGAGTCAGGCGGGGAGCGGGGGTGGGCGAAGGAGCCTGGGGTGCTTTAGGGGCAGTTGGACCCAGCAGACTTCTCATTTGGGCAGCTGCTTCTAGCACTAGGTCTGGGGAGCGTATTGCTGCCCCATGTGGTGCCACCAATGGGTCAATAAAGACACCAAGTACTAGGGCCAGACCTTGTGTGACTGGTGACTAGGGACCAGGGCCGGCGCTTCCATTTAGGCGACCGAGGCGGTCGCCTAGGGCACCAGGATTTGGGGGGGTGGCATTTTGCCACCCTCAGTGGCAATTCGGTGGCGGGGGGTCCTTCCGCGCTCCGGGTCTTCGGCGGCAATTCTGTAGTGGGTCCTTCACTCGCTCCGGGACCCACCGCAGAATTGCCGACGACGACCAGGAGCACGGAAGGACACCCGCCTAGGGTGCCAGAAACCCTGGCGCCGCTCCTGCTAGGGACATGGCTGAATGCTGGGGTGTCACAGCAGCCCTATGCCCACGGGGTTTCTAGCATGGCCAGGGCTAGGGGAGACATGGCCACTGGGGCTCAAGAACTAAGGCGGGGGGCTGAGCTGGGGATCCCTCTGTGCAGTTCCTTATATAAGGACAGGGCAGCCCTGGGTGAGGGAAAGCTGAGACTGCTCTTAGTGGTCAGAGAGGGAATTCCCTCTTGCACTGACATTCCTCAGACCTGGGGTGAGCTCAGAGGGGACAGCTTTTAGAAAGTTTTTAGAAATGTGGGTTGTGTGATCAGGAATCCACTGAGTTTTCAGTCCTTGAGACAATTGATGAGACACTTCCTAGCACTCAGTGGGCTACCACAACAACTCTGGTTTGTTCCCTGTCTAATGTGGTGTGTGCAGTATGCAGCCTAAGGAAAGGGAGCTGGGGCTTAGTTTAAAGTGCATTTTTCAGTGTTGTCACATCTGAGAATATTTGGTACTTTTCTTCAAGTCCAGTTATTTTATGAGACTCAATTTTCCTTCTTTCTTTCTTGTTTCCTTCCTGGTTGCAGAGAAAGGCCTGGAAGTGTGACCAACACCCCCCCCTCCCCCCAGCTCAGAAACAAGAAGGTAAATGAATAGAATCCCATACTACTGTTTTTAAATCTAATTATTTTTAAGACAATCTCATGATTTTGGGGGCCTGACTCATAGTTCTTTAAATAATTTCTTTTTGAATGCAAAAATGGCAGCATGGGGCTCAGTGATTATTTTCTATTAAATGTTCCAGATCATACATGGCTGGCTACCAGGGGAAGAGGGGGGCATTAAACTGCCAGACCCATAAGCTCCCCTTGGGATCTGAGAGTCAAGCTGATCTCTTTCTTTGTCAGCCATTCTCAGCAGTAACTGAGTTCTTCAGGCCCAGTTAGGCCCTTGGTGGTATCTGTGCCACCCCATTAGGCTTTGGGAGACTGGCCCTTAGTAAACAGTTCTGTTAATGATGTGCAAGAAGGAATAGACCCCAGCTTCCTCCCTGTTGGTTCCGCAGGGCTAGAAGGAGCACAAAGCAATAGAAATGTACTTTTCTCACTAAAGTCAACAGATCTGACTCTGAATACACACAGCTGGGCATAAAGTGACTGCAGTGCAGGGGTGAATTCCCCCAAGGAGCACATCTGCTGAGTAAGAAGGGGCCATTGTTACACAGTCACTTTTCAGAACAGAACTGCACTTTAAAGACATTTGGCTTTGCATTATGAATAGTTAAAGGTCACACACTGAGCATGGGCAGTTTGTTATTTGCCAAACACCAAAGTGTGATGCAAATATTTCCAGGTGTGAATATTTGTCTGATCATTCAAACAGCTGCCAGCGAGTGTAGCTAACTTCACAATCAGATGAGGTCGGAGCTGGAGTCTTTAGGCACTGTATAATTCTGCAAACATAGCCCCTATAAAGAGCTTTGATCATTCCCTCAGGTTGAGTGCTGCTCAACAACATCCTCTCCCGGTTAACAATAACCCTCCTTAGCTCTCCAGCTTGTCACTCATGCTGCGGTTTATCGAATGCTAAAGCCCAAGGCATAGTGAACACAAATAATGCAGCTGCAGATGGATGAATGCATTTTGAGGTGGATAATTGCTGGGCGGTTGGACTTGGGGCCCAGTCCTGCTCCAGCTGACTTCAATGATTGTTAGGCGGGTGAGTCAGTGCTGTAGCCAGAGGTGAGTGCTAACAGAACATTGTGTAATAACTTTGTGAGTGACATTGGACTGAAATTTTTCCTGCTCTCTCCAACCTAGCATCCTGCATTCCATCCTTTGTACTTTACTGAAGTGCTTGGGAAAGGGGGCGAGTGGTAGCATATGAGTAGGACCCTCACAAAAAAATCAGGCATGTTATCCAGGGTGCTAGCCCCATGAATGCAATTTCAATCTATACGTAAATTGTTGTTCACCCACAAGGCAGAGAAAAAGCTTTGTCCATGTCTTACACCTGATACCCACAGAAACAGCAAAGTAAAATCTATTTGCAAATCGTTAAAAAAAAAACCTAGAATATATATAAACTAAACATTTTCCATTATAAGGAAATATAATTTGGAAAATGAAATAAACAAGGTATCTTTTTATCAGCAGTTAATGCATCAGTACAGAACCAGAAGGGCACATTACAGACACAAACACCCTCACAGAACATGACTTTACATACAGCTTTATGTCTTTGAGGTCTTGTTTGCTCACTTGCAAACCAAAACAACTTGCTTTCTCATTAGCTCGGTCCTTTAGATCAACCCCAACTCTGGAAACCTCATTAATTCCTTTCCTCTCTGCTTTCTGTATCATTGCTACAAAACACAGAGAGAAACCCATCCTAATTCCTTGTTATTTGTGAATGACACAGGATTAAGCAGATGGAAACAGAAACCTGATTTTGCAAAGCCAATTGATCTTTGAACTGTATTAGAAATAAACAATTTGGTTTGGCCAGCACAGTGTTGTTATGGTGTGTTTATGTATGTGTGTAGTTAGTCATATATTTGTGATGCTAAAGCTGGAGTTATAATTCTGGTCACAAAGGTTGATCATTTTTCAAAGGAGAATACCTTTTAGGCTGAAAGTTCATGAAAGAAATGATAAGAGGCAGAAATAGGGTGAAAAGTACAATGAATATAAGCAGCTGGGTTTCATAAGAGAAATGGTATACATTAGAGCTTGCAAACATATCCTCATGCTTCTTTTGTATTCGCTTTCCACAAACATTCAAGTGATTGAGTTTTACTAGCACAAATGTTGGCAGAAAGTGAATTTCAAAGCTTCATGCATGAGTATCCATGGAAACTGAATTTAAAATTTGTACATGCAAGTATTTGTATCAGAAGTGCTTTGCATGGTCATCCAATCAGGGAACAGAAACAACACCATGGCCAACTGACCAATCACAATTAAGAAACACAGCTTGAATTTCACATATCACATACATACAGTAAACATCAATCCACAGAGCGAAAAAAAGAAATGTGAAAAAACTTGCATCAAATCACCATCTGCTTGTGAATATTCCACAATTAGCAAATGAGTCGGACTCACTGGATAAATGATTCATTGCGGATTATTCGCTCGGTTCTAATGGAGATCTAGGTCTAGGCATTTAGATATCAGGGTGATAGACAATTTCAGAAATAGGAGGTATCTGTCTAGGTACCACGTAAGTGTCCATCGAAGAGAGACACATTTCTGTATGGCAGCTGGACTCTGTGGTGATGATATCCATGTAATAAATCCCTTTTCCTCTGCATCCATAAGTAAACTGGGGAGTCCTGTGACACATTGCATTTATTTTGCCCCTTTCACTGTGTCATTCATCCCCTGCCCTAATCTATCTCCCTCTGGTCTAGTGTTAATGGTCGAACCTCAGAGCAGCTTCCTAATAGCTGCCATTATACTGATAGCTCCTGTGTCTCTCCCCACCGAATGTGGCTCCGTGGATGGAAGGATTCAGTAATATGCTGAGGCCAGGGAAGGCTGGCAGGGCAGGATGCTCTCAGATTATCTCGATACTGTTCCCAGCTCGTCCCCAGGCCTCCTGGAGCTAGTAACTCACAGACACCACATTTATCAGAAGAGGCTTGTGACTGTGAGTGACTTCTGTTTGGGTGCCCAGCTTCGGTCTCAAAGTGGGCACCTAAAAATGGCATTCCCCAAATTAGGGGAGAACTTGGCATTGAATTGGGGGTACCAGGAGTGGAGGAGGGAAGGATCTGTGTAGCCAGTTCTGAGGGAGCTCCCCCCCTTTGGGCTATGCATGGCCCCCCTACTGCAATGGATTTGGGTGAAGTGGATGATGATTTGGCCCATTCTGGGTTTTCTTAATGGGAAAGAAAAGAAAGAGACAAAGAAGAAGAAAAACACAAAAAAGGAAAAGCTTCTAAGGCAAAGCGCTAAGTAGTGCAGTACAGGGTTGTGCAACTGTGTTTTGTCCAGCTCTGTACCAATGTTACCTCTGTCCATACACAAACAGTCCATCTCCAGCATTGCAGACTTGCACAAATGTGAGTTGTGCAACCACACTGCGGCCAACCATTGCACAACTCAAACCTGAGTCAAAATTCTGTACTGCTCATAACAACAGCGTCTTATACACAGGCCGTACAGTCACCAGCAGAGACGGAACCAGGGGCTTTCAGCCCCAAAATCACAGACCCCCACCAGCTGAGCTAGAGGGGAAGTACCTTGGCTGCATAATAGAAGTAGGATATACAATCACTGGGATGAGCCACCAGAAGGAGACACAAAGTCTGCATAGGTCAGTGTTATTGCAAACTAATGGGGATTAGACAAACTTGCCTCAGCATCTGAGGGCTATAGGAATTCAAGATCCATTTTGGAATGAGCCATGGCCACAGACACCTGGGACCAGCATCCCACACACTGGCCTAGTGTGTGCGATCATAGCACCTGCCCCCAGACTACACAGCCTGCTATGAGCTCGTATGCTCAGAAACTTTCCTGTGGTGTAACTTGGAGAGCCCTGTGCGGCTGGGGCTAATGGCTCAATCCTCAGTGACGGGGCAGTGTCAGTGTGTGCATCTGGCCTCAGTGCATTACATGGGCAGGCAGAACGTCTAGTCACTTCCTTTTATTTATAACTCCTGCCTATTTAGCAAAGCGACTGTCCCTCGTTCAGCACTCGGGGGAGTGAGGTGCCAAACTCCGGCTGAAATGAAACCCGCAGCATACCCACTAGAATCACCCTTAACTCCATCTTACTGCAGTTTTTGTCTTGGAATGGAGATCCGAGAATCAGGGCCGGGGGGGAGGAGATAGTACTGGTTTAAGTAGGAGTTCGCTCCCCAGGTAGATTTCCAGATGGTCAGAGCTCAGGGGGCAGAGGAGAAGCCCCTTAAACACAAGCGCCTGATTGGCCTCTCCCTTTCACTGGGGTAACTCTGGGTGTATGATGAGAAGTCAGTGGAGTCACTCAGGGGACAGATTGGTTTGAGCAAGAAGGGAATCAGGCCTGAGGTTGTTTTTAAAAAGCTGCCTAGGTACTAGCGATATTGGCATCATTTTTAGTTAACCGCTGGATCAGCCTGGGGTGGATTCTCCATCACCTGGAGTCTATAGGTCAAGCCCGGGTGTCGCTGCTGTAGCTTAGCTGCAAGCTTTGGGCTGGATGCAGGAAGCCCTAGCTGAGGTTTTGGGGCCTGTGACCTGCAGGAGGTCAGAGCGGGTGATCCGAATTGTTCCTTCTAGTTTAGATTCGCAGGGCCTATGAAATCATTGTCTTGATCCCTGCAAAAGAAAGGCCGAAGCAACGTTCAAATCCCAGCACCCCTTAGCAGGGTGTTCACACTCCAGCCTTTCCACCGATTGCACCCACCTGCTGGCTCTGTTCATGTGAGGGGACTCAGCGCACAGGGAACGGGACTCAGTATGAGGGAATCTGCAAGCAGGGCCGGCTCCAGGTTTTTTGCCACCCCAAGCGTGGCAGAACTGGTGCTCCATTACCCAAGGGACAGAGCAGCAGGAAGCTCCCACATGATGCTGTGGGCTCCCCGATTGGTCCCTGGCATGTTTGCTGAACACACATTTTCCTAATGCAACAAATTACAGGGAAAGCATTTTGATACTGACTTTACCCTCAGCATGATGAGTAGGGTTAAGCAACACAGAGTGGCAATCACCTCATAAAGGACCTGTGGGTGCCACACAAACCAATACAGAGCATTACCCTGGATTCGCCAGCTTCAGCCACAGCTCTGGGACCTACACTGGGTAACAGTGCGGGGAGCTGAGACCATCCCTGCAAACACTCATCCTCTCTATTAGCCACATCCCAAATGCATACACACACATCCCTCCTCTCTGCACACATACAAACACCCCTTCTCTGTATGCACACACACACAC
>NW_020664587.1:1585754-1617619 GCF_002925995.2 Terrapene triunguis | reverse complement strand
CACAGACATACACCTGCTCTGTGCCCGCACACACCCCTCCTCTGTGCACACACACATACACACACACACCTCCTCTGTATGCACACACACACATACACACCTCCTCTGTGGGCACACACACCTGAAATATCTTTGTGAGATGAGTTTTATGGACAATTCTCCAGCCAATTTTAAACCCTAAACAGACTAGCCAGCTGTTAAATTCTACCCAAGGCTAAGCCTGATTTCCCTTTCCATCACACAGATGTAACACAGATGTTGTTGGGGATTGGTCCTGCTTTGAGCAGAGGGTTGGACTAGATGACCTCCTGAGGTCCTTTCCAACCCTGAGATTCTATGATTCTATGAAATCAGGAATCAGTCCCTTGAATCACTGGAGTGATACTGCTGTAAGCACAATTGGGATCAGGGCTCTGACTGTAGGGGCCAACCCCTCCATTGACGCAAGACCCTAGAGCAGTCAGAAGGATTGAGGTGGCAAAACCCATCACTTTTGGTGCCATCCCCAACCCTCATAATCCAGAAATAAAACCTGCCTTTTATTAAACCAGAGAACGTGCAAATGACCTGCAGCCCCACCTGCTCCCCGCCCCAGTGGAAGTCCATGAGTTCAGTGGAAGGATCTCCATTAGGGCCATACAACAAAGCAGCAGTCGGCTTCCAGGAGGCCTGGCTTTGTCATTTCCTGGGGTGGATCTTGTCTCCATCCTCTGCATTCACTGCGATGTTTTACCCCCGGGTGTTTGATTTCAGATGCAGCCCCAGTGTCAGGATCAGCGCTGCCAACCCATGTTCCACACCAAGGGTGCTGACAGCCCCTGTGTCCCAGCTCACTACCCCTCATCCAGTCATTTAGCACAGGGGAGCAGCAATGCCACGGATCCTTATTTTTGTGGCTGACTGTGTAGCACAGCATGAACCCGGATACACAGAGCACCTAGGAAGGCCTGATAGGACATAAAGAATCCTGAACATCAGGACACAGGCATACAAGGAACAGAAAATAGCCTCTAAGTCCTTGGGGTGATGAGGGAAGCAAAGACATCCTGGCTGTGCCTTCTGTTGCCCCTTATGCCCAAATAAATCTCTAGATTCAGAGACGATAAGGCCAGATGGGGAGACTGTGATTATCTAGTCCAATCCCCTGCATAATGCAGGCCAGGGAACTTCCCTGAATGAATTGCTGATTGAACTAGAGCATGTCTTCAGAAAAATATCCAAACTCGAATCCACCACAGCCCTTGGTAAATGGTTCCAAAGCTGTTCCTATCAAATACATTTCCTACAACCCATGAGCATCAGGCCCTGCCTTCCTGCCCTTCGCTGGAGGACCCAGGTAAGACCACTAGTGATGTCACGCAAGGCTGAGCTGCAGCACCCCTCCCTGCAACTGGGCCAAGCCAGGATGCTGAGACTCCTGAGCTGTGTCTATGGTCCAGAAGTGACCCATTGCTGATAACGGTGTAGGCAGCAGGTGCAGCTGGACTGGACTTGAGCAGTTCCGCTGCAGGTATAGACCAGGAGAGAGCATGTTGTGTGTTGTTTCAGACACGAGGTTTCAGCCTGGCTACTGAGGTGGTGCTGAACACTGGATCTGGTGGGAAAATAATGAGCTAGACCAGTTTTCCATAGGAAAATGTACTTTTATCTCAACCAAAATGTTTCACGGGAACATATCTATTTGAACAAAATTTTTGATGGGAAAGACAAAATTAATTCTTTTGACTGTATCAGTTCAGTTCATTCTGTTTTTATATTATATTAAATATTAATTCTAATATATTTATATCTGCTATTTCATCTAATATATAATGTATTATCTTTAATGTTTCAATGTAATATAAAAGTAAATGAAAGGAATCAATGTTATCAAAAAATCAATTTTTACCCTCTTGAAATGAAACATTTTGACATTTTCTAAACAAATCCAAATTTTTCAGAATTTTCCTTTGATGGGAAATTTCAGAATTGTGGCCTCCCGTTCTGCTCTGGGACACTTCCCCCAAAATGTCAGCTTTCCCCCCGAACGGCCATTCCAGTGTGTGGCCAGCTGTAAGACGCACGCCGTTTGCCAGGATTTGCACTTGCAGCTACAGTGCATGCAGCACTTACTCCTGTGGTCAGGCACAAGTAGTTTGTGTTACATAGACACAGGCCGGTTCACCAGACAGGGGGAATGCCAGACAGCTCACAGCCTTGTATGACTCCACTCTCCAAAGAGTTTGCTCAGCTCCTTCAAAACAGCAAAGCAAACGAGGCCTGAAAAGAAGTCCTTTGAGGGCTGGAGGGAGCAGAGGGGCTGGGAGTTAAAAATTCTGAGACTGCCTTTAGATGTGTAGCTCACTCCTAGGGCCAGGCCGATTCATTCGAGCATTCCCCAGAGGGTTAATTTTTTTTTTAATTTAATGGAGATATCCCATCTCCTAAAACTGGAAGGGACCTTGAAAGGTCATTGAGTCCAGCCCCCTGCCTTCACTAGCAGGACCAATTTTTTGATTTTGCCCCAGATCCCTAAGTGGCCCCCTCAAGGATTAAACTCACAACCCTAGGTTTAGCAGGTCAATGCTCAAACCACTGAGCTATCCCTCCCCCCTTCCTGACTGGAAGCTGTTCGGATCAGGTAGGACATGCCATTCCTCAGGCCTGCAGGCACTCCACTGATGACTAATTTTATGCACATCCCATTAACTTCACTTTACCCTCTTTGACTTCACTGGGAACTGCTCATGTAAGTCAGTATTTGCAGGCCCAAGGCCTAGGGCTGCACTGGAACAGCTCTTAATTAACCAAGGCCTGGTCTACACACAAAATGTAGATGGACATAACTATGTTGCTGGAACACTTTATCCAGGGCTGTGGTGGATTCTCCACCCCGACAATTTTAAATCAAGATGGGAGGTTTGTCTAACTACAGATCAGTGCTAGGAATTGCTTTGGAGCAGTTCTCAGCCTGGGCTACACAGGAGGTCAGCCTAGATGATCCGAATGGTCCTTCTGGCCTTGGAATCTAGCAATCTAGGAATGGGGCCCTGATAATGGCTGGGGCCTCAGGCATTACCATACTACACCGAATAGCCACATAATAACAGCAGTGACTCAGCTTCCATCAGAATCTCCTGCAGGGTGTCCCCAAAGCTCTCCTCTGGGGCTGATGCTCTCCGGGTGGGGTCTGAGCTCTCAGGTTCTTTTTGTTTAAATGTGAAGGAAAATCCAGTCAAGTGAGCAAGAAAATAATTAACTTTTCTCATTTAAAAAAGCCCACAAGCATTAAGATGTGCAAATGAATGACTCCGAAATAGCTGAACTTTCAAACTCTGCAGACACTTAAACCTGAAAGAGTAAGTTTAGAATAAAGTTATTAATAGTTAAAAATTAGCTTGGCACCAGCACAGCCTGTCACCTGGAGAAGGCTTGGAGTTACATAATGGACAGCACTCTGGACTTGTTCTTAGACACCAATCTCCCACTTAGGGTTGCCAACCCTCCAGGATTGGCCTGGAGTCTCCAGGAATCGGCCTCGATCTCCCGGTGACTATTGAATTTGGGAGATTTTAATAGGATGTTTTTAAGAAAATGATATTAGGTCATGTTGGAATAAAAAATCTCCCAGAATAGCTTCGGTCAGATTTGGCAACCCTACTCCCACTCCTGGGGGCCAAGCAAAGGAATGAGCTGATAACCGCAACTCAGAGTAAATCCCTATTTGTGTTTCTCTGCAGATTTCCTTTGGGGCCAAAACTTTCCCCTGCTGGATTGAACCCGACGGTGATTTCATGAGCAAGAGGAGTGTGGACAAAATACAATTTGCAGCTAAATCCAACCTAGCTGCCTGAGGTGTCAAAGATCAAACCGGGCACATGGCAAAACTCCCTGGGGAGCGGTCTCTGTGGGAAGGCTGAGAAACTTGCGAACAAAAATAACATTTACAGCTGCTGAGGCTCCATTTGGGGTGGGCACGATCCAGGTGCAAGAGCAGAGTGATGTGTGGAGCCCCAGGATGGGGAGGATGGGAGGGCTGAGTATCAGGTGAGGGGCATTGGCAGAGCTATATGGGATAGGTTGGGATAGCGGGGGGGTGGCTGCATAGCAGGATGGGGCACTGGCAGAGCTGGGCTGCGGAGGGAAGATGGGATGCTGCATGTCTGGACTGAGGTGCATGGACAGAGGAAATCTGGGACAGGAGAAGCACAGGGGATGCGGCAGGATAAGGCCGAGGTGTGTTGGCACAGCTGTGTGACAGGAAGCCTGGAGCCGTGCCCAGGAACGAGCAGGCAGGATCCTAGCAGCGGTAATGTGTTCCTATCCCACTGGCTGCTCTGAGACCTCACGCCGCCACCACCACATGGCTCAGCTCAGAGCAGAACTCTCTGCAGCAGGGACAGACCAGAGCAGGCATCTTGGAAGCTAATCCCAGGATTCTCAGATTAGCTCACTTGGTCTTTGGCCCAAATCAGAGAATCGCCCCTATCAGCAGAGGCTGCTGCCTGCTGCCCTGACCAAGCAGGCACCGGACACCAGCGAACTCGAGTCAGGCTGGGAAGTCAGAGCCCCTGTCTCACCAGACACCTTCTATTCTGTGGCTGATGAATGAAGCTGAAAGGAAGGACCCCTTCCCCCAGCCTGGCGCAGCCCCCTCGCCAGCACCTCCTGCATGCACTCGTATTATCTGTTTCAAGCACATTTTTATGCAAATGTTTTAAACATTCCTTTCAGAGGCACAATGCAGCCCAGACTAAGCCCCTGCATGGAAACGCACATTTCTCCTGCCTCAGCTGCTCCTCCAGACAAGCAGAAGTGTGGCTCCCGACAAAGGGATATGGTAATTCTGCGCCATCTGAGGGTTGGGGGAGGGGACCAGCCAGGGGCCAGAGTGCTTTTAATAGCACAAGAAAAGCAGGGTTCCTGGCACGGCCAGGAGTCAAGGAGGAGAAAGGCCCCACAGCTGGATCAAGGGAAGTCATGACAGGCAGCCGGAGCACCCATCACAACAAAGCACTGGCTCTGGGCTCTATGCTGAGATTCACTGCAGATGGGGGATTTGGGGGCTTTTCTGTATAAGCAGAGGGTTAAAGATGCTGCCTGAAATGTATTTATACTAAAAGAACATGAGCATGGCTGCAAAGTCAAGCACTCCAAAGTTAAGAAATGTCAGCGTGAAGGTTGTCTGTGCAGCCTTAATCCTGACCCCTTGTGCGTATGCACGGCAGCTCCCTGGGGCCACGACAGGTTTCAGGGGATCCGCCAAAATAAGCCAGAGAGCAGGGCTGGTGTTAGACTCGCTGGATCCCAGAGCAGAAAGCTGAAGCCTGAGCAACTTAGCTTTGAAGGGTCCCCTCTGACTTGGGGCCCCTGGCAATTGCCCTGCTTGCTACTCCCTAACGCCTGCCCTGGCTTTTAATCTACTGGATATGCAGAAAACCAGTTGTGACACAGGTGGGCTGTGGAGTTTTTATAGCGTGTTGGGGGGGGGGGGGGGGGGGGGCTCAGAAGGAAGAGGGTTGAAAACCCCTGGTCCACTATATCCCCCTGCATTATGATACAGTCTTTAATTCATGGCCAGATACCATTTTTTCCACGTTCTCCGAGTGCCCCCCCTTCAGGGACAGGCCTTGAGTCTGCGCCTCTCCTGGGGGAGAAGTTCACAATTCTCCCACTCTTAGACTGAGCCCTGGGCTACTGTATCCTGTAGATCAATGTGCTCACGCCGTCAGTCCAACGGGCTTTGGCAATTGGCACCTGGTTCCCTTCAGGAGTCTGAGCAGCGGGGAATACAGCGATCGCACACAGCCTTCTTAAACCAAACTGTCATTTATCCTTAACACTAGAAACAAAGCAGTCAGAGAAAAGGATTTTAAACAACAAAGACTCTCCAGGCATGTCTGTCTTACCTACAGCCCTGTCATCTGGTGGTGGTGGACCAGGCAACCCTGGCTTCTTTAGATACCCCAATAGGTCCTGGGCATCTGCCTGAACAGCTCCCCTGTTGCTCTGGGAACAATTGCTCTGACCTCGGGGGACAGAGAGTCTTTTTAGCCATTTGTAGGCCTTTTGACCTGCCAGGTCCCAGCATTGGCCCCACCTGGCAAAACAAGTTTTGTAACTGGGCCGAGCCTAGAGGCGGAATCTTCGCAGCTAATAGCTCAGGCATTGTCTCTTAACAACCCTGAAGTGTTTACTGGGGGAGGAGAGGAACTTATCTTGACCCATTCTTCATTCTTCCTGCTTCTTTTCCTTAGAGCCCAATATCAAATTAAACCAACACAGTCAACAGAAAACATCCCAATAACCAGGTTGCATGCAGTATTCATCAGCTATTACAGAACAGGTCTACATCCCTCACAATCACATACTATTTTTTCCACAGGACCCCTGCTTCATTCATGCACAGGATGCTCAGGAAATGAAGCAGGTGTAATGAAGGAGGCTATTGTCCATAGTGCCCCTGCCTTATTTGTTGCGGAAACTGGAAGGTGAGTAGTGAATGAGGCAGTGAAGTGCAAGAAGAGAGAGGCTGATCTCAAAGTGGAGGCAGTCGAACGACACCCTGGAGAACTGGATTCTGGCCCTGCCTCTGCCCCACAGTTCCTACATGATAATTGATAGGTCATTTAAAACCAACTTTTCACATGTGGCCACAATTGTGTGTTCCTCATTTTCTGGGTGCCCAACTTGAGACCCTGGGGTCTGATTTTCAAAAGTGCTGAGCACTCACTGCTGCACCAGACATCAATGGGAGCCGCGCTTTGAACATATGAAGTGCTATATAATCATAGAATCGAAGGACTGGAAGGGACCTTGAGAGATCATCTAGTCCAGTCCCCTGCACTCATGGCAGGACTAAGTATTATCTAGATCATCCCTGACAGGTGTTTGTCTAACCTGTTCTTAAAAATCTCCAATGATGGAAAGTGAGGATTTTTACCCACGAAAGCTTATGCCCAAATAAATCTGTTAGTCTTTAAGGTGTCACCGAACTCCTTGTTGATCTTGTGGATTCAAACTAACATGGCTACCCCCTGATACTTGACTCCAATGATTGAGATTCCACAACCTCCCTAGGCAATTAACCACCCTGACAGGAAGTTTTTCCTAATGTCCAACCTAAACCGCAGTTGCTGCAATTTAAACCCATTGCTTCTTGTCCTATCCTCAGAGGTTAAGAAGAACAATTTTTCTCCCTCCTCCTTGTAACAACCTTTTATGTACTTGAAAACTGTTATCATGTCCCCTCTCAGTCTTCTCTTTTCCAGACTAAACAAACCCAATTTTTTCAATCTTCCTTCATAGGTCATGTTTTCTAGACCTTTAATCATTTTTGTTGCTCTTCTCTGGACTTTCTCCAGTTTGTCCACATCTTTCCTGAAATGTGACGCCCAGAACTGGACACAATATTCCAGTTGAGGCTAATCAGTGTGGAGTAGAGCGGAAGAATCACTTCTTGTGTCTTGCTTAGAACTGTTGCAAAAAAGGCGAACATCATTCTAGAATGTATAAGCAGGAGTGCTTATACATCCCAGAATGATGTTTGCTTTTTTTTGCAACAGTGTTACATTGTTGCCTCATATTTAGTTTGTGGTCCACTATGACCCCCAGATCCTTTTCTGCTGTACTCCTTCCTAGGCGGTCATTTCCCATTTTGTATGTGTGCAACTGATTGTTCCTTCCTACTAAGTGGAGTACTTTGCATTTGCCTTTACTGAATTTCATCCTATTTACTTCAGACCATTTCTCCAGTTTGTCCTGATTATTTTGAATTATAATCCTATCCCCCAAAGCACTTGCAACCCCAGCTTGGTATTGTTCACAAACTTTATCAGTGTATCTCTATGCCATTATCTAAATCATTGATGAAGATATTGAACAGAACCAGACCTAGGTTCCCTGCGGGACCCCACTCGTTAGGCCCTTTCAGCATGTCTGTGAACCACTGATCAGTGGCGTAGCCAGGTTCTAAGTGCAGAGGGAGCAAACATAAAAAAGGCGCCTCCCCTTGGCTCCTCCTCTGGCCACGCCCCCCTTGGCTCCTCCTCCGGCCGCTCCGCACCCACCCCCCTTGGCTGGCTCCTCCAGCCGCGCCGCACTGCGCTCCCCCCCTTGGCTCCTCCGGCCACGCTGCGGCCATGCTGCGCCCCCCCTCGGAGGGGCTCGGTCCGGGGGGGGCCGGGTGCGGGGAAGGGGTGGCGGGCGGGCGCTGCTTGCTTCTCCCCGGGGCTGGGGGGAGCGGAGCAGTTGGGCGGGCAGCAGCTGGAGAGATCCCCTCTCCCCAGCAGCTTCCTGCTTCCCTCGGCCCGGGCAGCCCAGCATTAGCAAGGGGCGGGGCAGGAAGCTGCGGGCTGCCCGGGCTGAGGGAAGCAGGAAGCTGCGGGGGAGAGGGGATCTGCCTGCCAGCTGCGGAGCGCTCGGCCGCCGAGCCCTGAGCCGCTGCAGGTGGCGGCCGCGGCGATGTTGGGGCCGCGCTGAGCGTGGGGCGCGATGGCCGAGGAGCCGGCCCCTTCGCTCCTCCGGCCGCACCTGCCGTCCCCCCCCAATGGCTCCTCCGAGTCCGGCCCCCCCCTTGCCTGCAGGAGCCCAGCGCTGGCCCGGCAGGCGCCACTTTTGAAAAATGTGCTGAGGGGAAGTGGCTGCTTCCCCTGAACCCCCCTAGCTACGCTCCTGCCACTGATAACTACTCTCTGGGAACAGCAGCAAAGAGTCCTGTGGCACCTTATAGACTAACAGACGTATAGGAGCATGAGCTTTCATGGGTGAATACCCACTTCTTCGGATGCATGCTCCTATACGTCTGTTAGTCTATAAGGTGCCACAGGACTCTTTGCTGCTTTTACAGATCCAGACTAACATGGCTACCCCTTTGATCTCTGGGAACAGTTTTCCAACCAGTTATGCACCCACCTTATAGTAGCTCCATCTAGGTTGCATTTCCCTAGTTTGTTTATGAGAAGGTCATGCGAGACAGTATTAAAAGCTTTACTAAAGTCAAGATATACCACATCTACCGCTTCCTCCCTATCCACAAGGCTTGTTACTCTGTCAAAGAAACCTATCAGGTTGGTTTGACATGATTTGTTCTTGACAGATCCATGCTGACTTATTATCTTCTAGATGTTTGCAAATTGATTGCTTTATTATTTGGTCCATTATCAGAAGTTAAGCTGAGTGGGCTGTAATTCCCCGGGTTGTCCTTATTTCCCTTTTTATAGATGGGCACTACATTTGCCCTTTTCCAGTCCTCTGGAATGTCTCTGGTCTTCCATGACTTTTCAAAGATAATTGCTAATGGCTCAGATATCTCCTCAGTCAGCTCCTTGAGTATTCTAGTAATAAAAATAATACTAATAATGCTGACGGCTCTGAAAAACCTGGCATCTCAGACTGGATATGCACAATTAGTGGGTACTTTTGGCCTTACTCTCTGTGCCCCAGCTCCCCAGTTGTGCAATGGGGATGCACACCCAGCCACAGCCAGAGTGTGCCCTGCATCACACCCCTCCCACCCAGCACAGCCAGAGCGTACCCTGCATCACAGCCCTCCCACCCAGCCACAGCCAGAGTGTGCCCCGCATCACACCCCTCCCACCCAGCACAGCCAGAGTGTGCCCCGCATCACACCGCTCCCACCCAGCACAGCCAGCGCGTACCCTGCATCACACCCCTCCCACCCAGACAGACCTGTAGAGTACTCTGTAGTGCACCCCCCAGCCCCACACCTCTATGGTATGTCCACACTGCAGCTGGTCATGAGCCTCGCAGCCTGGGTAGACAGACTGGCACAGCGCAATGTGGACACTGTGGCACCAGTGGAACTTTGCTAGCCACCTGTGCCCGGAGCTGGGGGTGCGGTGGGTGTGAGCTCAGGCGCCTAGCTCCAGCCTCTGCCCATGCTGCAACAGCCACACCGCGATTTTAACGCGCCACTAGTACAGGTCTGTGAACCCGGGCTGGGCGACCCATTCCCAGCAGCAGTGTCGACGTCCCTCTGGAGTCTATCCCACCGCACCCTACCCCACCCAGCACTCCACACACACACACAGCACGTATGACACCCCTGTAGTTCCACGAAAGGCCGTGCTGCCGCATGGATGTGAGAGCAGCACTTGGCTTTGGCTTCCCGGTGGTCTCAGACCAAAGAGCATTTTAATGGCATTATGGGTCTGAAATCCTGCGTGGCTGGGTGATACCTTGGGGCCTGTCTTCACATGAAGATCAATCTGGAGTCAAGGAGGATGTGAACTGAAAGTAGATTAACTATACATGCTTCGCTCCAGGTGTGGACATTGTCACTCTGGAATATGAGTGCTTAATTCTGAATTGGCTTAATCCACAGTAAACTAGAATAGTTAGAATAGCTATTCTGAAGTAACGTCCCATGTAGACAAACCTTACGCTGTAAATTGTGCTAACCCAGAAACTCTGGAGCCCACCCCAAACTGTGGGGATGTACAAGGCAGGAGCACCAGATCCACATCCATCCATCTTATCATTGCTAGAAAAGGTTGATTTCCACCTCCAAGGCAGGGGAGAGAATGTAGACCCCGTCCACTGCCAATCCCCACCCAAGCCTTGCGCCCAGCACCCTCACTAGCTCCAGGCAAGCCAACAACCCCCTAATCCAACAGGAATCTGCAGCGGGGCAGGGCCCTGCTCCCCTCACTTCCACCCAGGCCTCTCCTCGCTGCTAGTGCAGCCTGCTGGGACTCAACTCCCTGAAGTCCTGGTGCAGTTCAGAGCAGCCCCCAAGGGGCACTGTGGATGATCAGCTAGGCTAGGTGGGAGCTAGGGCAGTGAGTTGGGCCGTAGAGGGGGAGGTTGCCATGGAGGGGCAAGGGGCAGTGTTGAGGTGCAGCGGGGTGGGATGGCTGCTTGCCCTGCTTTCTGGTACCTGGATTGGGGTGTCAGAGCAGAGCGTGTTGCTGGGGATCCCAAATGATATGAACCCTGGATTCTATCCTGGCAGCTCCAGACACCGCTAGCTGAGCTGAGCTCTAAAAATAAGCTTCACGATTGCAAATTACCCTTCTTACCTCATCCCCACTAAACGTTTTCCTTTCTGATGAGCTCTTCCAGCCTGCGCCCAGGGCCCCAGCCCGCCCAGCATGCTGCCAACTGCGCACAGGCTAACCCCAAGCTAAGCTGAGCTGGGCTTTGGTTCAGTTCAGCTGCTCTGCCATGGAATGTGGCTTTACAACAACCAGTTCTGAGAATTGCCAGTGACAATAACAGATGGCAAATGTTTGAGTCATGGCAACATGGGAAGCAAATCCAACCAGAGATTTTTTCAAGTCAGATGGTCTTTCTAATGCCACTTGTCCTCTGCATCTCCAGGGCTGGACCTGCCGGACACTACCCATTTCGCACCCTCTGTCCACAGCCACCCCAGGCCGCTCCAGCTAGAGCTGTGCCAGCATGTCTTTCCAGACGGCCAATTGGGCAGCGGTTATCTTGTCACCTAGTTTCATGAACCAGTGGAAGGAATGAAGCTGAATGATTCCGGTGCTGCCACCAGAAGATACTAGCTCCAGCATGTTACCAATGCAGGGTGACCACTACCACAGAAGCAGGAACACCAGAGCAGCTCTGCTGCAAGGGGGTGGGGCTGGATTTGGACATTCCCATGAGGGGTGCACCTCCTGCTCAGTGCAGCACCTGCTCCAAAGGGACATGCCACAGCCCCCCACGGAGGAGACAGGTTAGGCAGCCTCTCCTCGCCTCTTCTCTCCATCTGGACATATCCACAGTGCTCAGTCAGCTACCCAGCCTGGGCACTGGGGGTGGAATGTGTCCCTGAGTCAGGCCCCATCAGTTCTCAGTGCTACCAGCAGCCCCTGTGCAAATCCACCCTGCTCTTACTTGGCATTCAGTTCTCTTTTGTCGGATGAGCAAAGGTCCCTGGGCGCTGCTGGACTCCAGCCACCTAGGAATGCCAGCCAGTTCAGATCTATTCAGCTATGCATCACCCTCCCATCTAGCAGGCCCTTTCCACAACTCAAACATGGCTGAAGGGATTTTGCTCCAACTTTCCAGAAAATTTAATCTCTGAGCTGAGGCCAAGAAAGGAAAATTTCAGCTCCAGCAAAGGGAGATTCAGCAATTTATAATCAGTGGTTTGAACTACAGATTTACTGAGGCTATATGGGTTGAGTGGTCATGCCCACTAGACTAGATGCCAAATCTATGTTAATGGAACCATAGGCGCTGAGTTTTTCTTTTCCCTGGGGGTGGCCCATCCCCGCCCCAAAGCCCCATCCTCGCTCCACCTCAGCCCGTCCCCACTCTGCTCCCTCCCCAAGGCCCCCGCCCACTTGTTGCTCTCTGCCCTCCCCCAAGCATCTCCCCCATCTGCCAAACAGCTGTTTGGCGGTGCCTCTAATCAGCTAATCGGGGGTGCCACCCAAACAGCTGTGGCTGGAGGGTGCTGAGCACCCACTATTTTTTTCCGTGGGTGCTCCAGCCCCTGAGCATCCATGGAGTCGGCACCTATGAATGGAACCCTTCTGCCAGTTGGAGCCGACAGCAACAAGGGCCGGGTTTGATATCTAGGGGTTCCTCTTAACAATACAAAACAGAACCAGCTCAAGCCCCACCCTATAACCTGGGAAAATTACACACCAGTCTGGGCTCCTCTAGGAGGCAATCCTTCCCCTCTCTCAAGCACTGAGTCTGTGTGTAGCAAAGAAAACTTCTATTAAAAGGGCAAAGGAACCCAGCACTAACTGGGAAAACACCACAACCATGATTCAATAGCATGTAACCATGAGCAAACGCCCACCCCAGAGCACGCTGGGCAATGTCCTTTGCCTTGGTTTCTCACCTTGCGGTGTGAAAATCTCCTTTTCTTCTTTTTCCTTCATGCCGCTTTTCCTGGTGAGGGTCGCGATGGCAGCATGGAGACCTCCCATTTCAGCTCCTCCTGGAGGATCCCCAGAGTTCCCAGGCCAGCCAGGAGATATAATCCCTCCAGTGTGTCCTGGGTCAGCCTCGGGGCCTCCTCCCAGTTATTTTTATTTAGCGTGTGCATAGTCGTCTAGCCAAGCGATGGCATCTGCAGTGGCGTGATGCAGTTCTTCTAGGCCACCGCTGAACCTAGTCAGCAGCATTCATCGACAATGTGCGTCATCATCTGTGTTGTGCCGCAGCTGCACAAAGGGCTGTCACGATGGCCCAGCGATACTTGCTGGCTGCACAGAGACCTTGCCCGGTCCAGAACCTGTTCAACAGGGACCACTGGCGACGGGGCAGGTCAAAACCAGGCAGGCAGATTGTGGGGTCAGTGACGAGGGACTGGTTGGGGATTATAACAGATCCATTCCTCTTGCCACAGTGTTTCCACTCTAACATCCTGGAGTGGTGGATGAGACCATAGTGGGCAACGTGATGGCAAATGTGCAGCTGATGATTTTAAAAGGTCATTGTGCAGCGGCTGGCTTGGGTTGGCGCGTACTTTCTCCAGTCACTTGCCAGTGGCAACCTCTCATCTGATATGAGGAGGAGCGATATTGCTCAGAACTGGAGCCTGGGAGTGGAGTCGGACGCAGGGTGCCGGAGATGATACGCATGGCGGCATGTAACTGCGTATCCACTGCTTTGGTGTGTGATGATCGACTCCAAACTGGTGCGCAGGACTCCGCCACTGAATACGAGTTGGCAAGAGCTGACGTCTGCAAAGTTGGAGCACAAGCACCCATGATGAACCTGCCAGTTTGCTAAGCAGATTGTTGCGCGTGTTAACTTTAGCTGCTGTCTTCTTCAGGTGGAGTGTGCTGTCTAAGGTCACACCTAGACAGACCGGTTCTACTTCATGCTTCACCTTCTGACCATTCAGATAAACATTCAGTTCTCGGGTTGCCCTGGCATGGTGAAGATGGAACAAACTGGACACTGTTTTTATGATGCTTGGCTGGAGGTGCCAAGTCTTACAGTAGTCAGCTAACTTTACCATGTCCCAGTTTATGGTGGCATCAAGCTTATGAAACGTCCGGGCCTGGATACCGCAACAGAGGTCATCTGCGTAAATGAACTTTCATGACTCCATTGTTGGCAGGTCATTGATGTAAAGGTTGAACAGGGTTGGAGAAAGCACAGAGCCAAGGGTTACTCCAAGCACTTATCTTCTCCACAATATGGACTCTGAACTGCCTATCGCAGAGGAACAGTTCAACAATGCCTGTGACCCAAGGTAGCAGGCCTTCATGAGCAGGCCAGTGTGCCATACCGTATTGTACGCCGCTGTTAGATCGATGAAAACAGAGCCTGTTTTCAAGTTTCTCTGGAAGCCATTTTCAATATATGTGGTCAGCGCAAGTACTTGCTCACATGTGCTACGGCCTCGGCAAAAGCCAGCTTGGTCAAGACTCAAAATTTTCTCCACGTCGGGTAATATGCGCTGTAGGGCCAAGCGCTCCAATGCCTTGAAGCACACCAAAAATAATGATATAGGACGATAGGTTGATCCTTGACTTGGGTCCTTTCCAGGCTTTAGGAGGGCAGTGACTTTTGTGGTGTGCCATATCTTTGGTAGCCTCCCTTCACTGATGACCCTGGTGAAGAATTTCACAAGTCAAAGCTGAGCACGGGGGCCAAGGTTTTTCAGAAATTCTGGAGATATGGTGTCATAGCCCGCAGCTGTTCCAAACTTGATGCTACCCAGTGTCTGTTCCAGCTCTGTTACAGTGAATGGTTCTGGACAGCTTCTGATCTAGTGTACACGTTTAAACATACGCCATTCGTTCCTCACTTGTCTTCGCTCCTGTTTCTCCAAAGGTGCTCTGGCCACTTTAAGTAGGTGTCCGGCTACCTGGTTGGGTGTCACCGAGGGTCAACAGAATGCAGATGGCTGCTGTGCTGCTCCAAGGCGTCAGTGCAACTCCAACACTTGTGGCTGGAGCGGGTAAAGCTCATCCTCTCGGTCGTCTCCTCCCATCTGGCTTGGCGAGCAGTGTCCAATGAGTCGATCAGATGGTCAGCGACATCTGGATCACCAGATGCCTCATACTGCTTGAGCAAGGCAGCACTCTCCTCATCGAGACGGGATGTAGACCAGGCAGCAACCGTGTGGGATGGCTCTGCAGGCTGTTTTGTAGATAGCACCACAGAGACGATGATAGGTTCATTTACTGAGATATGCCGGGCTGGTATTGGCACCATACTCTTCTCCAGCGCTTCCCTGTATATTTCCCGGTCGGCCTTTCAGAAGTTCCCCGCTTCTTTTTGGAAGTCTTAACAACTGGGAACTGTAGACCTCCCAATGGGATGTGCCCAGGAGAGTTTCAACAGAAGCCTCCCAGGGGGCATCCTTATCAGCTGCTGGAACCACCTCAACTGGCTCCTCTCAATCTGGAGAAGGCTCTACTCCGAGGGCCTCCCATATAGCTGAGCTTCTCACCCTATCTCGGAGAGTCAGCCCAGCCACCCTGCGGTGAAACCTCATTTCCACCGCTTGTACCCGCGATCTCGTCCTTTCAAAAGTTCATGACCGTAGGTGAGGAAGGGGATGTAGAGCGGCCTGTAAACTGAGAACTTTGTCCGAGAACTCAGCTCCTGCTTCATCACCACAGATTGGTACAGCACCCGTATCACTGCTGCTGCCACACCAATCCGCCGGTTGATCTCACGCTCCCGCTTGCCATCGCTCGTGAACAAAACCCCTAGATACTTCAACTCATCCAATAAGGGCAGCTACTCCCCCTTCACTTGGAGAGAGCAGTCCACTTTCTTCCGGGAGAGGACCCAGATCTCTGATTTGGAGGTGCTGATTCTCATCCCAGCCACTTCACACTCAGCAGCAAAACGTTCAAGTGCACATCGGAGATTCCAGTCTGAAGAAGCAAGAAGGACATCATCTGCAAACAGCAGAGATGCCACCTCCGAGTCCCCGTACTGGATGCACTCCACAGCTTGGCTGCACCTTGATAGCCTGTCCATGAAAATCATGACCAGGAGTGGGGACAAGACACACCATTGGTGGAGTCCAACGCCCACCTAGAATAAACTTGACTTAATGCCAAGAATACAAACACAACTCTTACTCCGAGAATAGAGAGACTGGATAGCATGCAAAAGCGGCATCACACATCATACTCCCACAGCACTTCCCACAAGACATCTCAGGGAATATGGTCATATGCCTTCTCCAGGTCTACAAAACAAAGGTAGACTGGATTAGCAAACTCCCACAACCCCTCAAATATCTGTGAGAGAGCACAGAGCTGGTCCGTCATTCCATGGCCAGGACAGTGCTCCTCCTGAATCCAAGGTTCAACTAACGAGCGTAACCTTCTCTCCAGCACCCTGGCATAGGCTTTGCCAGGGAGGCTGAGGAGTATGATCCCCCTATAGTTGGAACACACTCTCTGGTCTCCTTTCTTAAAGATTGGGACCACCACATCAGTTTGCCAGTCCAGAGGTGCTGCACCCGCCTTCCATGTTAATCACAACACCCCAACATTGTCCAGTGCTTTCAACATCTCCAGTGAATCTCATCCACCCCTGCTGCCTGACCACTACGAAGGTACTTCACAGTCATAGCGATCTCAACAACAGAAATAGATCTGATCTCACTGGAGGCTTCTGGCTCTGCCTTCTGAAAGGAGGGTGTGTCCACCAGGTTGAGGAGTTTCTCAAAGTGCTCATTCCAAGTACAATTATGACCAACCTTGTATTCGAACATGGTGTTCATTATGGACAATCCATGACTAGCACAAAAGTCCAATAACAACTCAACTCTCAGGCAATGTTCCCTTTAATTTTTCCCACGCATGTGCGGAATGAATTTTGTTATGCGCTCCAATTTTGTTATCACCTCCATATTGGTGCACATAACAAAATTCATGTGGCGGGGGTGAAGCCGAGGGGTTCGGAGTGTGGGAGGGGCTCAGGGCTGAGGCAGAGGGTTGAGGTGCAGGGGGTTGAGGGCTCCGGCTGGGGGTGTGGACTCTGGGGTGGGGCTGGGGATAAGGGATTTGGGGTGCAGGCTGCCCGAGGGCTATGGCGGGGAGAGAGGACTCCCCCCAGCTCTCTCTCCCTGCAGCAGCACCTGGGCTGGGTGGAAAGAGGCGCATTTCCCCCAGGTGCGGCAGGTCCGTGCCGGTGTTGGGTTGGGGCCCGGAGACGGACGCCTCTCCCTGTCGCAGCAGATCCGTGCTGGGGGAGACGCATCTCTCCCCGCCGCAGCCCTGAGCCCCTGCGTGGGGCTTAATGGGCAGCTGCACAACCACGCAGCTTAGAATAGAACCATAGAATATCAGGGTTGGAAGAGACCTCAGGAGATCATCTAGTTCAATCCCTTGCTCCAAGCAGGACCAACACGAACTAAATCATCCCAGCCAGGGCTTTGTCAAGCCAGGCCTTAAAAACCTCTAAGGATGGAGATTCCACCACCTTCCTAGGTAACCCATTCCAGTGCTTCAGCACCCTCCTAGTGAAATGGTTTTTCCTAATATCCAACCTAGACCTCCCCCACTGCAACTTGAGACCATTACTCCTTGTTCTATCATCTGCCACCACTTAGAACAGCCGAGCTCCATCCTCTTTGGAATCCCCGTTCAGGTAGTTGAAGGCTGCTATCAAATCCCCCCCTCACTCTTCTCTTCTGCAGACTAAATATCCCCAGTTCCCTCTGCCTCTTCTCGTAAGTCATATGCCCCAGCCTCCTATTCATTTTCTTTGCCCTCTGCTGACTCTCTCCAATTTGTCCACATCCTTTCTGTAATGGGGGGACCAAAACTGGATGCAATCTCCAGGTGAGGCCTCACCAGTGTCGAATAGAGGGGAATAATCACTTCCCTCGTTCCGCTGGCAATGCTCCTACTAATACAGCCCAATATGCCGTTGGCCTTCTTGGCAAAGAGGGCACACTGCTGACTCATATCCAGCTTCTCATCCACTGTAATCCCCAGGTCTTTTTCTGCAAAACTGCTGCTTAGCCAGTTGGTCCCCAGCCTGTGGCGGTGCATGGGATTCTTCCTTCCTAAGTGCAGGACTCTGCACTTGTCCTTGTTGAACCTCATCAGATTTATTTTGGCCCAATCCTCCAATTTGTCTAGGTCACTCTGGCCTTATCCCTACCCTCCAGTGTATCTACCTCTTCCCCCATTTTAGTGTCATCTGCGAACTTGCTGAGGGTGCAATTAATCCCATAATCCAGATCATTAATAAAGATGTTGAACAAAACCAGCCCCGGGACCGACCCTTGCGGCGTCCACTTGATACCAGCTGCCAACTAGACATCAAGCCATTGATCACTACCCGTTGAGCCCGACAATCTAGCCAGCTTTCTATCCACCCTATAGTCCATTCATCCAATCCATACTTTTTTAACTTGCTGGCAAGAAGTCTGTGGGAGGCCGTAACAAAAGTTTTGCTAAAGTCAAGATATATCACATCCACTGCTTTCCCCATATCCACAGAGCTAGTTATCTCATCATAGAAGGCAATCAGGTTGGTCAGTCATGACTTGCCCTTGGTGAATCCATGTTGACTGTTCCTGATCACCTTCCTCTCCACGGAGTGCTTCGAAATGGATTCCTTAAGGACCTGCTCCATGATCTTGCCAGGGACTGAAGTGAGGACTGTAGTTCCCCGGGTTCTCTTTCTTCCCTTTTTAAAATATGAGCACTACATTTGCCTTTATCCAATCGTCCGGGACCTCCCCCGATCATCATGAATTTTCAAAGATAATGGCCAATGGCTCTGCAATCACATCAGCCAACTCCCTCAGCACCCTTGGATGCATTAGATCTGGACCTTGTGCAAGTCCAGCTTTTCTAAATAGTCTTTAACCTGTTCTTTCACTACTGAGGGCTGCTCACCTCCTCCCCATACTGTGTTGCTCAGTGCAGCAGTCTGGGAGCTGACCTTGTCTGTGAAGACTGAGGCAAAAAAAGCATTGAATACTTCAGCTTTTTCTACATCGTCTGTCACTAGATTGCCTCCCCCATTCAGTAAGGGTCCCACACTTTCCCTGACCTTTTTCTTGTTGCTAACATACCTGTAGAAACCCTTCTTGTTACCCTTCACATCCCTTGCTAGCTGCAATTCCAATTGTTCCTTGGCCTTCTTGATTACACCCCTGCATGCTCGAGCAATATTTTTATACTCCTCCCTAGTCATCTGTCCAAATTTCCACTTCCTTTTTGAGTTTAAGCTCACCGAAGATTTCACTGTTAAGCCAAGCTGGTCCCTGCCATATTTACTATTCTTTCTGCACTTCGGGATGGTTTGTTCCTGCACTCTCAATAAGGCTTCTTTAAAATACAGCCAGCTCTCCTGGACTCTTTGCCCCGTCAGATTAGCTTCCCAGGGGATCCTGCCCATCAGTTCCCGAAGGGAGTCAAAGTCTGCTTTTCTGAAGTCCAGGGTCATATTTTGCTACCCTCCTTTCTTCCTTTTGTCAGGATCCTGAACTCAACCATCTCATGGTAACTGCTGCCTAGGTTGCCACCCACTTCTACGTCCCCTACCAATTCTTCCCTGTTTGTAAGCAGCAGGTCAAGAGGAGCACGGCCCCTAGTTGGTTCCTCCAGCACTTGCACCAGGAAGTTGTCCCCAACACTCTCCAAAAACTTCCTGGATTGTCTGTGCACCGCTGTATTGCTCTCCCAGCAGATGTCAGGGTGATTGGAGTTCCCCATTAGAACCAGGGCCTGTGATCTGGAAACTTCAGTTAATTGTCTGAAAAAAGCCTTGTCTACTTCATCCTTCTGATCCAGTGGTCTATAGCACACGCCCACCACGACATCACTCTTGTTGCTCTCACCTCTAAACTTAACCTGAAGACTCTCAACAGGCTTTTCTCCAGTTTCAAACTGGAGCTCTGAGCAATCATACCGCTCTCTTACATACAGTGCAACTCCTCCACCTTTTCCTCCCATACCTGTCCTTCCTGAACAGTTTATACCCATACATGACAGTGCTTCAGTCATGTGAACTGCCCCACCAAGTTTCTGTTATTCCAATCATGTCATAGTTCCTTGATTGTGCCAGGACTTCCAATTCTTCCTGCTTGTTTCCCCGGCTTCTTGCATTCGTTTACATGCACCTAAGATAACTAGCCGATTGCCCTACTTTCTCAGCTTGAATCAGGAGGCTTAGAGGGAACTCAGTTCTCGGGAGCAGATCAGGGAGGCTGTTCTTCCCAATCACTCCCCTCCAGGTATCTCCATGGTTCCCCATGTGGGTGATGAAGTCCCCCAGTAGACCTGCAGAATTGGTTAGTGGCACTCTATCGAGCACGGATCCCACCGTCTCCAGAAAGATCAAGTTATCTGAACTGCTATTAGGTGCACAGGCACAAACAACAGTCAGGTTTTCCTCTCTGAGATCCAGAGTCTCATTGGGTGACCTTCTCGTCTACCGGGACAAACTCCAACTGCACAGTCCCCAGCCAGGGGCTTGTGAGTATACCCACACCCGCCTGGGGCCTCTCACGGGGGGAATCTCCTGAGTAGGAAAGAGACCACCCTCGGTCGAGAAGTTTGTTTCCAGACCCAATGCTATTTGTGGGGGTGAGGCCGACCCTATCTAGTTAGTACCTTTCCACCTCTTCCACCAGCTCTGGCTCCTTCCCCGCCAGCGAGGTGACATTCCACATCCCTAAAGCCATCGGTCCGTCCCTCCTGCTGCCATTCCGGCGTTGCACCCGATCCTCGCTCTTCGCTTTGCAGGTGGTGAGCCCATGGGGTGGGTCCACGACGCCTTTTCGGGCTGGGCCCTGCTGGGTTACATGGGTGACCCAGCCACCAGACACTCTCCTAATACCACCCCCAGGCCTGGCTCCAGGGGTGGGTCCTGGTATCCTTAATCCGGGTGAGGTTCACGTAGTCATTTTGGGGCTTCATGAGGGTCTTGGGGTGGATCATTTTTAATCTGGAACTTCCCCCTAGACCTGTTCACCTAGGGTGGCCCTACCAGGAGCACTGGGCTCCAGATGACATAGCCCTGGGGTTCACTGGAACACAAGCCCCTCAATCACAACAAGGTAATGATCCTCGGAGGGGATCCTCAGAGTGTGAAAATCTTACAGACAAATGTTCCTTTATCACTCCACTCCCCTCTCCCTGCACTGCACCCCACTCACAGTTGCTGTTCTTGGTCAGTGAAGATCCTGAGCTCATAGGTGCATTCATGTGAGTTCATCTCCCACCCTGGGTGGAACACTGAGCAACCCCTCCACTGCTATGTCCACCACTTTGAATGCCTCACAGTTGCTGTAATTCACTCTGCCGCCACCCCCACTATCTCTCTGCTGCAACATCATGTTCTGAGGTCCCACCATTTAACCCAGCTCTCAGCAATTTCAGCAGATAATAGGAAACCTCACTGCTAGTGAAGGCTGTACAGCCTCTTTGACTACAGCACTGTCCCAGAGTGGATAGCTTGGTAAACTGGGTGCAAGGAAACAAAATACTTTTCAAAGTGATTATAAAGGATGCAGGCCGTACTTACATGATGGGGGATTCTATCCTGGGAAGCATTGCCTCTGAAAAGGACTTGGGGGTCACGATGGATAATCAGCTGACCATGAGCAATGCTATGGCCAAAATGACTAATGTGATCCTTGGATTTATAAATAGGGGACTCTCAAGTAGGAATAAGGAGATTATTTTACCTCTGTATTTGGCATTGGTGCAACCGCTACTGGAATATTGTGTCTAGGTCTGGTGTCCACAATGCAAGAGGTTGTTGATAATTTGGAGAGGGTACAGAGAAAAGCCATGAGAATGATTAAAGTATTAGAAAACATCCCTTTTTGTGATAAGCTAAATAGATTGAGCACCTTTGTCTAAGACATATAAGGTTAAGGGTTGATTTGATTATAGTCAACAAGTACCTTCATGGGGAACAAATACTGGATAACTGAGGGCTCTTCAGTCTAGCAGAGAAAGCTATAACAAGATCCAATGGAAGTTGAAGCTAGGCAAATTCAGACTTGAAATACAGCACAAATGTTTAACAGTGAGAGCAATTAACCATTGGAACAACTCACCAATGGTTATGGTGGATTCTGCATCACTGGGAATTTTTAAATCAAGAGTCTATTCTATTCTATATAGGTTTTTATACCACAGTCATCATCATCGCCTTCCTGGGGTGCATTAAGCAAATGACTACCCATCTGTCACATGTTGTTTGTTCTCTCATCCTATCCCCAGAGGGAGAAGCATGTGCCGTGGAGTGTCTTGGCTGAAAGGGTGGGGTTTTTTTCTTTTTACAATTAAATAAATATCCCCATTGCGCCGTGTTTATATGAGAGATGGCAGGTCAAAAAAATGTGCCTTGCACTTGCAGTGGAAAATGGTGGGATTTGTGCTGGTCCTTAGTTCCTCCAGGGGTTCATTCCAATCTCAGACCAGCCCCTGGAGAAAAGTTCTATCTCCAGATGGATGAGCTTTAGTGTTATTACTGAGTGTTGTACTGGGCCAGAGGAGCGTAATTGTCGACCAGTCATTGTCCCGGAGCTTTAGATGACCTTTTCGATACCCTGTGCATAGGCCATGGTGTCCTTTGAAGATAAGGACCGAGACCTTGAATTTGATTCAACATTCTATGGGAAGCCAGTGTAGAGAGCAAGGACTGGTTTGATATGTTCACAGTAGCCTGTGTTGCTGAGGAGACACGTTGCAGCATTCTGAACTAACCAGCATTTCCTAAGTGCTAAAGGCTTGATGCCCAGGTGTATCCCATTGCTGTAATCCAGCTGAGAGGTGATGAAGGAATGAATAACTGAGGCCAGGTCTTGGACAAGCAGAGATGATAGAAAGCATTACTTACAGCTGTTGCTATGTGAGAGCTTAACATCCACAAGGAATCAAAAAGTACACCTCGACTACAGATTGAATTGACCAATTGCAGATGTGAACCTTCAGCAAATGGGTGGCTGCAGACTCTTCAGAGTACTTTTCTCTGTCCATCAGCATCTTGCTGGGGTTCAGCTTCAGCCAGCTGTTCTTCATCCATGAGCTGATCTCATCCAAGCCCTGGGCCAGCTTGGTGGTAATGGTGTGGTCATATGTGGTGAATGATAGGTAGAGCTACATGTCATCTGGCACATGAGTCTATGTCTCACCAGTTCACCTAGTCATTGTAGGTAAATATTGAAAAGGACTCAAGAGAGAACGGATCCTTGTGGGACTCCATAAATGTGGGGTCTAGTGGTGGAGGTGCAGTTCCCATCACTACTCACTGGGTGTATCCCACCAGGAAGGACTCAAACCATTGCAGTGCATTACCCTGGAACCCTGACACCTCTCTCAGTTGATACAGCAGAATCTCATGATCAACAATGTCAAATGCTACAGAGAGGTCCAGGAGGATGAGAATGGATGTCTGTCCTCTGGCCATTGATAGGAGATTATCCATCAGTGTCACTAAGGCAGTTTCAGTTTTGTGTCCTGGCCTGAATCCAGATTGTTCTGGGTCTAGGAGGTTAGCTTCAGTTAGATGAGCTTATAGTTGGCCTTTTGCTAACTTCTCTGTGATCTTGCTCAGGAACAGGAGGTCTGACATTGGGTAGTAGTTGGCTAGGACTGAAGTAACCAGGGTGAGTTTCTGCAGTGTTGGTCGGACTATTGCGTGTTTGAAGGAGGAAGGGAGAATTCCTTCTCTAAATGAGGCACTGCTGTTTCAGTCAAGAATGGCATTTAATCACCTATGTTACTGCCATGGGAGCTATAAGGCTGGCTGTGCTGCTGCCTTGCTCTGCTTGGAGATCCGGGGCAGGAGACGCAGTGCTTAGAGCAGGGCCATTAAGGGCCCCACTGAGATAATTCAAGTTCAGCAAAGCTCCTGGGTACTGGCCAGACTTGTTGGCCAAGAGCTCAGCTCCTGCAACCAAACACCTTCCAACTTGGCACTTTGCTCCCACTCCAAGCCATCGGCAGTGACTTGGGCAATGCTTCATATTCACGGTCCCAGAGCCGTCAGAATCACTCCAAGGTGATCAGCCAGATCCTGAGGGACTCGAGTGCCTGCCATACCCACTGACTCCAGCAGAGCTCAGCACTTCTTGGGACTGACACTTCCATGCTAATCGCTGACACAACCAAGCATTGCCTCCTTCCTTCACTGCCCCATGCCTGGATCTGGCTGTGGCAGCATCGGTGGTGCTTCTCCCCTGCTCTGCTCCAGGCACTGGGAGCTGGGGAATCTTGGAGAATGCCAACAAGAGAAAATTGGGAGCAGCTGGGGTGAGAAGTGATAAGAAACTGTGTGTACAGCTCTGGTCATATTATCACCTCCTCCTAGTAAGGGGGAGGGATAGCTCAGTGGTTTGAGCATTGGCCTGCTAAACCCAGGGTTGTGAGTTTAATCCTCGAGGGGGCCACTTAGGGATCTGGGGCAAAATTGGTCCTGCTAGTGAAGGCAGGGGGCTGGACTCGATGACCTTTCAGGGTCCCTTCCAGCACTATGAGATAGGTATATCTCCTTATCTTATTATTATAGTAACACACTGGTGCCTGAACTCAGGCTAAAATAACAGGAGTACTTGTGGCACCTTAGAGACTAACAAATTTATTAGAGCATAAGCTTTCGTGGGCTACAACCCACTTCTTCGGATGCATATAGAGTGAAATATATTGAGGAGATATATATACACACATACAGAGAGCATGAACAGGTGGGAGTTGTCTTACCAACTCTGAGAGGCCAATTAAGTAAGAGAAAAAAAACTTTTGAAGTGATAATCAAGATAGCCCAGTACAGACAGTTTGATAAGAAGCAAGTGTGAGAATACTTACAAGGGGAGATAGATTCAATGTTTGTAATGGCTCAGCCATTCCCAATCCCTATTTAGCCCTGAGTTGATTGTGTCTAGTTTGCATATCAATTCCAGCTCAGCAGTCTCTCGTTGGAGTCTGTTTTTGAAGTTTTTCTGTTTTAAGATAGCCACCCGCAGGTCTGTCAAAGAATGGCCAGACAGGTTAAAGTGTTCTCCCACTGGTTTTTGAGTATTATGATTCCTGATGTCAGATTTGTGTCCATTAATTCTTTTGCGTAGAGACTGTCCGGTTTGGCCAATGTACATGGCAGAGGGGCATTGCTGGCACATGATGGCATATATCACATTGGTAGATGTGCAGATGAACGAGCCCCTGATGGTATGGCTGATGTGATTAGGCCCTATGATGGTGTCACTTGAATAGATATGTGGACAGAGTTGGCATCGGGCTTTGTTACAAGGATAGGTTCCTGGGTCAGTGTTTTTGTTCAGTGATGTGTGGTTGCTGGTGAGTATTTGCTTTAGGTTGGGGGGTTGTCTGTAAGCGAGGACAGGTCTGTCTCCTAAGATCTGTGAGAGTAAAGGATCATCTTTCAGGATAGGTTGTAGATCTCTGATGATGCGCTGGAGAGGTTTTAGTTGGGGGCTGAAGGTGACAGCTAGTGGTGTTCTGTTATTTTCTTTGTTGGCCCTGTCTTGTAGGAGGTGACTTCTGGGTACTCGTCTGGCTCTGTCAATCTGTTTTTTCACTTCAGCAGGTGGGTATTGTAGTTTTAAGAATGCTTGATAGAGATCTTGTAGGTGCTTGTCTCTATCTGAGGGATTGGAGCAAATACGGTTATATCTTAGAGCTTGGCTGTAGACAATGGATCGTGTGGTGTGTCCTGGATGGAAGCTGGAGGCATGTAGGTAAGTGTAGCGGTCAGTAGGTTTCCGGTACAGGGTGGTATTTATGTGACCATCGCTTATTAGCACAGTAGTGTCCAGGAAATGGACCGCTTGTGTGGATTGATCTAGGCTGAGGTTGATGGTGGGATGGAAATTATTGAAATCATGGTGGAATTCCTCAAGGGCTTCTTTTCCATGGGTCCAGATGATGAAGATGTCATCAATGTAGCGCAAGTAGAGTAGGGGCGTTAGGGGACGAGAGCTAAGGAAGCGTTGTTCTAAGTCAGCCATAAAAATGTTGGCATACTGTGGGGCCATGCGGGTACCCATAGCAGTGCCGCTGACTTGAAGGTATATATTGTCCCCAAACGTGAAATAGTTGTGGGTGAGGACAAAGTCACAGAGTTCAGCCACCAGGTTAGCTGTGACATTATCGGGGATACTGTTCCTGATAGCTTGTAGTCCATCTGTGTGTGGAATATTGGTGTAGAGGGCTTCTACGTCCATAGTGGCCAGGATGGTGTTTTCTGGAAGATCACCGATGGATTGTAGTTTCCTCAGGAAGTCAGTAGTATCTCGAAGATAGCTAGGAGTGCTGGTAGCGTAGGGTCTGAGGAGAGAGTCCACATAACCAGACAAGCCTGATGTTAGGGTGCCAATGCCTGAGATGATGGGGCGTCCAGGATTTCCAGGTTTATGGATCTTGGGTAGCAAATAGAATGTCCCTGGTCGGGGTTCTAGGCATGTGTCTGTACAGATTTGTTCCTGTGCTTTGTCAGGGAGTTTTTTTAGCAGATGGTGTAGTTTCTTTAGGTAATCCTCAGTGGGATCAGAGGATAATGGCCTGTAGAATGTGGTGTTAGAGAGCTGTCTAGCAGCCTCTTGGTCATATTCCAATTTATTCATGATGACGACAGCACCTCCTTTGTCAGCCTTTTTGATAATGATGTCAGGGTTGTTTCTGAGGCTGTAGATGGCGTTGTGTTCAGCATGGCTGAGGTTATGGGGCAAGTGATGTTGCTTATCCACAATTTCAGCCTTTGCACGTTGACGGAAGCAATCTATGTAGAAATCCAGTCTGTTGTTTCGACCGTCCGGAGGAGTCCACGCAGAATCCTTTTGTTTGTAGTGCTGGTAGGGGGGATTCTGTGGGTTAGTATGCTGTTCAGAGGTATGTTGGAAATATTCTTTGAGTCGGAGACGTCGAAAGTAGGATTCTAGGTCACCGCAGAACTGTATCATGTTCGTGGGTCTGGAGGGACAAAAGGAGAGGCTGTGGCTGGCAAGCTACGGAGGAGCTGGCTGTCATGTGGAAATGCTTGGTTTTAAAATATAGTTATTTGTAGAGATGAGCCCATTCCTCAACAAGCCAGATCCAGATCTGGGCCCTGAATTCCCCAAAGAGCTGGGATGATCAGATTAAAGGGTCTGGTTTAACCCACAAGATAGACAAGAGCCACCTGTGAGTTTCAGAGCAGGGGGTCGTAGTCTGAGGATGTTCACATCTGGGGTTTGGTATGGGCCCTTCTCTGCTTGTTTGTAATGCTGAAGTTTATGTACAGATTCTCCCAAGGCATTAGGTTCCTCAGTTGTTTGGTTTAAAACAATCCTTGCAGTTCACCCTTAAGACATAACATGGGCAGAACGCACAGAAGTGAGTATGTGTGTGAGAGAGAGTGTGATTATGCACGTGTGTGCATTAGCATGTGTGTGTGAGAGAGAGAATGTGTATGTGTGTGCGAATGAATGAGCAGTTGTTCTCTAGAAGTCAGGCACTGAGTCTAGGGGAAAGCTGTGTGCAAGGATAATTCCCTCCTCTACTATGTTGGCCTGCCAGGTTGTACACCAGAAGAGCAAACGTGCTGAAGTTCTCATGCACTGGAGCAGCCTCCCCAGCATGGAACATACTCTGCAGAGAGTGAGGAGTAGGCAGGTCCATGGTGCCCGTAGTGAAGCTGGCCTGTTGTGTGCACAAGGCTGTGAAGTCATGGCCCTAAGAGGAAAATCTGCTCAAGAACATTCATGTGTAAGGGACCCTTACTGAAAGAGGGAGGCAACCTAGTGACACATGATGTGGAAAAAGCTGAAGTACTCAATGCTTTTTTTGCCTCGGTCTTCACAGAAAAGGTCAGCTCCCAGACGGCTGCACTGGGCAGCACAGTCTGGGGAGGAGGTGAGCAGCCCTCAGTAGTGAAAGAACAGGTTAAGGACTATTTAGAAAAGCTGGACTTGCACAAGTCCATAGGTCCAGATCTAATGCATCTAAGGGTGCTGAGGGAGTTGGCTGATGTGATTACAGAGCCACTGGCCATTATCTTTGAAAATTCGTGGCAATCAGGGGAGGTCCCGGACGATTGGATAAAGGCAAATATAGTGCCCGTATTTTAAAAAGGGAAGAAAGAGAACCCGTGGAACTACAGACCAGTCAGCCTCACTTCAGTCCCCAGCAAAATCATGGAGCAGGTCCTCAAGGAATCCATTTTGAAGCACTTGGAGGAGAGGAAGGTGATCAGGAACAGTCAGCATGGATTCACCAAGGGCAAGTCATGGCTGACTAACTTGATTGACTTCTATGATGAGATAACTGGCTCTGTGGATATGGGGAAAGCAGTGGATGTGATATATCTTGACTTTAGCAAAGCTTTTGATACCGTCTCCCACAGTATTCTTGCCAGCAAGCTAAAAAAGTCTGGATTGGATGAATGGACAATAAGGTGGATAGGAAGCTGGGGCCTGCAGCTCAGGCCACACAGTCATTCTCTGTCCCACTGGGTATCCCCAGACCAGGGTAATGGTGGCAGGCCTGTTGGGTACCAGAAGAGAGACAGAGACAGCCAGACCACCCTCTGATAACACCAACAGGGGAGAGAGCTGCCAGCATCCCCCAAATGGTGCCTGTACTGGGAGCAGCCTGAAGACCCTGAAGGGAGCCAGACCTTGCCTCTGGATGGAAATAGCATCCTCCCATCTCCATTCCCAGCCCGGCTAAGGCCTGGTCTACACTCTGAAGTTAGGCCAATATAAGCTGCCTTGCTTCAACCTAGTTATGCGTGTGGCTACGCTTAAACTTGACTCCCACCAATGCAAGTGCCCCTTTACACCGACATAGTAACACTACCTCCCCGAGCAGCACTGATCCATGGTCAATGGACTGAGACTGATGCAGCACAAGTGCAAACACTGTGTTACCTGAGAGTCCTCCAGCAGCTGTCCCACAGTGCCTGACACAGACAGTTCCCATCACAATTGTGAACGCCACTGCCCAGGGGTCACGGAGACTAGAAGTCCCCTCTCCCCCCTTTAAAGCCCCATGAATTTTTGAAATGCCTTTTCCTGATTGTCCACTTGGTGAGCACAGCTAGCAGCTCTCCATTGCTGTGTGCAACTGCCCAGCTGACCATGCCAGCCACATGTTCCAGACACGTTCTGGCTTGGAGTAGACAGGAGATATCAGATCTCCTGGGCCTGGGGAGAGAAGAGGCTGTGCAGGCACAGCTACGGACCAGCCACAGGAACATGGACGTCTATGAGCAGTCTGAATGGGGGATGCAGGAGAAGGGGTGTGACAGGGCCCAGCAGCAGTGCTCTGTGAAAGTGAAGGAACTGTGGCAGGTGTATCAGAAGTCCAGGGAGGCCGACAGTTAATCTGGTGCCAAGCCACAGACTTGCCATTGTTACAAAGAGCAACATACCATACATGGGGGGGACCCAACCACCACCCTGCACACCACCATGGCTACCTCCAAGGAGCCCAAGCCACAGGCCCCTGGCATGGACAGTGAGGAGGAGGAGGAGGAGGATGGGGCATGTGACTGGAGGTGTCCAGCTATGGCGCGAGCCAGGATCTATTTGAGACTCCACCTCAATCCAGTCAGTCTCAGCAGTCTAGCACAGGCGATTCCAGTGCAGGGGAAGGTAAGTGTGTAAATGTATTTCCCATTATCTTTGAAAATTCAACTTAGCAGTAAACAGCAATCTTTAACTTACTTCTACTAGAAGAGTAAACAAACAAAGAGAGGTAGAGTTGCTTTTCATTCCCCCTGTAGAGTTAAGCATGGGGGGGGGGAGGGCATGAGGAGCAGCTTGTTTGTTTATGTGCCCAGGGATGTCCCTTGAATACTACTGAGAGAGCTTGATAAAACTTCCATGGCGGTACACTGCAATCCTCTGCCAAAGGTTTCCAGGCATGGCCGTCATATTGCTTCCTCCATGGTAGGACACTTTCTCATGCCAGTCGGCAATAACTTCAGCAGGCACCATTGCAGTACAGAGGCTAGCAGCATATAGGCCTGGGCGGCTTTGGGACGACAGCAGCAGCTGCGCTCTCTGTGCCTTTGTCACCCTCAGGAGTCCCCCCCCCATAGAAAATGGTGCCAGGATTCAGTGCTATTGCCCTATACTCATAGCTTCATGCAACTGAGCAATTCCCTCTTCATCTCCCTCACCACTGGCACGCCGTACTCACCCTAGCTGGAGCTCTGAGTGGTGCAGTGCACAAGAGCTCTGAGGCAGAAGTGTCAAGCCGCATGTCTTGTTTAAAACTTTAGGGGAGCAAGGGAAAGGAGTTCAGAATCGTAACTTTTGCTTTTTGTTGTACCTCTGTGTTATCTGTAGCTGCTGCTGCCATTGCGGCTTTGAGGCAGTCCCCCTCCACACCCATGGAACCAGATAAGAAGGAGAATGAAGAGGACTCTGGGTGACATGTTCAGTGAGATCCTGCAAGGAAGTGCTGCATCAAACCACGAACAGAGGGCCTGGAGGGTGAACACTGCAGACAGCCTGGAGAAAGAAAGAGTGGACAGGAGAAAGACCCAGGAGTCCCAGCCAGAAAAGGAGAGGGAGATGCACCAGGACATCATGGAGCTTCTCTGGCCACAAACACAGACTCTTGTGGACCTACAGGTTCAACAATCCCAGGCTCACCTCCCTGTGCAATCCATGGAGATCTCCATTGCAGCACCTCCCTCCTCCCCCTCTCAATATTGCACATGGTATCAGAGGCTGAAGCCGAGCCACTGCCACTCCATCCTGGGGGACATTAAGGACAGCCACAGCTTCACATACACTGACCTGGGAAAGCCATGGTTCGTGTATGTGTAACTAAAATGGACATGAATGTTCTTTCCCCTTCAGACGTTCTGTTCTATTAATTTATTAATTTTTTTAATGTATTTGCTTTAAAAGTGCACAGATTTTTCTTTTCACTGATTTTGTTACTGAATAAAATGCTACTATTTGGAATATAATTAATTTTATTCGTTTACAACATATGCTGCAGAGTGCCTAGCAGTTCTGAAAGCACCAACTTACTTGTTATTGTATAGTGTGACACACAGATTCAGTGACAAACACAGTGTAATACTCATAAATGTACAGCAAGCAATGCAAAATTAATAGATGCATTGGCTGTGTTATAGCATATATGTACACCAAGCACCACACAATTCCTAACCAGCCTGAAACAGCAAGGCCAGGTAAAGCACAGTACATCACAATGATTAATGTTGCTCACTGTTAAAGTGCACTTTCAAAGCCAGCCTGAACTATATAACCCTTGTGTCTGGCTGTTCACAGTCAGCAGACAGCCCTTCCACACTAGTGGCAAGTTTTCTCCCGTTGCTTCACAGATATTATGCAGGACATAGCAGGCAGCTATAACCACTGGGGTATTTTCCTCACTGAGAGCCAATCTTGTGAGTAAACAACACCAGCATCCCTTCAATCTACCAAAAACACATTCAACTGTCACTCTGCACCTGCAGATCTGGTAACTGAATCTTTCCTTGATGCTGTCTAGGGGCTGGTGTATGGCTTCATGAGCCATGGGAGCAAGGGGTAGGTTGGGTCCCCCAGGTATCTATGGGCATTTCAACAGTACTAATGGTAATCCACTGATCGGGAAAGAAAGTCCCTGTGTGCAGGGACTTTTTGAAAAGTCCTGTGTTCTTAAGGATGCAGATATCATGCATCTTCCCTGACCAGCCCACATGGATGTTGATGATGCATCCCCAGTGATCCACCAATGTTTGCATAACCATAGAAAAGTGGCTCTTTCTGTTGAGGTACTCTATAGCAAGGCAAGCTTGTGCCAAAATAGGGATGTGTGTGCCATCTATAGCTCCACCACAATTTGGGAGCTCCATTGCTGCAAATCCATCCACTATGTCCTGTACATTGCCCAGAGTCATGGTCCTACAGGCAGGGTCGGCTCCAGGCACCAGCTTGGCAAGCAGGTGCTTGGGGCGGCCATTCCGGAGAGGGGCGG
>NW_020664587.1:1575666-1585654 GCF_002925995.2 Terrapene triunguis | reverse complement strand
TTTGGGGGGGGGGGGGGGCTGCTTGGGGCGGCCAAAACCCTGGAGCTGGCCCTGCCTACAGGATGTAATTAATGGCCCTGCACAATTGCATGACAATGGCCCCCACAATAGATTTTCAAACTCCAAAATGATTTCCCACTGATCAGTAGAAATCTGGCATTGCAGGTTTCCACAGTGCAATCACCACTTGCTTCTCCACTGTCAGTGCAGATCTCATGCTAGTGTTTCCGCACTGGAGAGAGCTCAGCACACAGATCCAGGAATGTGTCCTGGTGCATCCAAAAGTTCTGCAGCCACTGTTCATCATCTCAAGCCTGCATTGCAATGCAATCACACCAGTCAATGCTCCTTTCTTGGGCCAAGAAGCAGCATTCCATCACCTGAAGCTCCTCTGTGAATGCCACCATCAACCTTGAATTGGTTCTCACCATGTCCCACAACAATCTGTCCTCCAAGAAATGATCATGTTCCCCGCTGATTCAGTTCTCCTCATGGCTCTACAAATACCAGAGGATCGTGCATCCTATGCTTGCAATGCTTGTGACATTAGTGCAGAGCTGTGCAGACTCCATGCTTCTATCAGAGGTGGCAGCTAGCAAGGTGCACGTTCATGTGATTTTGAAAATAAGGTGCAAAATTATGGGCTATAGATGACATTATGGGATGGGAAAAGTTGCACAGTGGGAAGTTGACCCTTTGCCAGTAACCCCTGCAGCCCCACAATCATTGCACACTGGGATGGTACACCACACTGTGCAGCGACATAAGCACTCCTGGGGAGTATGTGCCGCATTAACGCAAGGAGCCAAGTGTGCACACGCACAAGTGATATACTAACTGCGGTGGCTGTGTGCTGATATAACTTACATTGACCAAAGTTTGTAGGTAGGCATGGGCTAAGACAGTTTGATTTGCACCCCATTAAGACACAGGGTAAAACACACACCCTGTGCGAGGCTGACAGCCAGACTGGGAACTGTCCCAGGAGACTCCCTAGCCAAAGAGTGCAGGACCTGGCTCTCAATGTCAGGGAAGGAGAAAGCTCAAGGGTTCACACTTTGTCCTGCCCTGTTCACTCCTCCACACAAACTGTGAGGGTTAGAAGCAGGTCCTGTGTTGGAGCCAGACCTCTGGATTTTCCACTAGCATTTGTGTTTGCAGAGATGCTGCACCGACAGAGGACAGCTGCCCTTTGAGCTAATGGAAAGTTCAAACCAATGAATTTTTCAGTGGACACGTGAAGGATTCATGTTGTTCTATCAGAGAGGAAAGTGCTGGATAACGAGTGCAAGGCAAGACAGGACATCCGGGGAGAATCCGTCCAAAATCGTTACATTTTTTAGGATAAAATACAGTTTTGTTCCTCGCATCTCCTGTTCTGGGCTGATCTTAGAGTAGCCCGCAGCTGAGAAGGAACGATTCTTGGGGCAATCTCAGGTTTGACTTAGGGTAATATCTGAAGTGCTTTGAGCTGATCCAGGTTGCTCTCTGGGTCTAGGGATCCTTAGGGGGATCTGGGAGGTCTCCAAAGGGATCTCCAAGGGGTCCCGGGGGGATCCAATATTTTAATTTTTTTTAATCAGAGTTGAAATCCCTGTAATAGCAGCTGACAGAGAGAATAAAGGAATTCTATACTCATAACATGTGTGAGCTGGGACAATGATTAACCAACAGACAAATTAGTCAGAAATGGAGCTGGTCAAGAATATCCAGCAAAAGAGGTCTTGTTGGAAAATGGTAATTCGTTGAAACCAAAGCTTTTCAAGAGGACATACCATATTCAACTCACGTGTCACCAGGGAGCTTTCTCAGGGCCAGACTGGAATGTCTGGCCAGAGAAAGCAACAATGAGCAAAGCCCCTTCTCAACTAGCCAGTGGTGAGGGCTTCAGCTGGGCTGCAGGAGACCCAAGTTCAAGTCCCTGCTCCGCATCAGCACAGCCCAGCTCTGTGCTCCAACCACTGCACTATTGGCTAGTCTGGGGCCTCTCTCTCACGCTGTGCTTGCTCCAGAAACTCCACAATATTAACAATCTCCCTCAGAACACTGTCCTTGCCACCATGGGTGTCACCTCCCTATACACCAACATCCCTCACCATGATGGCATCGCTGCCTATCTCAAATATCTACAAGACAATGGGCAGCCCTCAGATATCCACCCCAAACACATCACCAAACTCATTCATTTCATCCTCACCCGTAACAACTTTACATTCAGCAGCAAACACTTTGTTCAAACCAGGGGAATAGCCATGGGGTACTAGGATGGCTTCCTAACATGCCAGCCTCTTCATGGGCCACCTGAATGAAAAAACTTCTGGACAAATGTACCACAAAACCAATGATATACCTTGCGATACATTGATGATATTTGCATCCTCTGGACAGGCAATCTAAACTTCCTCACAGACTTCCACGACAACTTTAACAACCACCTCTCGAGGTACAACATCGACATCGCTGCTCTCAGCGAAACGAGACGTGCAGATGAAGGCACCTTGAGGGAAGAGGGCGCTTTCTTCTGAAAAGGAAAACCAGCAAGCGACAGGTGAATATACTGTGTTGGCTTTGTAATCAAAAACCTTCTAGTCAACCATCAGACTGAGCTCCCCTTCGGCATCAATGAGCGCCTTATGACCCTCCGCATCCAATTGGTCAATAAGTCATTTGCCACTATTGTCAGTGCATATGAATCAACTCTTGACACTGAAGAACAGAAAGAATCCTTCTACACTGACCTGGATACCATTTTGTCATCCATACCAAAAACAGATAAGATAATCCTCTTACGGGACTTTAATGCAAGAGTTGGCCAAGATTCTACTATATGGAGTAGCACCACTGGGAAGGAAGGAGTGGGCAAGACCAATTCCAATGGCATCCTTCTACTCAGCAAATGTGCAGAGCACGACCTTGTGATCACAAACATAATCTTCAGAAAGCGACAAAGAGTCCTGTGGCACCTTATAAACTAACAGAAGTATTGGAGCATAAGCTTTCATGAGTGAATAGTGCTTGGTTGTTTCCATATTCAAAAGAGTATTAAATATGTTGATATTCTTAGTTAAATATTTTTTTCTTACGATAGTGATATTGTAATATAAGGGAAACTGTTAAACGCTTACTGTTTCCAATCCATTTTTACATTATTTAATAAAATATATATCGGCTTACAAGGCGGGCGAGCGGGGGGGACACCCATTCTGGGCACCACCAAAAATTATACAAACCTGCCGCCCCTGGCCATATGCACACCTGGAAATGACAACACAAGTGTCAAAGAAGGCTGGGAAGCCCTAAAACAGACCATCCATGAAGTTTGCGAAGAATCCATTGGCCTTGCTACCCACCGCCATCAGGACTGGTTTGACAACAACAACATTGAAATTACAGCCCTTTTGAACCAGAAGAGAAAAGATTTCTGCAACTGGCAAAACCAACCACTGTCCAGTCAGAAACAGAGCTCTTTCCATCAGCTCAAAGCTGAAGTTCAAAGGAGGATCCAAGAAATCAAAAACAAATGGTGGGAGGACAAAGCAAAAGAAATCCAAACATTCGCTGACAGACATGATATGCAGAGCTTTTTTTGTGAGACAAAGGCCCTGTAAGGACCAAGCTCATGTGGCCTCACACCTCTGAGCTCCGAAGATGGTAGTGCCCTTCTTAAAGATAACGAATCCATCAAAGAGCGCTGGAAGGAACATGACCAAAAGCTTCTAAATTGAGACTCGAGTGTGACTGACAACACCATCGACTCCATCCCTCAGCACCCAATCTGGGAAACTCTTGCCAACCCATCAAAACCCGAGGAGGTATGCAAAACAATTAAACAAATGAAGAACAAAAAAGCTCCAGGTCCTGATAGCATACCAGCTGAAGTACTGAAAGTTGGGGGAGAAACACTGACTAACAAGCTTCACTTATTGCTCCTCAAAATCTGGCGCACCGAAGAAATCCCTGCTGACTTACGTAATGCTACCATCATCACCATTTTCAGAAAGGGAGACAGGGCTGACAGTGGCAACTATTGAGGCATTGCTTTCCTCTCCATCGCTGGGAATGCCAATTACTGAATTGCCTGCTCCCTCTTGCAGAGGATGTGCTTCCAGAGTCCCAGTGCAACTTCAGACCATCACGAGGCACAACTGACATGATTTTCACAGCCAGGCAGATCTAGGGAAAATGTCAAGAACACCAGGAACTGAATATGGCCTTTATCAATGTGACAAAGCCTTCAACTCTGTCAGCTGTGAGGCTCTGTGGAAAATCATGACAAAGTTTGGCTGCCCAAGCAAATTTATCATCATTGTAAGACTCCTCCATGACCAGATGACTGCCTCCATCCTGTGCAGTGGCTCTACCTCTCAGCCCTTTGTCATCCGAACTGGCGTAAAACAAGGTTGTGTACTGGCACCCACCCTTTTCTCCATTTTCTTAGCAGCTATGAAAACACTAACCCAAGACTGTCTACCACAGGGCATTGGCATCCAACATCGGATTGACGGCAACCTCTTCAACCTTTCTCGTCTCTGTGCCAGAACTAAAGTCATATCTGCAACAGTAACCGAACTCCACTACGCAGATGATTGTGCACTCAAAGGAGGATCTTCAAATAGCCTTAATTGCTTTTCTGAAGCTTACAAAAGCCTGAGGCTAACTCTGAACATCGGCAAAACAAAAGTTCTCCACTAGCCAGTCCCTGGTCAATCATCAGACCCAGCAAGGAAGATCTATATTGACAAAGAAGATCTGGAAAATGTTGAATACTTTGCCTATCTTGGCAGCCGTCTCTCACAGAGAGCAGACATAGATGTCGAGATTCAGCACAGAATTCGCTGTGCCAGCCTTGCCTTTGGCAGACTGTCTCGCCAGATGTTGAACAATCACAACATCAGAACACATACTAGACTTTAAGTTTATAAAGCGGTGCTAATCCCAACTCTCCTCTATGGCTTTGAGACTTGGGTGACCTACAGAAAACACCTGAAAAAAATGGAATGCCAGCATCAGCACGTTCTTCGGAAGATCCTCAACATAAAGTGGGAGGATCGTCGCACTAGGCCAACATCTTCAGTGTTGAGGGCCTGATTATCCAGCACCAGCTGAGGTGTAGCGGGCACTGTGTGCACATGCCTGATGTATGCTTACCAAAACAACTGCTGTATGCCCAACTCACCAAAGGAGAAAGGAAATGGGGAGGCCAAAATAAATGTTTTAAAGACACCCTCAAGATAAACATCAAGAGATGTGGCATTGACACCACACACTGGGAGACAGCAACCCAGAATAGGGATAACTGGTGAAGACTTGTCAGAGAGGGAACGTCCACTTTTGAGGAAAAACGCCTTCCCATGGTGTGATGTTATCTGATTAAAATATGACAATGTAGATCATTGTTGCTACCACTGTTATATAATTGCAACAATTCTTATACAAAGTGTGTCAAGTAAGATGTCAATAGAAAAGTTATGATTTGCTGAATATGATTATGCTATCTGTATGCATGTATCGGTTTTGTATTTGAAGTTATGAGTATTGGCTCTATATCTGTTGTGACAAAGTTCCTCCTCTAACTTGGTGGGTCCTGCGCTTATTGGCGGATTTTCTTGCCTCAGAGATTCACCATGTGGGTTGGGGAACAGCCCAGAGACCTTCCCCTCTGGGAGAACCCATAGTCCAGGTCAATTGGGAGGTTTGGGGGGAACCCGGGCCCGCCCTCTACTCCGGGTTCCAGCCCAGGGCCCTGTGGACTGCAGCTGTCTATAGTGCCTCCTGTAACAACTGCATGACAGCTACAACTCCCTGGGCTACTTCCCCATGGCCTCCTCCAAACACCTTTCTTATTCTCACCACAGGACCTTCCTCCTGGTGTCTGATAACGCTTGTGCTCCTCAGTCCTCTAGCAGCACACCCTCTCACTCTCAGCTCCTTGCGCCTCTTGCTCCCAGCTCCTCACACTCGCACCACAAACTGAAGTGAGCTCCTTTTTAAAGCCCAGGTGCCCTGATTAGCCTGCCTTAATTGATTCTAGCAGCTTCTTCTTAATTGGCTCCAGGTGTCCTAATTAGCCTGCCTGCCTTAACTGGTTCTAGCAGGTTCCTGATTACTCCAGTGCAGCCCCTGCTCTGGTCACTCAGGGAACAGAAAACTACTCATCCAGTGACCAGTATATTTGCCCTCTACCAGACTCCTGTACCCCACTGGTCTGGGTCTGTCACACTGTATTTCAAATATATTTGCCCCTGTGGTAATGCCTACAAGGTATTTAGCCTGCACATCTTGAAGGGACTATTCAAATTAGGTGGCCCATCAAAAGAACACTTAACTCACAGTGGAAGACACCCATCTACACTGAATGGACTTTCCTGTGAACATTCCATCTGAAGTATAGGTAATGGCCTCTGCTATTACTAAGCAAAATCATGCATGGACATGTGACTTGCCCATGTGACTCCAAACACCATCTTGTTCCCTGTGATTTTCCACTAGCTGTGCTGAAGGCTTTGTTTGAAATAATGAGTTTCCCTCCACATGGCAGAAGCTATAAAAGGCCCTGGAAACATCTCCATTTTGCCTCTTTCCTGCTCAAACCTCTGGACTATGATAAACTTGTACTAATGGGAGCATTCTAACCAAGGGGCTGAGGACCTTCCAATGATTTGGAAGCAACCAGAGACTTAACAAGCCAGCAGTTTATTCCATCATTGCTGTAACCCTGATCCAAGAACTTTGCAATTATTGTATGTATTCGATTCCTTTAACCAATTTTAACTCTCACCTTTCTTTCTTTCTTTTTATAAATAAACCTTTAAATTTTAGACACTAAAGGATGGCAATAGTGTGATTATTGGGTAAGATCTGAGCTGTATATTGACCTGGGTGTGTGGCTGGTCCTTTGGGATCAGAAGAATCCTTTTATTTGATGAAATTGGTTTTAAAGAACCACTCATCATTAAGTCTAGTGTTTCTGGTGGTGATACAAGGATTGGAATACCTAAGGAGGCTGCATGTCTGACTTCTTGTTAGCCAGTGTGGTGAAACAGAAGTTTACTTTTGTTGTTGGTTTGGTATATCTTATGGGAGAATAACCACCAGTTTTGAGGGGTGTCTGCCCTATTTCTCAGCAGTTTGTCCTGAATTTGGTATTCTCAGTTGTGATCCATGAAGGCACGGTGACACCTGGTCACAGAAAAATGCCAGAAAAGAAAGGAAAGACAACTGTTACGCAGCAATCGTGGCCCAAGCCTGTCTTCCAACACTGTCCGCAATGTCTGCCAACAAGCCTGTGGCTCAAGAATCAGATTACTCAGTCACCAAAGGACCCATGAAAAATAAAACCTGTGAAAGAGATAATCCTCGACCTCGAGGGATTGCTGACGAACAACCACTCTCTCTTGAGCACTCCGACGCCCGCATCAACTTCCTGGACACCATGATCAGTTTCAACAATGGAACCCTACGGACAACCAGATACAAGAAACCCACGGATCACCCCATTTACCTTCACAGATCCAGTAACCACCCCAAACACAGCACAAAATCTGTTCTCTACAGCCAGGCACTCAAACACCACAGAATATGCTCCGAGGAGAAAGTCCAGGATACACACCTTAATGCACTTAAAACTGCCTTCACCAAACAAGGACACTCCACCAAAGAAGTAGATTGTATCATGGAACAGGCCTCCCAAACACCCCAAGAGAGCCTGCCTTCAATATGGAAAAATAAAAACCAGCCCTCTGACTGTATACTGACCACCCCACATTGGAACCCACATGGGGTATAATTACACAGTTACAACCCATAGTTGACAGGGACCACATCCTAAAAGAAATCTTTCCCTAACCCCCTCCTTGGCCTTCAAACCCCACCCCCCCCACACACACACACACTCTCACCAAGCTCATCATTGGAAGCCAGCTACCCACAGACCAGGACCCATGAACTGCCAGAACAACAGATGCTAAACCTGCAGACAAATCTGAACTGCTACAATGATCAACCCCTCTCCCCCCCCACACACACCTTTCAATATTTATGGGTCCTACACATGCCTATCACAACATGTGGTATACCTCAGCCAGTGCAATGAATGCCCAAATACAAACTAGCTTGGTGTGTAGTGGGAAGGTCCAATGACAGGCTGGCCTAGTGGTCAGCTCATAGCCTTACAGTTTCTGCCGGCCTAGTCATCCCAGAGGGGGGCCCCAGCTGTGGCCTCAGTCACCCCAGCGTGCTTCAATTGCTCCCCCAGAGATTCTGTCACTATGGAGGAGCAGTTGGGGGAGGGAAGTTAGGGGGACCCAGGCCCACCCACTCCACCAGGTCCCAGCCCAGGGCCCTAGGGGTTTAATCAGTGTCTGACCCAGTTGAGCTACCTCAAATTAAATTTTCCCCTGGGTCACTTCCTACCAGTCTGGAGGTCCTCAGTTTGGGGTGTGTTTGTGGCCTTAGCAGACTCTCCTCAGTCTCTTAGGGTATGTCTGCACTGCAATACAACTCCTACGGGTAGTCTCCATGTGGCAATCAGTCCTTGGACTGTCTGTCTCATCTGTCTTAGGGTTTTGTCCTGCTGCCCATCGTTATGGTATCTGCACATCAACAGCACTAGTACAATCCCTCGTGGATGTCATGGAGTCTCTAGCCTCTGCTTAGACTAGCCATGAAGGGTCCGCGAATGACACGTGTGATAGTGGTTTGTGTGATGAGGGATCCTGCCCACTCAGAATGGCACTGAGACCCACCAATGTATTTCACACCAAACAGCAACTTTCAGTCCTTCATGGGCCAGACCAGAGCATTTTAAGTACAACTTAATCGAGTTGCAGTTCAGAGAGTGGGGCCCTGTGCTGCATGCCACAGACATTAGCTAACTCAGCCTATGCCTACCAATGCATTTCTGGAATCACTGACCTCTGCAAAACACCAGGGACAGTCAGTGATTGCAGCTTTCTACAGGCAGCAGGAACATGGAGAGCCAATGGCTGATTTCACAGCAGGAGCCAGCCATCCCCTCCCCTGCAGAGAGCGCATAAAATATCAGGGGAGCTGTCAAATCCCTAGGCAGGAATATGTCCTAGAACTCACCCAGCACGAGGACTTTGGAGACATGACTCTACCTTCCCTTCTGAGATGTGTTACTTACCGACAGCCCCATGGGAACAGTGTTTCACTGTGGCTTTTGCCCGTCTCTTTACCCAGTGGGTAGGAGCAGCTCAGAGAGAAGGGAAAGCATCTTGGACACTGCCCAGACACTAGCCAGAGCTCTCACTTCCTGATCCCTGTGAGTTCTCCACAGGTTCCCATTCTGGTGCTCTGCGCATGCATCCCTTTTTCCTGGGGCTCGGGGGGGCGGATGCAGGTGGTCTCTCTCTTGTTGCAGGCTCTGAGGCCTGAGGTCTCTTTGCATTGACTGGGGATGAGGTTCTTACACCACAGCTCTGTCATAGGGCCAGGCTTTCAGACGTGCTCTGCTCCCAGGACGATACTCATGGCTCAACGCCCAATGTGCCAAGTTCATAGAATCATAGAATATCAGGGTTGGAAGAGACCTCAGGAGGTCATCTAGTCCAACCCCCTGCTCAAAGCAGGACCAATTCCCAACTAAATCATCCCAGCCAGGGCTTCGTCAAGCCTGACCTTAAAAACCTCTAAGGAAGGAGATCCCACCACCTTCCTAGGTAACCCATTCCAGTGCTTCACCACCCTCCTAGTGAAATAGTGTTTCCTACTATCCAACCTAGACCTCCCCCACTGCAACTTGAGACCATTGCTTCTTGTTCTGTCATCTGCCAACACTGAGAACAGCCTAGCTCCAACCCAGGAGTGGGTGGGTCAGCTTTTGTGGTCTGCATCATGCGGGAGGTCAGACTAGATGATCATGGTAGTCCCTTCTGACCTTAAAGTCTATGAGTCTATGAGTGGGTGATTTGGGAGCAGTGAGGAGATGGATGGTGAGTGGGTGATTTGGGAGCAGTGAGGAGATGGA